>NC_091496.1:24193315-24497851 GCF_947461875.1 Haliaeetus albicilla | reverse complement strand
TTATGGGCTCCCTGGAAAAGGACCAAGACAAAATCTGTAGGAAGCCTGAGCTCCCTTTAAAACACTGACCATGTTCCTAAGGCATCTTGCAGCTAGCAAAAAGCATGCTGTGCTTCAGACTGTCCTGTGCTGCTAAGGACAGTATAGGCACATTATGTCTTCACTAGTTTTGAATAAAAGATATTTCTCTACTAAATGCTGGATCAATGCCAAAAATTCATTCACATGAACTGCTGAACATACCAGATGGTAAAATCTTTGTTACAACCCACTTGGGCTGAATTTAAACAAATCAGTTATAAACAGCCCAGAGCTAAAAGAGGGTTTAGTCAAATGTGAAAACAGCTTACAGAAAGATTTCTAGTTTTCCCACCGACAGCTTACCATTTTTGCTTCCTCCTGATCTATATTTTCAAACAGCACAACCTTGGAGTCTCAGCTTACAAGGAAACTTACAGCAAGGAGCACCAAGTTAAGTTATTTCAGAAAAATATTATTTTTGCACAATACAGAAAAGAAGCACTCTTTAATAACACAATTACTTCTAAGTATAAATATGGCAGTAGTGCCTCCAGTAGCTTTCAGACATAGAAGTAGCTTCCTGCTCCCCCCGAAACAACATAAACAAGCCTGAATTTAAGATTAATTTGAATATTTACCAGATTTTCTCTGCCGTCGTCCAAGTAAATCTGTTACTGTTTTGCGGAATAGTTTAGCTTCTTCTTCATTAGCAAAATTAAGACCAACTTGACATGTCTGAAAAACATTAATATTCCCCCACCCATGACTAAGAAAATGTTTCAAAGGCTTTCTTAAATGTCTTCTTACACCTTCTGAAGGTATAATCAGAAAAAAATCATCACTGCAAATTTAGAACTAAGTCTTAGTGAAACATTCTATCTTAGGAATATCTGTCTACTATTCAAGTTTCTAGGGATCATGGCTAACAAATTCGAGCAAAATCTTGTAGCTTGAAATCAAATGGGGGAGAGGAAAATTTGTGCTTTAAGAATATATGATACTTCACAAACATCATCTGCAAGCCAAAACGTAATTTCATTAAAGGGACTTGAAAAAGAACTGCATTTTATGCTTCTGTCCTATTGATCAAGTCTTCTAGTTGAAATACAAAAAACCCCTTTTATAAATAAGCTTAAAAAGCTTCAAGGAAAACAGGTAATATTGTACTTTTATAAATAATTTACTGAATTAAATAAAAACCTCAGTTATATTGAAAGAAGCTACTGTTCAAATAAAAGGCATTCTAAAATTGGTATTCAAAGACGTTGAGACTCACATCTCCAGCAAAGGTATGAAAATATCCTCTAGGACTATTATATACAAAGTTATTGTACAGCTCCTGCTCCCACAATAATTTCCCATCCTGAAAAGAAGAAAAAAAAAAAAAAGATTTTGAAAAACTGAGACAAATTGCAGAGTTTAACTTCTTTCACAATAGAACCCATTAAGAATCAGAGGCTACATGGTGTTAAGCATCTACCTTGCTATTAACCCAACAAATGAGCTCAATCAAAATCAAAATATATTGGAACTCACAGAAGAGCTGTGGAAGACTATTCCATCAGGTCACTGTGTTCTGTTCAAGTTCCTGGATGTTTTCAAAAAACATCCTTCAAGTTCTACAATCCTGCAATAGTGATACTAGGAGCAGTAATAGTGACCAGTGATAGGAATACAGTGATAACAGCAATAGCAATAAAGGAGACTTCCAGTCTCCTTTTATTATCTCAGGTTTGACTTGAAAACAGCTAACTTAAAGGGAACAAAAATCTCACCTTTTTAAGAAGTTTTATATATTTAAATGGCATTATAGTTCAGCACCCAAGGAACAGGTTTCTCACTAAGTCTAATAGTCAAGGGACCAAATCACAAAGTCAAATGCAAGTGCCAGCTGGCAGTCCTGAACAAATCTGAGAGACTTCAAGCACTGAACACTGACAGATAATGAGCTGTTCCTGACTGCAGAGATAATGGGAAGCTTTCCAAAGCCTCAAAGTCAGTAGGACTTACACTTCTCAGTATCGTTTTTGTTATGCATAAACACATCTTGGACACATCATTTCTTAGTTCCCCCTCTTGAATGAAATATTATCATATCATCTATCTCAGACAAAGATCTTCAGTATGAATGTATATATGTTATGGAGGGAAAAAAAACCCCAAACAACTTCTTTGTCCTGCAGTTTTCACATGCATCAACACACTAATCAAAAAGATTGTTTCCACCCATACAGAAGACAGCTTCTATTTTGTTAATACCATCCAAAGTAATGACATCCACTACAATTTTGACAGCTATCCGTATCAGTGACAGTATGCTAACTTTCACTAGTTTGACTACACAGATCTGTAGAAGACAGCTTCTGTGAGCTGTAAGAAAACTGTATGATATTTATTTCATCCATAAAAGCAGACATCTATGAAATAATTTAAATTTAGAATATCTGAGAAAGTTGCACTTGCCTATTAATAAGCACTGTAATCGCACCACTTAAAGCGCAACCATTTACTTGAGAATTTCTATGAGTTTGTAGCTACAACAACCTACGTTCATTCAATTAAAAATGGAGAATGAACATAGCCAAGCTTAAAGAGTCTGAAAAAGAAAAAAAGATGCTTACCTTAATGTCAAATATTCTGATAAAGTATGACCTCTGTGGATTGTCCTTTACAAGGCAAGCTACACCACAGCATTTCTTTGACCACATGGCATTGCGATCTGCTGCATATATTTGAACAACTGCTGAAGACATCGTCTAAAAAGAAAAGGTAGCTATTACTTTTAAGGTAAAAATCACAAATTCTACATTTCATCTTTTATCAAAGCATCTCTTAATTTTGTTCCTAGTTCTAGGCAGCAACTTTGATGATTTCCCTGGTGGTAACACAGTAAAATTCAAATGACCCCAAATCACTTCTACATTTTAGATTTTCACTTCTATGCAAGATTTAGACAGCTTAAGAACCCAACTGAACTTGTTGTTCTTGCTCATAAAAATCAGCAAAGAGACTTTGCCTGTAAGAGGCAGACCAGTAACTATGGTGGTCACACAGAGAAGCCCCACTGTGCAACTAAATTTCTTCCTGTTCAGCACTCCAAACTGCTCAGAAATACAATACTCAGGCTAGAACTGTAAATTGCACAGAGCCTGGAAACACTCCCGGGTACTGGAATGCAACTGTCCACATTGCTTAATTGTTCAAATGGTCTCTGGCATGATTTTAGCCTATGCCAACTAACAAACTCCTAAAATTCTTGGGCATGGTTTGAGAATTCACATGAGCTAGGCTTGTTCCCAGTTGGCAGCTTGAAATTGTCCCGTTCTCAAATTGAGAGATTTTAATAAGAGATGACGATTACTCCACACCACATTGTTTCAGTCACTGGCAATGTTCCTCAGCATATTTTCTAGTATATAAGTGTCCTACCTTAAGAGTCCTATGAGGGAATGAAAATTGGAGCCTTTAAGGAATATTTAGCAGCCAAGTCATAAGGACATAAAGCTTAAAGGCTCTATAATGGGACAAACCAGAGGCTATCTAGCCCAGGATCTACTCTCCAACAGCACCAGATGCCTAGGTAAGAATACAGGAGTACTCCATTACACTATGGGAGTATAACCCCAGCAACTGGCAGGTTGGAGCTCAAAGCTCCCCTGAGCCAGCATACGTGTTTTACAGCACATGTGGGATTTTTCCTTTGTGAATTTATCAAATCACTCTTCAGACCCTTGTGAACTTCTGGGCATTACAACACTGGGCAGGACTGTATTTCACAGTTCACTTATGCACTGTGTGAATAGTTAGCTACTTCTATCTAAAAGTTTGCCACCTGCTAGTTTCAGTTGACTGTCCCTCCTGTCCTCCTGTTCTTACACTAGGAGATGGTGTTAATGGTTTCATAGTTGCCTCTCCATGCTGCACATGCTTTTATAGATATTTGTCACACTTCTTTGTCCTGTAAGTTCTCTGCTGTTTAGGAAGTGATACTAGTTTTAAGTCATTCTTGTACCGAGAAACAAAAATATTGTTCTACGCTTTAGCCTTGTCACTCTCACGTGGATCTTACCTAGTCCTACTACATCCTTCTTTGATTGGGGATGAGACTTATGCTGTATGAAGAGAGTTTGTTAGCCTTTGGAACACAGGTCACAATAATATTGTTTTCTGTTTTGTTCTGTTTCTTTCCCTGTAAGCCAAAGAGTTTTATTTCCTTTTTCACTATGGAACATTAAGCAGATGTTTTCATCTATCTGTTATAGTTCCAAGGCCCTTCTGAAGGGATCATATCTAGTCTGAGCAATTGGCTCCATATTGGGTTTTCCCCACCCGCTCTACAAGCTTTACTTTGCCTTCATCAACACTGACTACTTGCCAAAACAGTTGAAATTAAGAATGCAGGCATGTCCTGTTGCATTGTAAAGTTATCTACTAAGTATCAGTATCACCCATGTCACACTTTTCAACTGCTTTAAAATAACCAAAAGAATAACCTAAGTTTCAGGGGATTTTTTTAATCAAAAAACCTTCTGATTTTGTTAAAATAGAGTCAAAGTAATATAGCCAGACTGACAGCTACTCCTTGGAGAAGCTTTATAACCTTTGCCCAAGAACTGCGATGTAAATTTCACCATTCAAGATATAATTCTGTTCCTCTTTGCAACCACCTCTTCACAAGTTGTCAGATTGACTACTAATCTTTCTGGTAACCTACAGAAAAAGCATGATTGATTGATGAAAAGAAAGCTTTGCAGTTGCCTCCTCAAATGCTCAACAACTAAGTGTAGGGTAAAACTTCTTTCCCTATAACCTAAGGAGTAATATGAATAATTTAATCATAACTGGACTTGTCAGATGAGTAAAAAGGGACCCTTGTATTAGCCATACTACCAGAATGAAACAGTTAGCTGACATTAAGTTGCAGGTATAGGAGATGCCATTTTTCTCTTTATGTTGCAACAGGCAAAGACTTAATTTGGGGCACCGATGGCCATGTTTTGTTCAACACTTCTGCTAACAGCCTTTTCTCTCATTTCTCCAATATCATCTCAGTGTTAAACTGATAATAACTGTAGACACAAGACAACAAAGAGGAGCACAGGTGGGTCATTCTACAGTCGTAACGAAGGCATCACACATAACCACAGCAACTATGCCACTGCCTGTGCAAGAAACCTTCTCAACCCTCCAAACCAAGTCCAGCTCCACTAACCTCCCCCCAACAAGACTACCCACAGAAATGGCTGGTCTTGGCAGGAATTATGCAACTTAAATTCAAGGCACAGAAGACTGTGATGTGTGTCAAAAAAGGGCTCCCTATGCGTTGCCTCCTATCATATCTAGCAGCAAAAGCACCAACTGGATTATCTGGGTAAACCAGTAACTGTTGTAACTCGATGATGATTGCATATAAAACCTTGAACCAGCACCTACCCCATGAGTAGACAGAAGAATATTACACAAGAGTGTGTCCTCATTCTGCATAATTGTAATAGATGTAATGTACACTTGGATACCCTATGAGTAGAGCTTAATTTACAAGTTAGAGAACATTTTCACTGAATCTAAAGTAGGTGTTGTTTTGAGGCCTACCATGCTTAGAGTTCAATTACATTTTAACTTATTCATTAGCATTGTGCAAATTCCTAGTGTTGACAAACTGCAACGAGGCTTTCACATGTTAGAACATATAGCTACAAATTCCACTGTTACACCACTACCATTTTCTTTTTATTCAAAGCACAATACAGGAAAAAATATAAGGTGTATTTTTGGGGGGAGATGGACAATAAAATCCAACTCCTTTTACTTCAGTCACTGTTAATTTTCATCATGCAGAGCAGTGGTGCCATGCTTTATGCTATTCAGCTTCTGGAAGACAGGTGGCAAAAATATTTAATCGTCCACAGCTTTTGGAAACTTACAAACTTATCAGCAAAGTTTAAAACTTGAGAAAATATATGAACCATAAACTTCATCTACTGCTATTCATTATGATCCTAGCCACATAAATTCAACTAAAAAAAATAATTGAACTTTAATTGCAGAATTGCAGCATCTGAGAACATTTACGCAAATGTCAATTTGAGTATTCTACTGCATTTTCTGAATGAGCATTCACTTTGTCTACTTTGAAGACAGTTAATATACCCAGCTCAGTTTCTCACAACATTCTTTAAGAAAACATTGCATTTAAAAGCATGGGTTCTTTAAAACCATATGTAAATATTTCTTCACAAGAGGTCACACCACCAAAGTTACAGACAGAACTGAACAGGATTGCATTAAATACTCAACGTAATTAGTGCATATTTTTCTGAGTTACAGTTAGTTGATTTGTTACTTAATACCGAAAGTTATTACTGTATTTTCAGGAGGAGGATTTTTAATTTGGCACGACTGCTTTGCTAAACAGTTTTGGCAAGGATGTTGTCCTTTTTATGTATCTATATGTTTGGAAAAGGTACATAGGGGAAAGAAATAAGGTAGCCCACCAAAACTGACAGGCCATGGAGATGAGAATCAACCCCCGCTCAGTTCCCTTTATTTTTTCCACAGTCGACCTCCAGCTGGAGGACATGCCATTGACTCCAGGGACTTGTCACACCCCTCACACTGATGAGCTATGAAGCAGTTAAGTCTGGTGTTGTCAGCTGTATGCTGGCTGCCTCACTGGCAGAGCTGGTCTCACCCTTGGACACAAACACTGCAGGATATGTGGTACCAACAAAAGGCTCATGAAAACACCTTCTGCCTGCAAACGGTAGCCACAACTAGTCATCGCACATTTGCAGAATGTGATCACAGCAGCCACTGATCATTTCCAACTGGGCAGCAGGTAGCTGTGTACATTGATCAGCTTCTGATGTGAACATGTGCTGCAGTAGCCTGTCAAGTTAATGACTTGCTGTAACTCAGTGTTTCTCAAAAACAGTAAAGCAAGCCAACAGAAAGTGGCACATCTCATTACAAGAAAGAGCCATCACACTAGATTGCTTATGGTTGACATGGATTTTGAAAAGCTAAGAAATTACAGAGAACTACAGACATTAAAACACAGTGAGCCAAACGTCACAACAAAGAGCAGCAGCAAGATTAAGGCTGTAAGAGGATGTTCAGCCACCTCCGTATACACCAGAACAGAAAGCATTTCAAGATCCATTGGGATGGGTTTTGCAGTGTTCACATACAGCTGACAACTGCTTGTGGTGCAAAGATCAAAGACTCATAAAATGAGTTTGGTTGGATGTGACCTCTCTAAGTCTTCCAGTCCAACCTCCTGCTCACAGCAAGGGTAATTAAAAGCCTAGAGTTCAAGCTGCTCAAGGTCCTGCCCGGTTAACTTTAAAGGCTGCAAATCACCTCTGGGGAACCTGTTCCAGTGGTTAATCACTCCCATTTTAGTGCTTGTAAAAATGCAACTAAGTTTAATTTATTCTTCTAAGGGTTCCGTATTGTTATGTGTTACATGTTGATGGTACTGTTGAAGACACACTAGCAGTGACTTTCAATCTTCTTCCAATTTTAAGAGTTATGTTTTTTCCAATAAAGGTGCAGAACCCTGCATACATACGTAATTTAAATGCACATGACAGGCTTGCTTTTCTTAGTTATCCTTCCCAGTCCCTGGAAGTATCTTACAAATAAATCTGGGGGGTTGAGGGGGGAGACCTTGCTCTGTAATGTAAGAGTGCAAGTAGTAGCAGTTGTTTCCAAGCAGAGTAACCTCTTGGAAAAAAAAACATGCTGATATAATCATTGCCTGTAGCTTCTTCACAAAGTCAGCCTGAAGACCTTCAGCCTGAAAGTCACAGTGAACACAATTAGCTACTTTAAGATTTCTGTGAAAAAAAGCTATGGTGAATAGTTGTGTGCAATCCAAACCCTGTAAAAATAGAAATCAATATTTCTATTATCTTTTCCTTAAAGGAGGTATCTGGAAAAGTTGTCCTGATCAATACTACAGCTGGTGAGAAGGTACCTGTGGCAGGCATTTTTTAAGACCTACTGTGGTGGAAATCCTTATTATGGCTAAGACAACATGCTGAAGCCTGACCAGGTGATGCTGGGTGCTCCTAGGTCAGTCATTTCTTCTTTGATATAAGACCAGGACGATAGACCGCAGTTTGCTTTTAGGGCGACTGTCCAAGAATAAAGGGCTGTTGCTATTTATTGACATTAAAAGAATGCTGAGGAAGTAAGTCTTCCTCAGACAGCAGGGTTCAGGAACAGAGACATGCTAACATCAGGTACCACTTCACTGTGGAAAACACTTAGTGAGGTGTAACTCTAAACCTGACCACAAGAAGGACAGGAAGCTTCAGTACCAAGGCAATCTCTAATAGCCTAACATTATCTGAGTCATGGAAGAAGATATGGAAACTCATTAAGACTCATGAATGAGAAAGACAAGAAGCAGAAGTGAGAATGCAGGGTAGCTAACTCTATAAGAAATCAAGACTAATCCACAGAAAATTAGGCAATTAGAACACAGTTGAAATTTCTTTCTCTAGATTACAAGTACCCTTCGGAAAAAAACCCAAAATGTAGCACTGACCAATCAAGCAGAAATATTTCTTGAAACCAACCTCAAAAATAAGTTTACGTTTAAGCAATTACACGTTTAAATGTCAATACTTTAATAAATTCATGTTATTCAAAGCAAACAAAATTGGAGTTAGACAGTGATAATACCTTCCTGTTGTTCTGCAATTACCTTATCTTCAGTGTCAAATATATGGAGCTTCCAAAAATGTTTCTGCACTGCTCAACACAGCTATGCATTTTATCTCATCACTCTTAATACAGCAACATAAACAAAACCTGCTGCAGGGACCAGGCACTGGAACCTCCTCCCCTTCTCAAGGGAACGCCTTCAGTGCCTACACAACCAAGCTCTGCTCACTCTTTCTGGCCATTTCATCTCCCTTCTGCACAGCAGTCCTGTTTTAAGAGAAAATGTAGCTATTTTCTTGGCATTGAGGATGTCTCCTGCCATGTGGGAACAGTGTGTTCCTGTCCTGCCAGGAAGGGCTGATAACCCACTTCCAGGGTGAATGTTCTCATCACCATGCAATCCTACAGAAGGCATGCACTGCAATCTCCTCCAACAGTGCTTTTAAATGAACTGAATAAGCCTGCCACTATTCAGATGATCCCTAAATAATTAGGCCACATAAACAACACGCAAGTATGCTTCCCTAACAATTTCCACATTCTAAGTAGCAGAGGCATTTGCTACAGTAGACAAAAGTATTTCCTAGCACTTTCACAGAAACTTAGAAAACTTGAGTTTAATTAGGTTCAGAATCCTACAATATTTATTAGCCCCCAGACAGTAGGTAATCCAACCCTCTTAAGCATGTCTAGTATGATGGTTTAGGTGCAATTCAGGCATAACGGCAAGAAATACAAACACAAATAAACACTTTCACTAAATTTTAAAGGTCTCAATAAGTAGTCACAAGTGTCAACTTGTAATTACTTATTTTTGCAGTTTCAGACAGGAAGGGATTGAGATAGGAAGAAACAGCACAAGGAGAGAGAAAAAACTAGTGACACTAAAGGCAGACTGCTTTTGCTTCCTGCTGAGACCTTCACCTGAAGGACCACAGGGATTATGGCCCCAGACAACAGAAGAGTAAGTAAAATACATGCATCCGACTGTCTTTTTAGCTTTTTTCCCCTTAAGAACAGTGGATCAGGCTATTTAAGGTTACCGCATCTTGTACAAAAAGAGTGTGATGATACTTAGTAGTACACACACACTTTTCTGTAGATAATTACTTTTCAAGGACTCCATGATATTTTGACTACAAAAATAGATTTTAATAAATTAGATTTTGAAACTCTCAAACTAGCTTATAACTTATGTCTTCGCACCAGGTTGCTTCCAGAATCTTCACAAATGAGTCTGACGTGACAGTGTCCATCCACTGGGGATTTAGATATTTCTTTATCTGCAATTTGGGTAAACTGTGATTACTTCAATCTTTAAAGCTATTATAGCTGTTAAAGATATATTTAACAAATTACTAATAATCTTATCTTTAAAGACAGTTGTGTATTGCAAAAAAAGTTACCTTCAGATGCTACAGACAGGATTTTAAACTGGTTTCCCGTAGAAAGAAGAAATACAAAAGTTCACAAGTTTGCTGGCAGATTTCAACAAGGTAAGCAGCTGGAAACAATCTTCTAATTTTAATGCCATTTACAGGACATTATTTTCAGAAGACAGACTGATTGCTCCACAGACAGGAAAACTAAAGCAAGATTTCACATTATCTGACAGAACTGACATAAGAGAGCCTTTTGTAAATACCCAATCACATGAGAAAAGCTTTATTTGGTGCAAGTTGAAAAATTACTCAGCTGAAGACACTGAGGCCTCACCCGTTCTACCGCTTGTGAAATTATTTGCTACAATCACCAACAGTGTTTAATTTTAAGCTTAAAGCTTGCTTTTCATTTCTGAATTTCCCATCATGGCCCACCAATTTAAAAATGCACTATGCACAGAGGCTAATAAATTAGTATTTTTTCCCACCTATACACAAAGTTAGGCTATGTTAAAAATAAAGCCACTGCATAAAAGATGCTGCCTTTCTCTTATTTGAAGGGAGAAGGAAGAGAAGTTTCTCTCGAAATAGCAAAAAACCACTTCAGGTATTGCCTATCACTTCTGAAACATGAGGATCTTAACCCAAGTTAAAAGACAGTTCCACACAACACATAGCCCAAAACATTTAAGAGATCAGGAGACCAAAACCAATTTAAAAAAAAAAAAAAAGTTAACACCTAAGAACAGATTCCCTGCGTTGTTCCGATCAGCACACAAGTCAACTGCAATACCCTTACTGAAGATCTTTTACAGATGCGGAGAAGGTACCAGTGATCGCTAAGTGATGTTACAACAAAAAAGGGATGAAACAAGGGACTGCTGTTTAACAAATCTAAACTATAAAAGTGCTTGTCCAGACTTAAGTCTGCAGTTGTCTAGCAAAGTGATCCCTCACTCCTAATCCTCAGTCAGTTACAGACAGCTCACATTTTTCTGAGTGTCTTCAGATACAAGTTCATGTACGTTTCCAGTACCTCCCAGAACCCGCCCAGTTCAGCTAAAGCTGGCCAATTCCTTTTCAAACACTTGTTGGTCTTCTGTGATCCACAGTTGAGCAACAATTAAGATGTGGGTAAACAGCATACCATATAAACCCAAATCAAACAGCGCATGATTAATTAAGAGAGACATGCTTTTATCATGCACAGAATCAAGATATTTTTAAATCCTATAACCTCAGTTCAGACAACACACGCAAGACTTCAGCTTTCCAGAGATACGACATAACCACAAGCACGCTCCAGATGATAACATTCCAAGCTATCTCAGCTCAGCAGATCATTTACCAGATGACATACACAACCTGGGGTTTTCAGTGATGAGCAAGCTGAACACTGTCACTTCCTGTTTACCTGTGCAGCATCATTAGTAGCTTACTCAGCTGCATCTCTCTCACTGCTTAACGCGGCTGAAATCTTGGCTGGCCAGAAAGCAGCAGACACATGACGAAATGCGGTTATTTGTGTTCTGTTGTTAAAGTTACACGTTTAGTTACTTCCAGAGCAACAGGAAGCGTGCTGCGCACAGGCCGTCCACAACTTCATCACTGTCCTACTGCCATGGAGCAAAAATTCTCACTACAGAAAACAGACATTTTGTCTTGCAGTTCCACTCCCAGCCTCCCAAGACACTCAGAATCAAGGCATATAAGACTGTTCCTTTTCTAAGCTCAGGGAATTTTTAGATGAAAAGTTAAAGTCTACCTTTCAATTTTGAGCCATTTTAAATTAATCAAGACTCCCAAGACTAGGATGATCCTTACACAAATAGAGCACTGTACAGGTATGTAGATTAACTTGTTCTCAAAGCTAGCTTTCATGGTTATACACAGAAACTGCAGATTGGTGTTTCAAGTCATACAGATTCAAGGTAAGAATCATGAGTTTCACACAACCCATGGGATAGAATTGGAGCTCGACTGTTTTGTCCTGTTCCACCGCCCATTCAGCTCTAAGGCAAACTAGCTCCTTTGACTCAACATTCTCTTCTCTTCTACCAGCCACCCATTGCCTTCATGCACTAAGGTCCTCTTTCTTCAGCCTTCACCAACCATTCCATTTTCTACGCAATAACTTTTTTCCAGATTCTACACCCTAGTTTCATATTTAATGCAGGTTCTTAACATGCAGATCCTCACACCCACTTTGAACATATGAGAGTGCTTTGAGAAAGTATTTTAGAATTCAGACCCTTATCATCCATGAAAACCAAACCAGATTTGTTTGGTTTTGGGTTGGGGGGGTTGGTTTTTTTGTTTGTTTGTTTTAAGAGTTAGACCCACTGTAGTTGTTTCTAGGCCCACTTCATGGTATATGTATCATGACATTCACAAGTAAAAGTCTTCAGAACAACAGTTAAATTGATTAAAGAAAGGATGTGAAGCATAAGCCTCAGGAATTCCTGAATTATCCCAGCTCTGGAACACTCATTAACGAGCCCCTGAAAATGCTATTTAGCATCTACTGGTACTCCCAGGTCCAGATTTAAAAAAATAAAAATAAAAAAATGAGTATTTGCTTTGCAGAGGTGAGGCTTAGGTGAACTTTTCATATCATCTTTACACTTCAGGACAGAAAATAATAAGGAATTTTGACTTCAGATACTTAGAGAACACTGAAATAAAACAGCTTAAATTGTTTTAAAAGAAAACAAATACTCTTTTATAAGAAAACATTAACTTCATGCCAACATAAAACAAAGAACCCCCTTCAAAATATCAACAAATTTGAGAAAAGGCTCTTAAAAGAAAAACCTCTTTGAATAATAGCCAGCAACTGGTCTCGCAATTGTGTGTACAACTTGTGTCCTGTCCCGCAAAGCAGACTCAATCCACTTACATAAAGGTACTTAGAGATGCAACCCCCCCTCACACTTTCACTGTGCCACAACTCACCATGTTTTAATTCCTCCTTCAGCTGTTCATGTTTGAACAGAACAGTTAGGATAATTCAATTCAGATATAAGGAAACTTATAATTGTACATAAGATTATTTTTTTAATACCAACAACTGAGTCTCCCATGAATAAAGTGACTCCCAGTTATAAGTCTTAAAAAGTAGATATGCTATGGGAAAAAAATATCATGAAGATGTAGTAGTTATATGATCCCTGGTCATATTCAAAGCTCACTCCAGGGGTACAACGCTAAAAGCTCTTTCGCAGTAGAAGAGGTACCTAACAGTGAAAGCATCAGCTGAATGTTTGGGAGACTGCTATTTTTCATTTAGTTCTGACAACAGCCTGTTGCATGATGTTTGCATTTATTTCTCCCCCATGCCTCAGTTTCCTTATCTGTAACATGGAGATAGAGACCTCTACTTCTGTAAAGTGCCTTGAGAACTACTGATGAAGGGAAAAAAAAAGAAAAAGAAAAAGAAAAAGTATTATGCTGCCACAGACAGAAATCCATTATTTTTGGGGGTGGGGAGTCTACATTATCTTCTCTGCTAATAGCAAAGGTTAAGACAGCTTAATTTCCCCATCACTGGTGTTAGTTTTCTCCCCAATGCATGAACACTAATTAATAACCGATAGCCTGGTCACCCTTTACTGTTTTACATAAGGAAATGGAGAGATTCTTTCACCATGAGGGATGCCCCTCGAGTAAAGCGACATTTATTACAGCTAACAGTTAAAATTGTCACTGCCTGTACAGGCTGCTTCTTTGTAGGTCTAAAGCACTGCATCTGCCAATGCACTGTGGAGGCCAAAAGCCACTTAGATTCATTCACCCATGTGTAAACAAATTTTAGTATTGGAAGCAGTGTCACAGAATGGTGGTCTTACATGGCTAATTCTGTGCAAATCTCAGGCTTAAGGTAAATCACCTATTCCCATTTTACACAAACGACAGCTGTAAATTTTTTGTAAGAAACTTACTAATGCTTTTGTAAGTAATCATCACACTTACTTTTTACATAGTGTATTTAACACTTGATTCTTAAGATGGAAGAATAAAGAGCACAAAGCACATGACTCAAAACTTAATGGCAAAAGGAAAATTATTTTTATGAAACAAAAGTAATTTCCCACCCACCTGGCATTTCTCAGTGGCCTCTTCCACGATAACCCTGACCCCTGAGCAACAAAAGCCCCTGAAATCTTAGTACATAAGGATTGAGAAAATCACAAGACCATGCACCAAAAGAAAAAAAAAAAACACCTGACATTGGCAGTACCAGAGGAACTAGATAATCACCTGACAAAAGTGGTTTTGAAAACTAGGAACTCTATCCTAGTTCTGACACAGAATCATCACCCCATACATCTGCGTTCTTTTGCAAAGGATTAAGGCTACATAATAAAAAATGCTAGAGATATTCTAGTTTAGCTTTTGGCGTTACTACTTCTGCCTCTTAGAAACTGCATTAAGAGCTCGCCCTGAACAATATCCTGTAGCATGGGCTCTGCAGCTCAAGATTTGTGTTTAAATTCTCAGGCCAGGTATTACAAACCCTCAATATCTACTACATAAGAAAAGCTCCCCTGTACAATTTGTGTTCTGTTACACCCTCCCCTTGGATTATCTAAATGAATAGTACAAAGGTAATATTTGAGTGTAGTTTATAGATAAAAAAAAAAACTTAAGGAAAGGAATTGTTGAGTTTGCAATACTCAATTTTCAAGGTGCAAAAAGAAATGGATACAACTGACCTCTGCCAAGCTAGGACTTAAAAAAAGTTCAGATGAAGAACAATTTTGAAACTCAGATATTAACAATAGAGTTGACAGTTTCGTTTCTGAACTTAATACCCACTACTTGAAAATAAATGCAGAGGGCTGCTGAATGAGAAAACTCCTTCCCTGAAGCCAAAATTCTTCCTCTGTATCTCCCTAGTGTGCCAGAATGTTACTTATCATGAGGTTGCCCACTCTGCTGGGCATAACCAGAACAGCAAAAACTGTAAAGAATCTACTCACAGTTAATGATAAAGTGTTTATTTATACAACAAAAACATAGAAAGAGAGCAGTGGGATGTATTTTTCCTCTGTACTCAGCCCTTTGGTGTCCATGTCCAGTCACCAGTTTAAATCACACAATACTTATTTTTTCCTATGGTACTACACATAGAAGTTCTAACAAGCAACCACAGGCAGAATTGAGGAACAGAGGCAGTGATGTTGTTCTCATTCTTAAATATTCATGTTTGGATGGGTCAGAACAAAAGTATCCCCACAAAAAAAATGAAGATAATCAGCTCTCCACTACTGCTGTGTTCCTGTTCATAACTTGTGAACATTATTCAGCAGCAATAACAAATATGCTACATGAAAAGTTATATACTATTAACAGCCTGAATTTACACGCAATATAAAAATTATTTCACTCTACTTACAACAGTACTGAAGTAACACCAGGTCTTGTATAGGAAACAAAGCTTACAATAAAGAAAATCAGTATTCATTAGATCAATACAAGAGTTTAGAATCCACAATATAATTTTAACATGAACACAGTAGTTTAAGATATTTTAAAAAGTCTTAGGACCAGAAAATATCTATTTCAAAGAACATTTAGAAGAAAGATTAGGTCTGAAACTGACCTTTACTCTTTCTGGTGAGTATTGTCTGAATGAATGAAATACAGCTAGTTGAGCCAAAATAATAGTGAAAAAGATCTTAAGATAGCTTTGCTTTTAATCCCAGTGAAAATGAAATACTGAAAACAATAAATCTGTATTGCACTGGCAGTCCAATCAGCCAGTGTCATTACCCTAATCAAGCATTAGATTTGAAGCATTACATGCTTCAGTTTCTGAACTACTATTCTGCAAGTCCCTGAGTCTGTTCTGGAGCTAACAGTGAGGCTAACATGCTCAATGTCACTGGTTCTTGCTGCTTAGGAGAACTGGCAACAGCCTTACTGTTAGGTCAAGTGTTTGTCACTTTTCTGAAAACCTCCACTTATGCAGTGACAAGTTGCAGTGCTTTTATGACAGTATAAAGACAGAAGGTATATTGTTACACCACACTAACAGAACAAAAATGTTCATTAATACTGGTTGTAACCATTAAACAGAAAATAAAAAGGTTATTAATGGCATACTGATTTAATTTTTTCAGATGTGTAACACCTTTGGAAAAGAGATATTCCTCCATAAAGGCACTGGCACAACTTAAACTCTGATGACTGAAAAAAGGTACCCCTTGTCAAAGCAGACACTGGGTTTCCAGTTTTTATATGGGTATTCCCTTCCTTTGTGATCAACTAACTACATAAATTGCTCCAAGCACCTGAACAGCCTCAATCTGTTAGCATAGAAACAGAAAGCTCTTAATGTTGAGTATATGAAAGACAGTATCAGTCCCAGGAGTATACAGTTTAGAGAAAATAAGCTGATTACCTGATTAAGACAAGAGTTCAAGAAAAATGACACCCTACTCAAAAGGCTTTATATGACTACAGAAATAGGGTATCTCTTCCAGTCTCCTGGAAGAAATTATCACAGGAATGGGACCTACATAATAGCAATGCATTAACAGGTTGCTAGATGTTCAGCATGGTAAATTTTATGAACATCAGATTAAAGTCTGTAAAACTGGGTCCTCAAAAGATTTAGGAATGCAATTGTTTGCCAGAAACTTCAACACTGTGGTACAAACACTGATGATAATCTTCCAGGAAGATGGTGATGGGGGTGTGCCAGTAACACAGCTAGACCTTGAGGAAGGCTGGGGGAGAAAAATCTTGATTTCTTGGTAGCCCAGAATCCACTCCTGAGCACATGGACTATTTACAGAAGATGAAGCAGATTTACAGAATAAATTGAAAGGCTAGCCAGCTTCACCGATAAAAGTGTCCCATAGAACATTTGTTTTTCAGAAGTGCGTACTTCAGAAGAAGGCCTCTGCCATCCACCATGTCATATGCAATATGATACAGAACTTGAGAGTTTTATATTAGCTGATGTGGAACCAAGATCTCTAAATCTGTCAATCCCCATGTAAAAGCTTCAGCTCTGCAACAAACCCTACAGTCCTCTGAAGAATCCCAGAGTCAAAGAAGTGACACGTTAGTCACCTCACTTCAGGACCAGGTTACTTTCACAAACCAGGGCACCATGCTGCACTTCAACGAAGTGCCCAAAGCATCTGAAGTGAAAAAAGAGCCTTGATGATGCATGGCAGACATCCTTATTTACAGCTGGTTTGTTTATTTGGAATAAGCCAACTATGTAACACACTTTGCTAATTCAGACTTGCATCATAGTGATATTGTCTGTATGCGATGACCTTGGAGAAGTTATTTTCAGTGATATGGATATTGGCACTGCGTCATTTCATCACTAGAGCAATTATTGCAGCCAGAATTGACATGCAAGTCACCATCCTGAAATTAAGACTAAAAGTACTCAGACTAAAAGCTTCTAATTCCATGATGGATTGTTTTTTCCCTTCTGCTCTGAAGCAAAGGCTACCTGCTGTGGGAGAACTGCTTGTACAGCACCAAGCATCACCACAGGTCCAGTTCCTGCCAGTGCTGACTTATAACAGCAGACATTGGAAAAAAAATGTGGCTTGAGGGGGAAGAGGAGATCACAGGACACTAGAGGGAAGAAAAGAAAAAAAACAACAAAAACCCCCCAAACCCCCCCCCCCAAACCCAAACAAAACCAACCAACCAACCAAAACTCTTCAGATAAGTGTCTACAAAACTGAGGCATCTAAACACTATCTAACAGATCTAGTGGATGTAGAAGACAGAACTGAAAAGGCTCCTGAGCTCACACCTTTACATCCCAGACAGAACCAATGATTAAGGTGAGACACCAGAACAGACAGAGTATGTGATGATCAAGCTATCATTAATTACACTACTTCACACCCTAGAACTGTCTCTGGAGCTCAAGTGGGAAACAAATTGTTGCATGTGAACTGACAGAAAACTGCTAAAACACTCCAAAATGCAGCTGCAGGGAGGATTCCAAGAGACCTCAGCACATCCCTGGAGTCTCTGAAGATGCACAGAAATTTTCTTAAATTACTTACAAACTACTTATCAGAAAAGAAAGCTCTAGACAGGAATTCATTTTCTTGGTAGGCCAGTGCTCTGTAATCAAGAAGTACAGTAAGTGAAATGCAGCAGTCCTTAAGGTCACCCCTGCTGTACCTAATGCAGTCTATAGAAGCACAGCTACAAGGTAGCCAGATCTCCTTACCAGAAGGCAAAATATTTTTCCCCCTGAAAGTGGAGAAGAGGATCAGGAACCTTATGAGCTTGCATTCACAATACGTCAGATGCACTTGATAATTTGTCCACTGCAGTAGGTTGTTACGTGCACAGGCACACTTTCGTCTGCTGGAAACTTCTACTCACCTACATTTTCTCAGGCTTCCAAAAGCAACTTATAGGAGCAGAGAGACAAGATTGTATTTTGTTGTTGGGAGGAAAACCAGGTTTGACTCTGGCTTGATGTCAAAAAGGACAGTTACAAGAACAGCAGTAGAGTTGACCCTTATTCTGTGATGTACGTGCTACTGACAACACTCCAACAGATAGCTCACTTCTGTCTCCCCATCACCAGCACTACAGTTGCTTTTGTCTCCTGGTAGCTTTCACTGGTTGCACAAGTATTAGTAACTGACCAGGGGCACTTTCTGGATCTGATGGCAAGTGGTACAGCAGAATGCACATCTGCACAGAGGAACTCTCTTCTCTCAACACAACACAAATTGGGTAAGGATGGCCCTACCCATACTGTCTATTAGGAACTGTGTTTACACCATTCTATTCCCAAAACCATGCTCATTAATTTGGGCGAGTACTAGCTAGCATTACCCAAACCTGTGCCAGGAAGTGTGCCAACAAATTAAACACCATAGAGAGTCACTGAACAGTGCCTGAGTTAATGCTACTGCCCTACTTAAGTTTGTTAGCATTAGTATGTTAGCACAGCTGACTGACAGACCAGAGGTGAGAGAAAGGACAAGATGCATCCTTCTGCCACTAAGCTTCAATATACCCTGGGTGGGTATCTCGTATTTTGAGACTGTCAGTTCTGGTTATCGGGGACACAGGGGTATGGTCCAGACAGGTATGGCCAGTGTGAGGGATGGACCCCTTGGTTACACAGTTTGAAGCTTGGAGCAGCAGCAGGAACACTTGTTCAATAAGCAACCCTCATCTAAACAACATGAACAGAGGGCAGAGGAACAGACAGGATTTGTTGTTTACAGGCAGCAAAAGCCAGAGATGTTCAAAGAAACTGTTAAGGAAAAGTCTCAATGAATAACTGAAGCACTGAAAAAGAGACCTTCTAAATGACATAAAAAGATGAAGTGAAAACCATGTCATGGAATAGGCAAGATGTACATCTCCTAGAGAAACATTTAGCACCAAATCTATCTTCATTCATCCTCTCAAACAAAACCATAATGCAACTAGGTGTGCTGCATCTTGTACACACTTGAATTAGGGCAAGGAAGGGCATGCTCTGTGCAGACATATAGACACAGTAACAGTCTCTCAAGTATATAAATATTGGCACCTGACTATGATATGGATAAATCTCTCAAAGACAAAACTAAAATATTGTTTTAAATAGATAAGTGGTTTGTTGAATCACTACCGAGTTCTAGAGATCAAGTCCAACCAGCATTTTCTGTTGCAATAACACTTTAAAACTTTGTATAGTTTTGAATGTAAAGTTCCAGCTACACAAACTGAGAACAGTGCTTACAGTGCAGTATAACACTTAAAGACGCCAACATTGTTTAAGAAAGGTCAAAATAACAACAACTATTGTATGGCTAAAAAATACTGGTTGATATAAAATTGCACAAAATTAGCCCCCAAACCTGTATTTTTTTGAAACTGTTAATTGCCAGGTTACTAAAAATAAAAAAAGCTAAGAATTCTGCACACCCAGTTATAAAATGAATTTCATACCTAAGAAACTCTTAACTACAGACTAAAGGCAAATAAAGAAAAAACGGCCCTGCATTTTATTTACTAGAAACTACTGCTTCCTTCTTTGCAAACGCAAGGGGAAGCTTTTGCCTGTGGTATTGCACAGAACACATACCACTACAGGATGTTCATAGTTTCTTCCTCTTTTCAGTTAACCACAAAAATCAAGCACAGTTTTACAGAGAGGAGCCTATTTGGATGCCTTTGTGTATATTTAGTGTCATAAGCCAAGTGATGTTTCTATTTGCTTTGGCTGGCTGAGGGGGAGTAAAGGAAAAAAATGTCTACTTACAAAGAATGACCACATCTTAGCTGTGCTCAGAGCAAGCTGTCACATGGTTAGAGGAGCAGGAAATAACTTACAGTTCACTCAAAGCAGGACTAAGCAATTCTGTGGTTTCAAATCTGAGCCTGTAGAGTTGCTGAAGCTGTATCTTCCAGTATACAGTTTCTTAATATAGCAGCTTACAAACTGGAGAGTCTGGTCCTCCCTGGAGAAGCAGCAGTAGAGGGTGGAGCCGTGCAAGAAGCCTGGGGAATACCATACTCTGTTTTTTGCTTCCCCGTCTCTTATCCACCAAAAGTTCTCTTTTCTATAGCAACATTAACAATGATTTCAGACCAGTGAAGATGAGATAGGAAAGAAATGTCCAATGGCTGTATCTCAAGCTGAAGTGCACTCTATGTATGCAGCAGCAAGCAGCTGGCTGGCGTACAGACTGTCTCCTCTCCTCCTATCTTTCCTCGTGCAATGCTCTGCTGAGTCAGAAGAATACAAGCCATGTCTATCCCAGCACTGGGTATTGGTAGGACTACATATCTGATGAGACACAAAGTTCATCAGCAAGAACAAAGCACTTCTGGAACTGAGAAGGGGAGGGGGGGGAGGGAGTGGAGGGAAGAATGGTGAGGAGGAGAGACACTTCTATGTGGAGATCTTTGTGCAGATTATGGATGCAGAGGCTGAAGGGAAAAAGAAGATCCTGGAAGCACTTGAGGTACTAGGGGGAAAAGAGGAAATAAGGGGAGGAAACCCTTTTGCTGGGACAGTAGGCCAGAAAACTTGTTAAAAAAACAAAAGAGCATGTGTGACAAGAAAGTGCAAGGAGACCCTGATGAAAACTGAGACAGAAGATTCAGAGGACAGAGGTCACTGTGCAGGACTTTAAAGCAAATCAGCAGGATGGGGCTTACAAAAGAAATAGTGGTTAAATTGATTCCTAAAATATCATTACCAACTTTACAGTAATCTGCTGTATAAAAATCTTAAAGCTTTATTTTCTACATAGAAACTAAGATTCTTTTTAAGTCAATGAATTACTGCTTCTGTTATAAAATGTACTAAGAAGGTTGTAAAACACCTCTTTTCTTTATACCTCACCAAGAAAGATATTAATACAACAAATCAATACTAATTTCTTTTCTTATCCACAAATCACATACCGATAAATCTCCGGGCTGTCACCTTGAGGAGGGAGAAAACACTTACAATTTAGTGCCAAATTCCCATATTCAAATATTCTTGTTCTTCAGCCTAGACAGCAAAACAAGTACTAGGCCTTGTTACTTAATACTCAAGAGAATGTTATTTAGAAACCCATATTTTAACCTTTCTTGTAAAAATAATCTCACCAAGTGCTGGCTAACTTTCGGCAAAACCATCATCAATAATGCCTGAAGTAAATGCATTTTTTAAAAATGTCTGCAAACTTAGAATTACCTTTCCATAATTAAAAGTTCAAATAATTAAATACAGTTTTCTTAGCTTTTCAAAGAGGAGAAAGCCACATTTTCTTTCATTAGGTCAGTGTTTCTCGAATTGCAGGCACAGTACCCTCACATACAAAATATGCTTGGTGATCACAGGTATCTTCCCATATAACTATACCACTCTGATCCTGCATAGTGGCTAATTAACTAAGGGACGTAAAGGCAAAAATAACACATTCACTTTAAAGGGAAATGAGATGAATGCAGGGAAATTCTGAATTACATGAAGTTCTGAAGGGGAAAATGGTGTGTGAAACCATCTTACAGAAATGGAAACACAACCTTGATTAGCAAGCCTTAATGTGATCTTGCAGCTTTAAGCTAGACACACTGGAGAACTGGAAAATCCATTAACACTGTTTCTCAGAAAACTTCAAAGAAAAAAAGCTGCTTTAGAGTGAGGATTTTAAGGAAAGCCAAATAAACAGTACAGGGAAAACAGTCTCATCAAGGTGGGGATGCATGGATGAAAGCAAGTGCCTAAGGTGAGCTGCAATCTGCAAATCTCCCAGTATGTTGTGGAGCTCTGCAGCAACAGTTACCTTGCCAGCAATGATCTCCACTGAACATTAAGTCTACAGGAACTGAGTAATTCATTTAATGAACTTCTTCCAGAATCATATATTCTTAACACACGCATTCTAATTTGAGATGCCTAAAGTGTCATGCACTGCATAAGCACGAACTGATGTCAGGAAAATTGTCTACCTTTAACTCAAGGGTAGCTGAAAATATACTAGTGAATTTCAAGAATTAAGCAAGCAAGCAACTTTCTAAGAAAGTGTCCCTATGATTGTTTGCATTACATCTCTTCTTCTTCCATTTGGCCTTTCTAGTTCACTGCTCCTGTCACGTGGAGATCACAGCACACTTCAGGATCTTCAAATTTAACTGCAACGGTCCCTGAAGGTAACTGCACACCTGATGTGCCCATTTTATTGGTTATCCAGGCATAAACAACATGTCTGGAAGCCACAGAAGTTAGTGTGGCAGTGTACCCAAGCAAATAACTTGAGAAACAAAACTGTCTTGTACAGCATCCAAGTCATGTCCCGGAGGAGTGGGCTGTTTAAAACCACCCATGAAGATATACTTCTAGTTCCACTAAAGCCACTTTGTATGATTTCCTGTTACAGGTAAAACAAACTGGCCAATCAAAAAAATCCCTCTGTGCCCAAGTAACACATAATGCCAACCTTTCGTGAGGAAATTGTACTCTAACCTACCAATACACAACTCTGTCTAGTGCCCATAACACGTTTTTGTTTACTTCCTATATTTTATTATCGAGGTATTAGGTCATGAAACCGTTAAGTCTCCTGCACTATACTAAGTTTTATTTCTGTACTACAAAGATTCCTCAAGAGACAAGCCTATGAAACACACTCACTGGAAGAGAGGACACCATAAATCTTACCACATGGCTTTAAGTGAACAGCAAACTTTCTCTGACAAACCGAGCACTTAAAAGCTCACCAAACCCCATCTCCAGTGCAGACAGCTCTGCCTATAAAAGATCAATGAAAGAATCAAACCTTTTGTCATGTTGGTTAATGAACTACTGCAAAGTTCCTAGAAGACACACACTCATCATTATACAAACCACTTCAATGCTTCACCCATTCCAGCACTGAGCCAGGAGCTGCCAGTGGCAATTGCTGCTGTTGCTGGCACCTGCAGCCACCACCCACCAATGACAGCAGTAAACGAGTTCTTAATTCCAGCACTACTAGAGACACCAACAGTAGAGCAATAAGGGTCATAAGAAACTGTATAGAAAAGACATGGAAGTTTTTTCAGGCAAAAGTACCAGAGCTCCTCTGAAAGAAGAGGTTGGATATCTAAAGTTAGAACATTCTCCATTATCACCTTTTTACCCTGAAATTGCATGGTATGTGATGGATCTTATACACTCTACTTGCTACAAATTGGGCTTATACTAAACCCTTGAGAACCCCAGAAGAAATATTCACAGAGGAAACATTCCAGTGATAACAGATTCAAATAAATATTTATGATCAGATAATAGAGAGAAATCACATCAATTGTCCATTAAAGGAAGAACAAAGTAGAGTCTTTCCATTTACATATTTGCATGAAATAGTAAACTCAATCTTTATCTTCTAACAAGGAACCACCTCCTTCTTAGCTGTTCTAAACAAGTGGTATCTGTACATCTTGGTGGAAATCTTGTAGTCAAAACATGACTGTTCACCTGAATCCTACATTAAAACTTTGTGCTCTTCTAAATTCCTCCACCTGATTCTTAGCTGTGAAGACCTGGTAAGTTACAACACAACAGCTTGTGACTACAAATTGTTTTCATCCTGTTGCGTCTGTACACTATAGGATTCCAGAGCACATTATCAAGAGCATGAGCGGTATACCTGGCCAGCTGACTAACCACAGAGATGCTAAGAGATATTTGGCACTTGACTAGCTCCAAAACAGATAAAAGAACCACAAAGTAGCTCAGAAGATAATGTCAGAGCACTGAATCCTTAATAGATTGAGGTACTTGTTCCAGGACTACATAACTAGACCACCTTCTGTTTAGCCACACATAACACTTTGTAACACAGACATACAGTGACTGAAATTTGTAGCAGGACTCACTTCGCATGTCAAGACACAAATTTATGTGTCTAGCCCATGAGCTACAAGCATAGTCAGGAGAAATGTAACCACTACAGTCACTGAAGCAGAGACAGAAATTCAGCTGATCAAGTTTCTATCTTAAGGTAAGTTGAATAGCAAATTTAGGTAACGACCAGTGATGTCTACTGACAATGATGGGATTTTAACACCTAAATTTCTGTCTCTTACTCCTGAACCGAATCCCACACTTCATCAATTGATGCTTTGTCTCAAATACATACAGCTATGAGATGCAATGCCTTGTAGAGTGTTCACATGGGGCGTCAAAACATTTCTCATCCACGGGCGAATAATCTGTTTACAGCATAGTTCACTACCTTAGCTTAATAGGAAGCTGTGAGGAAAACAAGCATGAGAAACACTTTTATGATAAATAACCCTACTGTAGATATATGGAGGCAGTTTGAAGATGATGGCTAAGTCACTTGCTCTGAAGAGTCTGATCTGATCCATTCCTGTAAAAATCAGTTTTGTAGGCACAGGTTTGGTTCAGAAGTAGTCAAAACCCAATGTAATTCCCTCTAGAAGGGAAGATCATTGCTGACAAGTTGTTTAGGGAAGTGCCTCCAGTGGATACTAGTGAGGCATCTGAAGTTGTTACATGTCTTTTGATAGAACAGGACAGACCTCAAAAGAAATCTAGGCATAACGCTCAATATTCTTCTGTTCTACAAGACCATATCCTTTACACTTTGTCTTCTCCCTCTGCATCTCACTTAAAAACACATGCAAAGACGAGATAACCACCATTGAACTGATGACTCAGTTCTTGCTATCTGCTGAAGAGATAACTGCTTTTCAAACTAGAATCTCAACCTTTTTTGGATGTACAGTCTGCAGCATAAACTCAAACTGAAGAGTCCCAACACTTCTAAGCCACATGAAGTCGGCCATTACTCTGACCTGTAGTCCACCTTCAACTCTTAGTTCATGCTGTTTTCATATGCACAAGTAATCTTACAAGTCCTTTCTTGGTAATACCTTTAATTCTTATCAATTAAGAACTGTAACTGCCACTCAGGTTTTTATTTTGTTTTATCTCAACTATTACTGTGATTTTTCCTTTGGCTCTGACATACAATGTTATTCTGGTCTCATGGACTTTAAAAGCAGCCAATACAGTTTTCTTAGTTCACTTTTCTTCTTGCATTCTTTACCAGTTTCTGTTTACCATATCAACCATGGCAAGATCTTGCAAATAACAACCTATTCCTAGCCTTACTCGTTACGCGTTATCCAAGTGCTGAGTCCCACTTCCAGGCAGTACAAAATATCCATACTCCATTATCGACTTCTAATGTTATCAAGTACACACTTCTCATGTTTTATTTCCTAAGGCCTCCCACACATATAAAATTATTTCTACAGAATAAACTAGTTTTTCATCAGTGACATTACTGACCAATATTAATCGTGCAAATTATAAGAGTACCTTATTTATTAAAAATTATTAATGGGACATCCAGCATTTGCTCTTCCTTAAAAAAATCATTCTTATTCCTTAGGCTAAAACTGAAGTGACTGATTTATAACCAAGCAGACTTGAGCAAAAACTTCCAAGTTTGGCATAACCACAAAAATATTTCATTAATATGCACAAAAGTAATCTCATAGCTCACCTTAGCATAAAAGTTTACATAGACTTTTATTTCTACATTATGATAAAAAATTATTACTGAAAAATTTCTGCAGCTAGTAAATTTTACACCCAACCTAGATAACAAATGTCATGTACCTGAATGAAAATTAGTTACACGCCTAAGCAACAATGAAAATCCTAAAGACCTACCACCTTACGCTGGATACCTACTGCAAGTAGTTCTCCATTTGCATCATATTTCAACCAAACTAACTATAGCTGCAGCTTTGACTATAAGCCAGTGGCTTGGTTCTGAAAACCTGATCTGTCATGGACAAAGGTATTTTAATTGCTTATAGATTCAGATAAGCATTTTACAGCTCAGCAAGCAGGGAAAAAAGAGGGAGTAAAAGAATCGGTAACCTTCTGTATGTACATTTGCCTACTAATCAGTGAGATTCCCAAAGTATCAGTAGTAGTCCAGAAAATTATATCAGCCTCAGCAACACGCACACAGTGATGGGTCTTCACCACTTCCCCCACTCCCAGGTAATCTTTGTGTTTACCAGTCATCATTACTTCAGATGCCATTGAAATTATGTCAGTATTGGAGTTCATAGGTTGTGAGTACTCAATCAAAATTAAGCTACTTGATAAATTCCTTCGCTCTTCCATAGAACAAAAATCGAGTAGTTGAATCCTCAATGTTATTTCAAAGTAACTGCCTTGTTATCAGTCAAAAACAGAGTCAAAGGAAAGATTGTTGAAATAAATCAGGTCCAGAGCGCCACATGCTTTCTTAACCAAGCCCCTCAGGACTGATACCAGCACTATGCCCTCTTTAAGAGCACTATAAATTATTACTGCAAAAAGAGTACCTAAGATCATAGCTTAATGTCTCAACTGTTCCTCTGGCATTCATTTCACTAGTGATCTAAACACAAGGTCAAGTCAAACATAACCTAAAATTATGTCAACATGGCAGATGCACATCACATCCAGTAGCATATCCATGCCCCACACTGACAGAAACACCACCTGTGGCAGCCAGGTAGCACAGACAATTCAGCTGATGGGAAAGTAAGCTTGTAGCATCCTACGAAACTCACAAGATTTTCCTTTCTTAAAAAGCAGCATTTACAGTCTGAAGTTTCACTAATTAATAATTCAAACATGGATATTAAGAGGTCAAATATCATGTACATGACAGCAAAAAGGCATTTATCAGCGTAGCATGCCAACACTGAGTCAGGCTATAAGGTCAAGAGTATCAAGAGTACTATCGGGCTCTGACAGATAGACACTGTGGACTCAAGTTAGACAGCCGAGGCTGTTACCATCTCCCAGTGCCCATTCCACTTCTCTGATAGACACTGCCCTCCAAGGGACAGAGATGTTCAATCTGTTCACGAATTAAGTTTCTGAATTGTCACCATTCTTGGCTCACGCCACACGCAGTAAGCCAAAAAAGCCTAGTTAAATACCTCTAGAGCTTCAACACCCAAGTCCTCAAGACTGAGCAGAGACCCTCAATTACAGTAAGATGAGCCTTTGCTTAACCTAGAGAGCATATAGGGCTGGGGGAAAAGGGAAAGAAAATGGCCCACAATTAGAAGAATCTCAATGGGAAAGTCACCCAAGATTCAGTGTAAATCACAAGAACATGTAGTTTCAAGAAAAACACAAAGCAAGTCACGTCTATGAAGCTACCAACCTATCATAAATTGCATGACACCCAGATACTGTGAAGATATTTACCTCCAAAGTCTGCTTTCAACACGCTATTTATGCAGAAAAGTTGAGAACTTGAGTAGGCGAGTGTTACAGCTGAGCGTAACAAAAATGAAAAGCGTGTTCACTTGACAAGAAAATCCAAGTTGTGGAAAACAAAACTGAAAATCAACTTACACACACAAATTCATGCACTGTTTTTTAAATTTAGAGAAATTTTTTTGTTTGTTTTTTTGCAAAGGAGCTAAACATATGAAATGTGCGCCTGAAAGTAGTTCAGTTAATTGAAGGTGTTTTTAACAAATCTATTACTTTTGAAAAGGCATGCTTTACGGTCACACCTTCTGACCCATTTAACTTAGTCACTGTGACAGCATCTTATTTAACCCACCCCAGTGTAAATATCACCTGCTTCCTGTTCGGGTACTGCATCTTATGCTTTTCTTGCAACAGAAGTTTGATCAACAATACTATTTCAAAGTCCAAAGAGATGTGGAACCATTATGAGTGCACGGATATCCTGCTTTAAATCACAATATTAAGTTCATGAAATACTCTTCATAGCGTTACAGCAAGATGCACAGCGCCTAACATTAGTAAGCTAGGCACTGGACACAGCATCAGAAGATAGCTAGGTGACATAATTTTCAGTAGCTTCCAAATAGTAATCATTTTTTAAAAAGAAGTATTTTTTCTTCCCCCCCCCCAAAATATGATTTTTCAAAAAGCTGCTTCTTTTCTAAAGGAAGTGGTTAACCTTTGGAGCCTTCAAGTAGTTCTTTAATACAGATAAGTACAGTTTTAATACAGTTTTATACTAACGTGCAAGAAGGTGTTCTGGAAACAAAGAACTTACTGATATATTTGCAACGCATTTACTACAGCTTCTTTCAACCACTAAGTTGCCTTATAGATAGATAGATATAAACAGGAAAAGATGCGGTACTTCTGTCGCATTTGAACGCACGAACCTGTTGTTTAGGCTAGGAAAAAGTACAGACTAAATCCAAGGCAGGCCTAGAACCGATAGGAGCCTTCCCACAACTTCGTCAACACTGCTTTGTTGTACCGCAGGTGCACCTGGGGCTCTCCCCAGCCTCGCCGAGCAACTGAACTTTTGCCACCGAGTCCCGCGGCTGCTCCCTTGCTGGCCAGCTGCCCCTGCAGAGCACGGGTCAGCTGCGGGGCAGGGGTGAGCCCCGCCGGCCGCCCCCGGCAACTCAGCGCCGAAGAGCAGGGTACGGCGGACGGACGGAGACCATACCGGCCCTGGAGGCGGTCTCGGAGCCGCCCCGGCGCGCTCGGCTCCAGCCGGAGCCGGCCCGGCGGAGGGGGCGAGGCCGGGCCCGGCGCAGGGAGCCCCGCCGGGCCGAGCCGGGCCGGCCGAGGGGCTCCGCCACCCGCTTTGCGGACCGCGGCCGTCGCCATTCGCTGCCCCCGGCACCCCCCGCTCCGCTCCCACCGCCCGGGGTGCTGCGGGCGAGGCGGGCAGGGAGCGAGGCCTGCGGGGGCCGCCCCCCTCCCGGGCGCCGGGACGGGGCAGCGGAGCGGGCCGGGCCGAGCCGAGCCGGCTGAAACTTCCGCAGCCCTCAACTTCCCGGCGCCCCGGCCGGCCTGTCCTCACACGCCCCCTGCCCGCCCCGGCCCCCGGCCCTCCGCGACCGGGCTGGGGACGGGCTCGGGGTCCCCGGCCCGGGAGCGCCGCGGGCCGCCCCCTCCCTCCCCGCCGCCGCGGGCCGGGACTCACCACGCATTTCTTGCCGAGGAAGCTGAAGAGGCTCTCGTTCTCCTGCGGGGTGAGCAGCAGGGAGCCCACATTGGTGACCCGCCGCGGCTGCGGGGGCTGCTGCTGCGGGTTGCCGCTCATGGCCGGGGCCGGCCCGGCGCTGCCCTCGCCGCGCTGCGACCGTTGGCGCCCGCGGCCCCCTCCTCCTCCTCCGCTGCCGCCGCGGCCTCACAGCAGCCGCATCGCGGAGCCTCCCTCTCGGGGCCGGGGAAGGAGGGAGGCGGAGAGGGGCGGCGGGGCCTCGGCCAGCTGCCGGCGGAGGGGAACAGCCGCGCCGGTGCCGCTCCGCGCCGGCGACCGATCGCGCCCGCCCCTCGGAGAGGCGCTAAACTTCCAACTCCGGCCCGGCTCCGGCGGCCGCACGATCCAACATGGCAGCGGGGGCGGGCGAGACCACAGCGCGCGGCAGCCAGGGGGGGAGGCCGGCGAGCGCGCTGCCGCCGCGACCATGCGCCGTGCGGAGCGGGGGGGGGGCGCCGCCTTCCGCTCCCGCCGCGCCGCGGGAGCCCGCTGGCCAGCGCCGCCGCCCGCGCCCGCCCGCTCAATACCTGCCAGGCCGGCCTGGCCGCTGCTGGGCGGAGGCGGAAGAAAAAGAGGAAGAAGAAGAGGAAGGAGCGGTCGCCGTCGCCGTCCCCGCCGCCGCGTAGCCCAGGATGGGGCCCGGCGCGGCCCTGTGCCGGGGGCCGTGGGAGCCGCCGGGGCAGGGCGTGAGGGAGGGGGAGCGCGGGCGAGGGGCCGTGGAGCCGTGCCGGCCCGGGGCGGGGGGAGGCCGGGTCGGCGGGGGCGGTCGCCCGGGGCGCCGACAGGTCCCGAAATCCGTGAAGGGGCGCCGTCGGCTGAAGGGAGGCTCGCCCCCGAGCGAGTGCGCGGGGTGGCCGGGCCTCACGCCGCGGGGACGGGGAACGAGGGTGTGTTGGACACCCTGAAATTTTCAGTGAAACCTGACTTAATCGGTAACTCGAAAACCTGCCTCGCCGCCTGTGACAGACACGAAAATGTTTGTCCGTGGTGTGCCATACGAATGGCCGGGTCGGTTGTGTAGCCGCCCGCCGCGTCGCGTGGGACGGGTGGTTCACGGGGCGCTGGCCCTGCGGGGGGCACGACGGCCCGGCTGTGCGCAGGGAGGCGGGAGGGGGTGTCCGCCATCACCCTGCCTGACGCAGGCTGCCACACTTTGAGGTGAAGTACCGAAAAATGGTAGTGGGTGCTTCAGGCTCTTGGGGGTCAGCTGCTGAGGAGAAAGCGTGTATGCGATCGGCAGCCCTTGTCAGCTAGATTTCTCTTCCCCCTGCTTCTCTCTGTGTGATGGCAGTGGGATGGAGGTTGGAGACCTTTCAAAGCCTGAAGACCCAGAGCACGGCTGCCTTATGCCCAGCCTGGCTTTCAGCTGCACGAAAGACGTGCTCATGCTTCTCGTGTGCAAAGGTGTAAACCAGGTGTCAAAGTGAGCATCTTGCTAGTTTTCTCAGCGTTTTTAGGTGAAGAATGTGTTGGTTTCACATCTTCTGATAAATTCGTTGTCCATCTGGAAGGTGCTAAAGCAGTCCCGCCCGTGGTGATTTACTTTGTGTTGTAGGAAAGAACTGAAGAAGCACAGGCGGAAAGGAACTAGAGAAGCACAGGAGGAAAACATGTGAACACAAATCTTTGTACAAAGCTGCACTGACTTCTCTTCACATCTTCCAAAAGATCAGGCAGGAACAGATGGCAGCCCCTTCTGCTCTGCTTATAGGCCCTTTTCCCTGTACTTAAGAGCCTGTAACTGTGTCCAAAAGTGTAAGGGATAATATCGTGGAAAATCCTGAGCTTCCAGCAGAAAAAGAATTTAAAATACATGCATATGTAGGACTCCTCAATCTGCAGATCTCGCAGAAGTGGCTTGGGCCTTTGCTTCCAAAGTAGTTTTCAGCAATCCTGAGTTCTTCAGTTTTCATTCCTTTCTTGTGTAAGTATGTGCATATTTTAGTGGAAGGGGAAATATTTTAGCTAAAGAATATTGGCAGGATTTCGCTCGTTGAAAATGTATGTAAAAAGATAAAACACATGGAAGCACTTTACAAGACACTTGGTATTTTGGTGTTGTTTTTTTTTAAATTTAATAAAACAAGCAATTGTGTTATAGCCAAAGCCATTTCAGGGAAATTTACATACCTCTGTTGGTGGTCACAGTGTAAATAGCTAAAAATATAGTATACCTTGGATGGGTACATGCTGGTACTGTCCTGCCCTCTCTGACCGCTTAGGTTCCTTGATTTTTCTTCTCCTTTCTGTTATCTTTTGCTGTTTGTTCCTTATTGTGTAGATCTTGCCATTCAAAGAGGGTTCTGGGTGGTAGGGGTGATACATTTTTCTTCATACTGTTCTTCAACCAGCTGGCTGGTAGCTATTCGTGAGGGCCCTTTAACCTTCAGGCTCTATTGTTAGGATTTTGTTTGCTTTTTTTAATAGGGGTAGGCAGGAAAGGGAAGAAAAAAGGACTATTTTCAGACCCCGTGTTTCATTAATTATGCAAAAGCTCTTTCTGTTTTTGTTTCATGGCAAAGCATCGAGTCCTGAAGGGAAATGGAGATACCAGTATGTGGTCCAAGGGACCCACTGAAAAACAGATTTTTGCCTTTGATACTTACATTTGCAGTAATGTCAGCAAAGAGCTGTTATTCCTGCATAAAACATCCAATTTCAAGCAAAGTTCTCTTGAGCAAAGCCACCAGCTAGAATTACCTGTCTATATTGTGAAGAAATTGCAGTGTTCTTTCTGACCTCTGTTAGGGAAATTGCTGTCATTGTTTATCTGAGGCTTTCCCCTGAATTTCTCACCATAGTCCTTAGGGTTCAAGCTGTGTTACCCACTGCTGATGTCTGTAACCTCTATGGAAGCTGCTGTATTTTTCCATTTCGGTGTACCAGTTCATAGCACCAAGGTACTGAAATACATTGGAAGTGACATAACGTGTATCGATATAAGCAAGTGTAATGATTTTAAAGATTTATATTATTTAATAAACAGTTTTTATTATCCTTGTCAGATTTGTCTTTGACAGAAAATATGTATCTCTGAATTTTGTCTTTAAATGTGGACCTCTACAGTAATTTTGCATACTTCGAGTTTCAGAGTTTAAATATTAACACAATTTCAGAAATAACATTCTGCAGTTGAGAATGGAGTAAAAAGGTAAGGAAAACTTTCTACTTAAAGTTCATTTTTCTAGCACTACAAATCATATTTTGAAGGTTTTATCAAAGTCTGAATTACCTAAATGCAAGAAGAAGTTAGTTCTCATGGATTTTTTCTTTTTTTCTTCAGTACTGTCACTGTATTTCCCAAATCTTGATTTTGTCCCAGTGGTGAATTTAGGTCACACAGTCTGGTTTTCTTACTCACCTTAAGATGAAGAGACAGTCGATTACACCAAAGAACAAGCAAGCTTAAAGGAGAATGCAGCTCTCCATAGAAAAAAATTTCCTACCCTCTCTCTTCCATCTCGTGTTAGTGACAAGTGGAGCAGCCTGGGACAAGTGCAAACCTCGCTGCAGTGACCACATAAGTGTGGCTGGGGGAGATCAGGAATGAGAGCGTATGATTACTGTCACCGCACGGGAGGGGTATGTCAACAGGGCAGCCCAGGAATGAACAAAAGAGAGGAAGGGCTAGTTTTCCCTCAACACCCTTTTTTGGTTGGGCCTGTAGAAAACACCAGTCCACTTACTGCAAAACCGCTTGTGGTAAGTGGAAAAAGGAACTGTCTTTGTGGTTGGAAGTGGGTTTCGGGCTGTGAACACAAAAGTTCTCTTTTTTAAGTAAACCATGTTGTTTTTCTCAACAGAGACCTAATCAAAGAGGACTGGGTTTGCATCATTACTGAATCAATGGCAAATAACATGTTAGTTAAATGACAAGAGGTTCATTCACTTCTGCTCTGTGCACTGAACCTTTAAACATTTAGGAATCCCAGCCCGCTCTGGAGGTAACTGAATCATCTATTAAGTTACGGCTCATTTCAGATTCAGTCACTGCATTTCCTTTCTCAGAGATTTTATGTTACCTGTTTCAGGCGGGTCATAGTCTGGAAGAAAGAGGATCTTGAGCCTATGCTTTTTTCTCTGTATTGATTTCACATCCTGTAGATTTCAATTACAGAAGGACATGAATTAGCAACAGAAGTTGCAAAAGTTGACAATTAAGTTTTATTTTAATTAGGAAAGCCTCTGCTGATTCCATATGGATGTGGAAGTGTAGTGTCAGTAGGAAGAATCCTCTCCTTTTGTGGGCAGGCCACGCAGCAGAGCGTCCTCGCTGCGAGAGTGAGCAGGCTGGAGCCTGAGAACCAATTCCGTGGGACAATAAGTTCTTTCATTTCTCACACGAATGCCATCTTGGGTGCCAGCTAGAACTTTTTCTCTCCCTGTAGTGCCTGTTATGCATGTCTTTCTGTTTGCTATATCTTTTCTAGCCCTCATTTTCGACCTCAGACTGTTTACTTGAAGGACAGTAATTTGTGCCCTTCCACTTCCCTCAGCAAAGGATAACATTGATTTTGCTTTGAATGTAGAATCGTACTTTCAATATGCTGGGGTAAGATAGGAGCAATTCCATTTTAACTTTGAAATCAGTTATGGGGGAGATGTAGCTCTTTTCAAGAGCTCCTCTACAATTCCTTTGTGGCCTGAAGCATCGGACTGTATCAGTCTCCTTTTCAGGACTGTGGAGAAGATGGACCAAACAACATACTGGAATTTGAGGCATCCTCTCTCTCCTCTTAGTACTTATTTATTGATCGTTGCCTGCAGTAGTTGTGGAACAGTTCTGTAGCTGCTCTGCAAATTAGAGGAAAACATTTTTCTTTCCCCAGCCCAGCTAGCATCTAGCCTCGCATCAAAGCTCGTCTTCAAATTGTATAGCGCAGAGTTTGTTGAAACACTCTTTTTATCCTCTGCTTGGTTTATACCTTAGCAGGGGTGTGACTTCCGAGTTTTACACCCAGCAATAACCATGAGTGGAGTAAATAAGTTCATTTTGATTTATCCACAGGTATTGAAAGGAATGTTTATGCCTTCCTCTAAGTTTCCTGACAGTTTTTAGATTCAATGTAATGAAGTCTCCCTTCAGCCATTAATCAGCCACCATAAAGCTCAAGAACTTCACCAGTTAAAAAAAGAAAAAGAAAAACATGTTCTTTCCTTACTGCGATCTGCAAATCCGTTGTTAGAGCACATTTCCTTAACAACAGAAATCTTGCTCTGACTTTGAAACGTCAGTTCTTGTTTGCAGCGTGACTGACCTCCCATCCTGATCAGTGTGGTTCTGACCAGGAAGCCTCGTCCTTACTGAGCAGAGGGGAGCACAGGCAAGTACATTCAAAATCCACCCTTTTTACTGTAAGCGCTAAGTACGATGTACGTACTCGCCCTCTAGGAGCTGGCTTGAGATCAGTTGTTTGCTCCCAATAGGTCAACGAACAGCTGGCAAATAAGTAATGCAACTCATCAACAATTACAATTTGGATCCTGGTGGATGACTTAATAACTTTCATGTAGGTTTTTTTTCTTTTTCTTTTTTTTTCCCCTTTTTTTCTTTTACTTCTGTATCCGGCACATAACAACCCTAAGGAATAGGCATGAACCGCACCTTGGTTTTTGCTGGGGCTCATGCTACCAGATCCCTACAGCAGCCCTGTGGTGTGTCAGGGCTGGCCGTGTCCTGCTGGTCCTGTTCTGCTGCTGCTGCCCTCCAGGAGACCAAAGAGCGAGATCCCATCAAAGGTCAGCCTTCATCTGCAGATGGGTCCAGACCTGGGGCATCTCTGTTGCATCAGACTGTCTCTGGTGTGTTAGTGCCTCTTTAATTGTCTTGCTTCTGTGTGGTTTTGCTAATTGATGCAAATATTCAGGGGGAAAAAAAGAAAAAGAGCAGTCTTTATGCATCAGTATTCTTGAAGGCGTATGGCTCCACCTCATAAAGCAAGATTGAAAACATGCGTATCTTGATCAGCCTGATTTTTGTGTTCAGGGAGTTTACTTGTATCAGCTCCAGGCCAACTAGAGCCACTGGTGCGGTGAACTATGTTGTTTTTATAGGAAAAAGAGAATATGCTTAACGAATCTAGAAGACTATAGGAGCTTTAACAAATACAAACAAAATGAAATTGAACATGCTGCAAACTGGCTTGAGAAGATGGATGAAAAAATCTGGGTTTTTTTTCAAAACTATATGTGCAGTCAATTGACTGTTGTTTATGTGTATGATGCATCAACAAGAAAATCTGCAGTCTGTCCAGTTGGTTCACCTCAGAGATAAGGAAGTCTAAAAGTAAATCTTTGGTTTTGATTGCATCCTAATAAGTAAAGATAATCAAGTTTCCTTAAGACCTTAGGAATATCTAGAAATTAGCACAGGCAGCCAAGTTATTTTAATTGGTAGTTTCTTGGCTACCCTATTATTACGTGCAATTAAGGACTCTTCCCTTGGTATGTTAAGATGGCACATACAAATGGTATCAGTGCTTTATGTGGAAATCTACTTTGCTCATGCTCATTGACTCAACCTGAAGGAGAAGAAGTTGTCCTATGAGAACTAATCTAGCTGATTTTTTCTTTTTTCTTTTTCTAACTAAAATACTGCTGTATGGGTAGCACAGCAGTGCCTGAAGCCCTGTATAGATTTGGTGCCCAGGTGCCTTGGAAACACCTATGAGAATCTAGTGGCTGCTCTGGAGGGAGTCGACATTAAGCTTGGAGAACATCCACAGGAGTCTGCCTCCTAAAATTAGCCATCCTTGAATAAATACGGATTCTGTGTGCTACAACCTGAAGTAGAGAAATTGTGTTAAGTTCCTTCAATCAATTTTCTTTCTATACTTCTTTATGACAAATAAATTTTGGAAGATGTGTAACTTTTTTTTTTGTAGACGTCATGGTTCTTCAAGGCTACCATCGCATGTGTTAAAATATATATATACACCTCAGCTTCAGAGCTACCATTTTTCAGCTGATAGGATATTTTTGTGGATTTTAAGAGGGCCAGAACTGATTTTATTTGAACTCCAGACTTGGTTTTGCAGTGTTTGCTGCAACGGCATAACATGCAGTGCTGGCCTGCTTTGTCCAGTTAGGTTTCTTGGCCTTGAATTTTCTCATATCTATTTAAAAGATGAAACCAAACATCTTCATTTAAAATACTCTCACAGTAATTACAGTACGGCGAGTTGCTGTTCAGAAACTCGAAACCTACAGCACAGTTAACAAGGCTTTCTGGGAAAATACTTGCTACTGCTATAGCAGTTCTTTCACAGAGGTCATGGCGGGGAGCCAGAGGAGGTTGGTAGACAGCTAGGCAACCAGAAAAGAACAAGTTTGTCAGCATGTACAGCTGATTACTGTGAGAATAATTTTCCATAAGCATAGCCTGCAGAGTGTTTGCTTAAGGGAGGGTTAATTTTTCACTGAACTTCCTAAAAGCTAAGCCATTTTTAACTGTGGTAGAAAGTAATTTGTTCAAATCAGATGGAATAAGGCTCAGTATGATTTTTATCCTATTTTAATACTACCTACGCATTGCAGTAGGATGAGGTATGATATTTCAGTATATATAGGCAATATAGGATTATTCCCATAATGATACATTATGACAATTATTTTGGATAGGTATTTTGATTTCTACTAGCTACAGTGATCAATTCAGAACAAGAAAACATGAGAAATGTTCTTAGTGGCAGAAGAGGCAACCTTTAGTTATTATGTTCTCCTGTTTGGGAATGTCATCTAGATTGCCAACGTGTAACCTTAAGAAATAAATTCATTTTCTTCTCCAGGTTGCTTATGGTTATAATCGTAGCGTAACCCTGTGGGAATATGGGTGGTCTTACAAGTTTTATGGTGCCCTGTAACCCAAAATCTTTAACCAAGTATAACTGAATCATAGTTCCAATCTCCAAAGCAGGTTTGGGTCTGTTCAACTGCTGCACTGTATCTATACTTCTCCTTTCTCTGGCTATCTCTGCGTGCAAGGTCAAGGCTGAAAGAGAGTATTACGCAGGCCTGTGTCGTATGGAGACTTCCTTCACACTGAAATAATCCAGTGTTAGCTGGTTGCCTAAGGAATGGTATAAAGCAGATGGACTAGAATAAATGCATGAACTCTAAACTTTAAAAAATCAGGAGACAAAAATCAATTCATATTTACACTGAAAAAATGTTTTTGATGAAATAATAACCCACTCAATTTTTAATGTCGTTCTTGAATATACAGAATATTTGCCAAAGTCTCTATAACCATGTGTGGTTTATTTCAAATACGATGCAATCCATAACCTGCAGCCTGCTCAATTTTGCAATATGAGCTGTCTTTATCCATTATTTATTGTCTTCGAATACGAGGAGGATCAGAATATTAGACAGAGAGAGCACAGTGGCTTTGAGGATGAGTCATAGGAATGAGATGAAATTCTGTAGGGATAAGTGCTGTGCTGCAGTGTCTCGGTGGAGAACGACTGAGGGGGAGTCCCGGGAATGGCTGGGAGCTGCCCTGGCAATGTGGCCTTGGAAAGGAGATTGCAGTCCCGGGGGCTTCGGAGGAGAGATTCCGGCTCTAGATGGGGAGGTATTAGTGCCATTGTGCAAGGCCCTAATGCACCTTGTCAGGAATAATGTGTGTGATTCTCTGCCCGTTTTCTAGAAGATAAATTTAGTTTGGAACAGGTTCAGAGGAAAGATAGCATGTCTGGGAGAATAGGGAAGAGGTGATGAGGTATCACGGCAAAACAAAATGACAGAAGACCTGAGAAAATACATATATGTTTAAATATAGTGTACTTCCTGATCATTGAATAGATACAATTTCTGTTGAATAGATGTAATTTCTGTGCATACATGTAATTTCCAAACAATCCACAGTGACTGCCTCCTCGTTTATCAGGTGATGAGGGACTTTAGGAGGAACACATTAGAGAAGAAATATCTTTTTTTAAAGGAAAGGGCAACATTGGTTCAAGAAATTAATAAGGGATACATTTAGACAGAAATTTACCGATTCCAAACTGTGAGGGTAGTCTGTGATGTGTCTCCAGCAAGATTAAGTGGGGGCAAAATATTGAACTGCTTTTAAGCTGGAGCTCAAGACATTTATCAAAGTGATTCTATAAAGTGTTGCTTTTAACGCCAAAGGACAGGACTCAATAATTCAGAAAATCCCTCTAGGTTTTCTGTTCATATTTGTCTTTTAGGTATCTTACCATCTAAAAAATAATAATAAAACCAGTCACTGCTATGAAAGGAATTCAGAATCCTTCTGTCTTAAGTTGTGTAAAAATAATAAATGATTTGGGGTCTGTTGGAGAACAGTAGCTTCTAAACAAATCTGTCAAATCTTAATTTAAGTCTCTGTTTAGTCTGCAGCAGTGAAATTGCTCTGAATAGAAAATACATGATAAAATATGTCTGACAGGTCTTGTCAAAAAGCTTTTTCATTCTATTTAGCACTTTCCAATAATAGACAATCTCTACTTCATTTACTAAAAAGTAATAAAACTGCTGAAGCCAGAACTTATTGCTGGTTAGTTTAAAACAAAGAAAGTTTATAACCTCTCTTTACAGTGTACTGCTCACTCTGTATCTAGAAGTCAGTGGTTAAATAAAGTCCCTCTGGGAGGATGTTTCCATTCTGAGTCATAAGCATTGGATTGACAACCTTTATAGAAATTTAAATGCAATCCTATTAAAAAATACACTTCTACAAACGCTGAAGGATAGATTTCTTTCACTGGGTGCGGGGGCACTAAGCTGCGGTATCTCGGAGAACAGCTTGTAGAGAATTTGTGTAGCTATGCAAAAGCAGTAACTCTGGGAACTGCCGGGCAAGAACACCTCTAGCATCCCATCAGGAAGATGGACTATCTGATGGTACCGGACCCACCAGGCAGCAGCAATTATCTAAATGGTGTTTGCCCGCAGGAATAAAGCAACAGCCATATAAATAAAAAATTGTTGTGTTTTCTTTCAATATCCCATTAGAAATGGATATTGTTCTTGCAAGCATAATTTGAAACAAGTATATCAATAAAATGCAAATAACTATCACAATACTTCCTGGTGCATATTTTAAGCATACAAAATTTAGAAAAATAATTTCCTCTAAATTTACTTTGTGGATTCATCAACATTTGCTCTATCTCCCATAACTACGAACTTGGCTTCGAGTTCACCCTCTTGCAACTGCAGAATTTGGCCACAGGTTTTACCCTTACAACCTCTGGCTAACTTATAAGTGAAAAATGTAAATGTGCTAAAAATTATAAAAAAATGCAAACACCACTCTTGTCACAGAAAAATAAGATATGCGTAGGGGAAATTAATTTTTCCAACATTAAAAAGAATAGTTTGGCGAATGTAAAGGCCAGTCAACCCAGTCCGGATGCTGAGCATACACATTGAGGAGGAAACTAGAGCAATCACAGATGATATTGTACTGATGCAAAGGAAGAATGCTGAAAAAAGGAGTTGTGAAGACGTTGGACAGCTTTCTGGAGCAGCAGAGAAGACAATACCAGCAGGCTGGGAGTGTGTGAGATTCCTGTTCTGATTGAACCCCAGCACTCACAAGTGCCAGCGCACGATCACACTGTGGTGAAGTTGCCCCTAGTTGCCAGGCTGGGCTCGTGGTGAAGTCTTTGGACACAGACCCTCCTTGGTGGTAGGCAATTCTCAGTGTGGTTCTCAAAGCCTACACAGATTCATGAGCACAAAACCCACCACTCCCAACATAATCCCTTCTGCTGGTCATGCAGAGGACGTGCAGATCGTTTCTTGGTTTCACCCTTCGGCTATCACAATCTCTAGATCACTTCAGATATGGCACTGGTGTTAGCTTCCTGGGGAAGGGCATCTCAAGGTGACTGCAAGCTATATGTGTGGACACAGACTCTGTACGGCTCGGCACTGTGCTAATCAGAAGTGCCAAAAGAGAAATGCAGTGAGGCCCTGCCACTGTTAGAGAGTACTGCTATGGACACTTTCTGTCTTGTAGCAATTACTTTGCTCACTGTCTCTGCTTCTACATGTTATTACTTCTTTGTCAATTTAAAGCAAACAGTTGCTTACTGTTAGTGGTCGACCGGTCTAACTTTCCCTTCTCCCTCAAAAGCACAGTTACTAATAAAAGTTCAAAATTTGTGCTTTGCTGTACTTGTTTTTCTCTTGATGAAACTGAATAGCTAAAGTTATGCCAAAAGTTTCAGCAAGCAAACAAACAAATCCCAGTAAACAATCCACACAAATGGGTTGTGTTTCAACACATGGTTCTGAGCCAGCAATCAGAGATTTAAAATATTTGGAAACAAAATCGTCCATTAACCAATGCAGTCCATAAAGTTAATCAGCCATAATATACTCTCTAAAGATTAGCAGTACTTTCACACCGGGGGGTAACACCTCTCCCCCCAGCAAAACAGGCACTTTACAAGTCTGTAACGCATCAGTACTTCTTGTCTCATGATAGCCTGCAATCCAGAAAGCGGCATGCTCATTTAGAGTTGGTTTCATTGAAATTGCCACGTATTGCAGAGATGGGAGCATTTTTGTGTGTGTGTGTGTGTGTATATATGTATTAGTGCATATATCATCACTGATTTTCCTTGTCCTGCACTGCTGTTCCAACGGGAATGCCTCCTGGCCACTTAAGTAAAGGAAAACTCTCACCAGAGAAGGACTATTTGCCTTCAACAACGTTGAAGAACATTGTTTGTCTTTGGCCATATGGATGCCTATTATACTGGAACTTTTGCACCAGCTAAAGCTGTAACTGAACTTTTAATGCGGCTGTACTGTCTGGATGAGGTTTTACAGCCCAGGGCCTGAGGACAGGCAGGACTTCCAAGATGGTAGGGATTTTTCTTAGAAAACTTTGAGTAGCTCTGCTTCCTCACATGGATTTTTGAAGTCGCTGCTGCTGATCCAAGATAATTTGAATGCAAAATCATGTGAAAAACCTCCCGCTCTCAAAGTGCTGATGTGTTTGTAGGTTTTGCAAGCAGCTGGCATGTAAATGTAAACATGTAAACCTCCTCCTTTGGTAAACATTTACAATGAATCAAAGAGATCTGTAGTGGGTGCAAGTTGAGCTTAGCTGATGTATGAGAATTTAAATGCACTGTGAACCTGACTGGCTCTCCAGTGTGTAGTCTTACCTGCAGTGAGGTAAATGAGATTTTTGCTAATGAAAGGTGTAGAAACAATCCTGGACCGACAAACAGCCATAGCTCAGTGCTTAACCCTTGTGTATTCTCTTTTCAGCCGCTGCCAGTTTTAAGACTTAAAATCCTACACTATTCTATCAAAGCCCTTTTTGATGTATTATTGAAAAGACTTCTGCCCCTTTTGAGCTGAATGGAAAGCAGCGAAGGTTTAGAGACCTGATAATAAACACTAAGATTTTTTTAATATATGATTATTGAATTAAGAAATTCCAAAATGGTTGCGTCTTGTGTTATTATCTGAATGTTAAATAAATCTTTTTTGATTGATAGATCTTAATGATGATAAATCTGGATAAATCTTTTGTCGTCTTCCATTTCATAACAGTAAATTTATTTCCAGTGTTTCTAATGCTCCCCCATTGTGTCCCGTCACCATTGCTGAAAAAGAGAAACTATATTTAGGTGTTGCCTGTTCTAACACAGGCAGATCAAGGAAGTGCAGTGAAGGCAACAATTAACATGGCAATCAGTATGATGAATGGTGGTGACCAAGCTTTCTGCAGTTATAAAACCAGCCCTGGGTTCTTTCAGTCTCACTCTAAATTTTGTTGAAACTGATAAGGCAAAGTTTAAAGTTTAGAGGATTTTCCACTGAAATTACATAGCTGTCCTTAGTCTGCAATGATGGGCTGCAAATGGCAGGAGAAGAGCTTTCAGGAGAGGTTCCATCTGCATCATGCTTGCTGTTGGGCCCAGGGTGCTGCAGAAACAGCTTCTAGTCCCAGGGACATTTTCAACCCAAGAAATATAGCAGGAGATGAAAAGGTGGGTGGAGTGGCTAGCATTTAAACGAGCCAGGCTGCTTCTAACATCAAAAGATTCAGTCCAAGAATTGGCCAAAGGGTCAACCAGATTCTTGCCTTGCCTAAGGCAGTATTTCTGTAATGATTTTGGTCTATGCAAATGCTTACTACAAATGTGGAGTCAGGGAGCCCAGGCAAACTCCTAAATTTGCTGAGGGCTTTGTGTTGGGCTGGGGATTGTCCTCTTTCTTTAAACATTGAACACTTAACTTCTAGACAGTGTATCTTACCCATATTACATCCATACTGTGTTTCTATAATTTTTCAATTTTCTAATAAACGTTCTCAGTTTATTGCACAAGATTCTGATGTCTTTCCTCATCGGGTGAATAATTGGGCTGGTTTGCTATATTCACTTTAATATCTCTTGCTTAATCCCTACAAATTCACAGGTAGCTAATTATGGCCTTGCTAAGTAAAATTTTCAGGAAGTATTTTCTTATGATTTGCCTTTACAACTTTATATATATGTAAGTATATCTCTTTACATTCTTTTGCTTCTTCATGATTAAATGCTGCCATTATTTTACAATGTCCATCCGTGTAGTGCCCTGGAATATCTCTTCTCAAGAGAAGAGAAGATCATGGGAAGGAAGTCTCAGATGGGATATATCCCACCTGGAATCCCTGTAGGTATTTCCTGAGTCAGCAGTTCCAAAATGGAGACCTTCATCTCCTTGAGGGTAAGGTGTGGCATAAAGCCCAGATGAATAATCCCCTAGCAGCTTAACCTTCAAGAACTGGAAACTCTGAGAGCCATGTCCAGAAACACGTGGGTGCCAGGTATGTCCAGCCAGGGGGTGAAGGTGGAAGCACTTGGACATTGTCTTTTTTCCCGCATGAGCTTTGGGCAGCAGAGGGCTCTAAACTGCTGTCCTGTGTCACGCCAGGAACATGGGCAAGACCTGTCCCACCTCTTCATCTCACCAGAGAGGATCTCCATACTTTGCTGGTGTAGGGGAACTGTTGGGCAGCAAAACCAACCAGCCTTCTCGTTTTGTCCCCACACTTCTGGGAGCAGCTAGTCCTGCAACAGGGTGAAGGGAAGGAGCTGTACCCGGGTGCTGTGAACTTCAGCCGCTCGTTCAGCAACAGGGAAATGGCCTCTGAGCTTTCCTCACAAGGGGTAATGCCAATGCAGGACCGTATTCTTTGCATGAGGATCTGATTTTGGAAAGAAGACACTCTTGTGCTTTACAGCCCAACTCATATTCTGGCACTTTGATTTGGGAAAATAGCTGCAATTAACAAGAAATATCTTAGGGTTAGCTTGCATTTCAGTGATTAAAAAGAGCAGTTATTGTTTCTTTGCACGTTAACTTTTGTGAATGCCATTTTATATGTACATTTACCACGGACAAAAAGAACTGAAAAGACCTCTAAATGTAAAGCTACCAGTGCTATAATATACAGTTCCCCTCATAGGTTCACCACAAAGGATCATGCCAACCTCTTGACGCAGCGTGTGCAGCCCTATATTAAGCTATTTTAATGGCTCTTAATTCAGTTTTGATCTTTAGAGCTTGTTCTTGAAATCCATATATAAGATAGTCTGTATTAAGTCATTTGGAGTGTTGAATTAAATATCATCCACAGGGCTCAAAAAATCTTGATAATGTCGTTTATATGAGGCACAAGGGGTGGGATTCATTCATTTGACTGCATGCAGATTGTTCCAGGAGCTACCTACGTCTATACTAATCACATCATTTTCCCTTTATAACCAAAGAAGAGAAAGAAGCACTTGAAGGGTATGAGTCAGCTGATCTATTTCAGATATCTGGTATATGATGAGATGAACTGCACCTTAAAAGCTACTATTACTCCATAGTGACTTCAAAAGGAGCCTTGGTGACCGGTTCAGGTATAGACATTTCTACAGGTGATGTCTAAAGAGAGGTGAATCCCACTGAGATGACTGATAGTGATTATGGGCATGACTTTAAATAAACGAGCTCAAGCACTACACATTTTACTCTTAGCCCTACAGCTGTTTGCATATTAAACAAGCTGGTAATGCTCTATCATCAACAGTATTCTTGGTCTTCTCTTTTCTGTCTCTACAGTAGGTTGCTGACAAGTTTGACTAGTCCTTTAAAAGTAGAAGAAATCAAGGTATTTAAAAAAAGAAAAGACTGAGAAAAAATAGTCTGCATCTTGATAATTCTCAAAGTGAAGGCACAGGTCTCGGTTTTTAAGCAAACTGGAATCCTCTATATGTGGATTTAAACAATTTTGACTCACTTCTGGGAGTAAGACATTGTCATTGCAAATGTAGTCATTATTTTATTGATAGATGTATTTTAGCTTGCCTTTTTTTTTTTTTTTAATTTTCCGGGGCTGACCTCAAATAGTTTCAAAAATTCATAGACATTAGCCAATGTCTCAGAAATCTGTGTAGCATTGTAAGTTATCAAAATATTGTGCACTTTTTGCATAATAGAACACAGCTCTGTTCTAAAGTGTTCTGAAACAATGATTATATTTTAGACTCAAAAGGCTATTCTGTAGAATTATGAGAACAAAAAGTGGGGGGGGGGGGGTGAGAGAAAAGTGAAAACCAACTAAATTTACTAAAGAAAAAAACACTTTCATTTTCACCCACAAGATGGTGCCACTTCCTCAACGTAAAGTGCAATTTTCCTTTGAAAACAATATAAAAATGACACTTGGGGAATTAATCCCCATGAAAAGGGTCATGGAGTGCATAAATCCTACTAGTGCCTTTAAAACAGTGTTTAAATGGGATTCAAATGACTTATGGTCCTCGTGCTGGCCCTTTCCACAAGAGTAAGATACATCCTGCATGAATTCAGAGACGTATTTGCTAATCTGCGTGACAAAAATAACCTGTTAGTGCATATTGTCACTGCTAACTCTTCAGAGTCACATCGCTCAGTCTGAGCGGGTTTCTGTTTCTTTCTGTGCACTGTAAAAATAATAATTTAGCAAATTTCAAAACGTTATATCTAAGGGAATGCATTGAAGGTGGGCGATCTGCACAAATATAACTGCAATTTAAGAAGAGTGGGGTTACCAGTGTGTGGCTGAGAACACATCTGAAAGTCTTTGTTGCTGGGAATGATTAATTGGGTGGAAAGCTACCAGCTTTCCCTTAGGTTGCTGCTGGGTTTACAAAGTTGGCAGTTAGATAAAGAAGACAAAACACTGCTGACTTTTAAACTAAATGCATAGGAAGAGTGAAAAAGCAGAACATTCTCAATATCACTTTTATAGTCACATCAGAAGACGACCTTTTTTGATGATAACTGCTGTTTATTATTATTGTCACCTTATTAAGGGTGAACACCTGAAAGATTAAGAAACCAGTTTATGGTTTTCACTTCATCCGTGAAAATGTCTTCCAAGTCAAATACTGAAATGGCAGGAGATGGCAAAAGAGGCAGTCCCTTGGCAGCTGTCTGCACCCATTCTCGGCTGCCCTTTACGTGTCCCCTTCCAGTCCCTCTGGGACAGCCAAAGAAGTGCAGGGGAGCAAAATAGTGTGGAAGGTCTCCCTGCTTTTATTTGGGGTTTGAGTACCCCAAAAATAGTGTCTAGTGATGCAAAAACATTGGGCAAACTCAACCATGTGCATCATTGACAGTCCAACGCATGATGAGAATATGTTTTTATTTACTAATAGAGGTGTAATTTTGTGTCTTATCATGAAAATCCTAATCTGTGTTTAAGGTGGAAAAATCAATGTTTTATTCAGATGAATTGTGTGTCTGATTCCTACTGAAAGTCAAAACACGTAGGCTCCTACATCTCTCAGGCAGTCTTGTGAGTTTTATTTGAGAGTATAATCCAAAACTGTTTCTGTTCACACGGTTAGGAACAGTGGGGTGAATGACTGAAATGGTTTCAAGGGTTTTTTTTATTGCCCAACAAACTCTTCTGAAATATAGAAACCCTGATACAAGTAGCTGGATGACAAAGCATGAATTTGCCTCCTACCATGAAGCAAGTCATTGTCCCGAGGTAATTCCCACTCACACCCGGCTCCTGCCTGGCCCAGGTGATACGGTGTCATCCCTATGGTAATCCCTAATTCTGGAGGGAACAGGTTATTCACCACCTGAAGTACGTTACTGTCCCAATGGGTGTCAAAAGGGATCGTTTACTTCAAATTGTGTAAGTACGGGATTTTGCATGACTCAGGGTAGTATGAAGGCTCCATACCTAGTTTGTTTAGGCGAGCTGCAAGTCTAAGGATGTGTCCTGGTCTAAGTCATGCAGGGTGTTTCTCCGATGCCAAAGTAATCCGGTTCCTTATGGGAGTTCCCCATATGCATATGCAGCCTGTGCTTGAAAAATAAGTTTAAAGATGAGACACAAACTCTTATGGAAAATTACTGTACTACTTCCTTGATTTGCACAAAAATCTGGATTTGAGGTTATGCTGCAAGGCCCTTGGTTTTTACTAGTTATGCAAGAAGCAAAATTACATTTCATTTTTTACTGAAATGCCAAAAAAAGGAAGATTAATAGAGAGAAGGGAGAAAGAAAAGAGAAAAGCTTCAAAATTAAGGTTAAGATTTTCAAAGTGGATATAATTTGGGCTAAATCTTGTTAGAAACCTCGGTACAACATATTTCTAAATAGGTCCACTTCATAATATCACATTTTTTATTTTATACCATATTTTTAGAGGAAAAAGCCCTCTCATTTGGTAGTCTTTAAAGTCATAGTTAATGCTTCTTCTGTGGAAAAAAAAAAAAAAAGTGTTGATTTCAGACAGTGGCTTTTGTGTTTCACAGTTAAAATTGAATCATGTTTCCTTGTAAAGCAAAACAAAGCCCTCTGGTAGGAAGGGGAAGGAGGAAGGAATAGCAAAGGCAGGAAAATATAGCTTCTGTATCTGGGTAGCTTTTGGAGCACATGATCCAAACTGTGTTTTTCTGGCCAGGAAAAACATTTGCCTTTTTGCTCTTATTTTCCTCTCTACAATTCATGGAAAACTTTTTTTTTTAGTACTAGATCTGATTGTTTGGGACTGGTTTTTAGCTTGCTCTGCTAAGCTAAATGTAGCAGAGTTAAGGCAATCTGCCTGGCTAAGATGGGTTCTCAGACAGAAAGCATTGAGAAAAAATAATGCAAAGAAGGAGAAGAGAAGCTGGAAAGGAGTTTTGTACATTAGAAGGATGGTTATTAGAAAGGGGTTGTGTCAGAGGCATGAGATGGGTCTCACCGCGACTGATGGCTGGTTCCTTTTTGGTGCCAGGGCTGCTGAGCGTGATCAGCCCTGCAGACCCAGCTGCCCCAGGGTGTGCGGAACAGCCCTCGTTTGTTCTCAGAGGCAGTTCTTGGTTCAGTCTGGTGTAACGAAGGTGCGCAGTGCCCGTGGATTTGGGGTGCTGGTTCACCGTTCTCACATCCTTGTTTTGTCTTCAGCGCTTTTAGAGTCTTTCCTCTTTCACTTCCCCCACACAAAGAGCTTTTAAAAGGCCAAGGGGCATGACCAAAGCAAAGACTTCTGCAAATAGCTGTATTTATCATATTTCTAGGAGCTAACAAACAACTTTTTGACAACATTTTGTGAGCCTGAGTGTTCAACAAAGAAAAGGGCTAAATAATTTCAGAAAAACAAATCTTTTGGTTTTATTGGTAGCTTTACTGTTACCCTCTCCACTTATCCAAGTTCTGGTTTACAGCACAGACTTTAGAAAATGAGTCTAAAGTGCGAAGTGCATTCTGTGAGCAGTGGGTTTCTGATTGTGATTTCTGTATATATACATATATATATATGTAAATAGATAAGCAAAGACTTATTTTCCACAAAAAGTTTTTTCTCAAGTGCTGTTTAATTATTTTTTATTAGCATCCAAAAGTACTTATTGTGGAAGTGAAAAAATCTCCTTTTTCAATATGGAGGAATAACCTGATCTCATGAGTTTTCTATGACCCTGCTTGTTTTCATAGCATGTTAGAAAATCTATGAAAATTGTGGAGATAGGATTTAGCCATGGGCCCCAGCTTCTGCTTGCTGGCTATACAATAGAAACAGAAGAAAGTTGCCTTGCAGAAGTATGTGGGAAGTCATGGCTGTTCTTTAGCTTCCTCTTTAGTCAACATAAATTGATATTTTTTTCTCCTTATTCATTTATCTCCTGCTGTTGCTTGAAAGTACCGTCAGCCATACAGGCCTGTGAGTCAGCCACCTCTCTGCATGAAGCTGAACAATAAATTCCATTTCTTCCTCCTTGCAATTTAAATATAACTTCATTCCCCTGTTCAACCAGGAACAAGGTCTGTTACTTGTTCTCTTCCTGTGTGATGAGATTACCAACTCCCTTTGATGTGACAACAAACATTCATCTACATTCAGAAAAAAGTGAGTGCACAACACTTTTTTCTAAAAGAGTGCCAAAATAATGGCAATATCACAGAAAAAAAAAATAGGAAAAGGTCTTTGAGTAAAGTATCTCTTCAGACAGCAGCATCTCAGACCTGGTGACTCTTATCTTCAGGAAAATGTGTTCAGAAAGTCATCCCAACTTTTCTCTGTTTGATAGATGTACCAAGAGTTGGGGAGCCACAGATCTGATTTAGTGAGAGTTGTTAATAAAGCATTTATCTCTCCAAAACTATGTTTGGAGTGTGATAAGCTTATAAATGTTTGCAGGCTTTGAGCTTTAAACACTTTTTCTATCTTTGTATTTTGTCTTTGTATTGTTAACATAACCATCGCCAGAGTAAGATCTCAGCTATCTAAGTGCAAAGGCCTAGTATGCTGAGTGTAGGAGGTTCTTGCAAGAATACCTAAAAACTAAGATTGACCAAACCACTGGATACATCCAGAGAATGTTACTAAAGTGCACACTTTTTGCATTTACCCACAGAATTAAATAATTGCAGAAATGCAGAGGCATTGCTGTAAGAGGTTCTGTCTTAAATGGATTTTTAGGTTCTTTAGAAAGCATAAGGAAAGTGAATGGGGTTTATCTTTAATTTCTCATGTTTTGTGTTAGGCTAAGAAGGAAAATTAGATCTTCCTTGGCCAGAATATCTAGTGTTGTTGCAAAATTTCCTTGTAACACTGTTAAATCCCTGATCTTCCTTCTAACGAAACCAGATTGCTAGTCCAAAATTTGCATTGATGTTGGCTGATTTGTAATTGCCTTGGTATTCACGGGTCTGGCTTTTATTTCACCCTAAAGCTGTGCACACCCACTGTCCTTTCCTGCGTGGCAGAAGTGCCACTCACACACAGGTTGTACATATGTTACTCAGAGACACTCCTACTGGAAGGAGTTTTTATATATATATATGTATGGTTTGGCATTTGTGGGTTGCATTGGCAATTCAGCAGCAAGCAGTCAGATGCCTGCAAGCAAAATAAGTGGGGTAGGTTGGATTTGGCTGTGCAGCTTGAGGGAGCTGGAAATGACACAGGGTCAGAGGCTGAGTGCTGGCAACAGGGAGCAAGCACTTTGCTGGCAGAGGTGACCTGAGCATCCTTAACTTCAGCCAAACTTCACTGAAAGCCTGTTACAACGGGGTGCTGTTCCCCAGAAAGGTGTCGGTGATGATAAGCGTTGACAAAAAGGCAGCTAACAGTTGGTACCAGCATCCCAAACTTGTCCCTGTCCAAACTGAAAGCTGGGAGAGGCAGCTTTTTCTGTCTCTCTCATGGTTAGCTAGATATTTTTAGGGTGTGTTCTAGTTTTAGTTTATCTAGCCATAAAATCAAAAGTCCAGTATTTATGATTAAATGTGTTCAGAAATGCAAGAGAGGGACCTAATCCTTTAACTCTCTAACCCTTGAAGGGATAGATTTATAAAATTACATAAGGGCTTAAAATGCAGATAACTATCTAATAATACTTTCAAAAGCAACAAACCGTGTTCGGTGCTATCAGTCTTACACCCAAAGATAGCTAGGTGCCTGACTGCACTGAAATCACCAATAAACAGGAATTAAATATTTGAATAATTTTACAGATATAAGCCCGTAGTCCTATGAGGCCCAATCAGTTCTAACTGCTTTTAACAATGTCAGTAAGTGCCTGTTTGCATCATTAGGCAATGATGTGACTTGGAAATCAGACTGCAGGGGCACGAGCCCTCTTACTTCACATTAACTTTAAATAAAATAGACCCTTAGGAGTAGAATTCAGTTCCAGGTACATGTATGGGCTTGAAATGAAGCTTATAGCCCACAGGTCTAATCAACTTGACAACATTTATTTTAAAAATCAGTATTAAAACTCAGTCTAATACTGGATTATTCCCACACCCCTTCTCAGCCTTTTTTTCCTAGCTATGAAGCATAAGGAGTTATTCTGTAGGCAGCATTGAATTTAATTTTTTCTAAAACTCTTAAAAGTAATTTTGTTATTAAATGTATATTCTTTATAGAATTGCTATATTAGTCCAGTTATTTAATAAGATGTGAGTTTTTCAGAAGTTTTATTGTTCAGAATGTATTTGTGACATGGTGTAGAACCTGGATTTTAATATACACCAGGCATTCATATTTTTCTTATAGTCTTTAAACACTAATATTAATAACTACTTGGTAATTAATTAGGAAACATATATTTTAATTATTTTGTCAATTATCTGAAAAAAACCCCACCAACCAGTTCTGTATTTGAGAACAGACTACATTGTATTCAAGTGGCAACCCATATTCCTATTGTGATTTCCTGAGGGATTTCTCTCCTGATGCATAGGAAGATGGATTACATTTATCAGGAATGAAACTTTGAAATAAAAATGTCATTATTTTAGATGGGTAATAAGAGCCTGGGAACAGCTGAGCTTCCTCTCCAGCTCTAAACAAATACCGTTCTACATAAAGTACAGCTTTCTTTCTCAAATTCCTTCCATTAAAGATCTTGGTTCCGTTTGTAATTCAAATAAAACCAAAGCATAAGTCTCTCTCTGAATTGTCCCCCCAGCAGTCTCTCCCTACAGTTCCCTCTCTTCTGCTGCAGCCTGTCATTCCTTCTGTCCCACAGAACATTTTCTGCGTGGCTGGGGATGAGGTCCGGCTGCCGAGAAGCAGCAGAACTTGGGACGGCTCTGGATGTAGATGCCCACCTGAGTTCAGGGAGACACAGTAAGGCTGCTCCAGGTTTTGGGATGTAGCAGAAGCTTTGTACGGCACAGGGGGAGGTTGGCAGGATCTAGACTGAAAATCCTGGTGTCATTCTCCTCCTCTCTGTCAGAATTATATATATACATGCACAGGCATCCATTTGTCAGATGGCAGGAATCGGTAGCTGCTGACTCATGGCAATCGGTGCACCTCCCTCGTGATCTCCATTTCTCAAATATCAAATGTAACTGCAATATCAAGTAAAAATAACAACAGCAACAAAACACCCTGAGATCTTACTGCCCACACAAGTGCAGGTGCAAAGAAAGGTGAAAACCGGAAACTTTTGGTGGGTTGGAGTATTACACTGACTCTTATTAAGTATTAGTACTGTCATCAAGTAGGATTGTAAAACAGAAACTACTTGTTCTCAAAGCTGCTTCTTCAACTCTGGGTTGTTTGGGGCTGTTTCATCACCCTGAACACATGCTTTTTGCTCTTGCTGGCTTTTATTCCCCAGTGATCGGAGGGATTTCTCTTGCTCTGGCAGCTCAGAGCACTGCCTGAATCACATGTGATGCTAGAAGCAGCAAGTTCTTGAGTTGTCTTTGTCCCCTGTTTATTGTACAGGATTCACTTTTCTGTGTGGTTCTGAGTAAAACCCTGGAGTGGGTGGTATCTTGGTAGGTGCCAGCGGTTCTTTCAAATTTGTTGTTCTTTCCCACTTTAGTCAAAAAAAGGCGGTACATTCTACTGGTTTATCTGAGTTGTTTTTTCCACCCTACCACTCTATTTTAAGTGTGTTCAGGCCTATTTTTTGACTATACTAAAGATTTTACCTACATATGTATATAAACCAAATACATGTGCACAGCATGTATATATTTTACTCTTACATACTGATAATAACATTTAATTGGAAAGTTATTCTTCGTGTGGTATATTTGAACAGATGATAGAACAAAGAGAATAATGGAAATCAATTCCTTGTGAATTACGTCTCAGTTTCTTTCACATTTTTCCACCTGAGTGCAGGATAAGAAAAAGGGAAACGCTTTAGTGGAGAGAAATGAGACCCAGAGCAAGAATGAAAGTAAGGGGAGGGTATCGCTGCAGGGCTGGCAAGGCTGAGCTGTGCAGAGCCGAGGCTCCAAGGGGATGCTAACCCTTACAAGTAGGCTAAGGCTGTAGTAAGGGAGAGAAGGGCAGCACCTGGGTTAGCAGCCACCTTCCAAGGGAGAGATGCAGCTAGAAACACATTGAGAAAGAGGCATTTCGTACATGCATCAGGTTGGTCTCCACTCCCAAGCCTACAGGCTGAGATAACTGGGCAGAAGAGACCTTTACAATGCCTTGAAAAGGAAGATGGATATAAGGCCAAATACGAAAAGCTATCTGTTTAATTTTACCCTTTGTGCTATGTTCTCCTTTAGGCAAAGAAATTGCGCGTTGTTTTAAATAAGCCGTTGCTGAGCCCTGGCAGGTGCTCAGGGAAAGCCGTGCCGGCCGAGCGAGCCCACTTGCTGCGCGCTGGGATGGGAACCCCGCGAGCGGGGCTGCGGCACCGGGCTGCCGGGCTGCGGGTGGGAGGCAAGAGGCAGCTCAGCACCATGGCAGGGGTGCACCGTCCAGCCCTGCCATGGCTGGAAGAGCTCTTAAATGCCCCCCCTAGCATATCTACTAAAGGTGTAGGGCGACAGTCAGTAATAGGAAGTTATTTCAGCCTTTCCCATTGTAGGAGGGATGCTAAAGCCCTCGCAGAGCGTGTAGATAGGGGCACAAGTCTGTCTGTCTGTCTGTGTAATTGCATGTCCTCCCCGGAGAGCAAACATCAGCCAGACACTCCGGAGGGGCTCCGGTCTCAGGGACCGTCTCATCTCTACCCATTGATTGAAACAACCTGCTGAGTAAAGGGCCAGAAAAAAAGGGAGTCATGCTGCAAGCTGGAGAACCAGCACAGGAGAGATCTTCTGTACATGCCTCAGCCTTGGGAAACCTTAGTTTGGAGCTCAGTCAAGGGTGAGACACAGGCTCATAGGAAACTTGCCTTTATTATTTCCAGGGCTCAGGGAGCTACTTGTTTCCTATTTAATTCAAAAAGCTGTGCAGATTCGGAGACAAATGTGGCAACAACAGCAACAAAAATGTCTGTAGTTGTTCCAATAATTCTCTGTACTTGTTTCCTGTATTTATTTCAAATTTAATGCTTAAATGGCAATGGTCATGCTTGACAAGATGAGGAAACCCAGGGTTTCCTTTTACACTTGGCAGTTCCCACACGGGGATGTGGACGTTTCTGACCTTGTCTGCACTGTTATGATACACAAATCTCCTTGACCATCATACTTCTGTGTGTAGGGACTCCTTCTATCCATCCCTGTATATCTGGTGGTTTTTTGACTGGTTGTTGAGGTAAGGTGTAGCTGTTTAAGCTGTTGTCCTGCTGAATCATTTTAAAAGCCCCTTCGAGGAGCACACAAGGGTGCTGTGATATTGCTGGTCCCTCCTGCCCTGCCTTGGTCACTCACGCCATCCCGTGGTGCTCAGCCATCGGGATCAGGAACCAGTGGTCCCGGGGGGTCCGCTTGCAGGTGTCATGTTCAGGGAATAGCAAAGACTGAGAACTTTGGGTTAAGTTTTAGGGAGGTTTATGCCCAAATCATAGAATCATAGAATCACTTAGTTTGGAAAAGACCCTTAAGATCACCAAGTCCAACTGTTAACATAACACTACCAAACCCACCACTAAACCATGTGCATAAGTGCCACATCTACACGTCTTCTAAATACCTCCAGGGATGGTGACTCAACCGCTTCCCTGGGCAGCCTGTTCCAGTGCTTGGCAACACTTTTGGTCAATAAATTTTTCCTAATATCCGATCTAAACTTCCCCTGGTGCAACTTGAGGATGCTTCTTCTTGTCCTGTCACTTGTTACTTGGGAGAAGAGACCGACACCCACCTCACTACAACCTCCTTTCAGGCAGTTGTAGAGAGCGATAAGGTCTCCCCTCAGCCTCCTTTTCTCCAGACTAACAGCCCCAGTTCCCTCAGCCGCTCCTCATAAGATATGTGCTCCAGACCATTCACCAGCTTTGTTGCCCTTCTCTGGACACATTCCAGCACCTCCATGTCTTTCCTGCAGTGAGGGGCCCAAAACTGAACACAGTACTCAAGATGCGGCCTCACCAGTGCTGAGTACAGGGGGACAGTCACCTCCCTGCTCCTGCTGGCCACACTATTTCTGATACGGGCCAGGATGCCTTTGGCCTTCTTGGCCACCTGGGCACACTGCTGGCTCGTATTCAGCTGGCTGTTGAACAACACCCCCAGGTCTTTCTCTGCCGGGCAGGTTGCCAGCCACTCTTCCCCAAGCCTGTAGCGCTGCATGGGGTTGCGGTGACCCAAGTGCAGGACCCAGCACTGAGCCTTGTTGGACCTCGTACAATTGGCCTTGGCCCATCAATCCAGCCTGTCCAGATCTCTCTGTAGAGCCTTCCTACACTCAAGCACATCAACACTCCACACAATTTGGTGTCATCTGCAAACTTGCTGAAAGTGCACTTGATCCCCTCGTTCAGATCAATGATAAAGAACTTAAACACAACTGGCCCCAGTACTGAGCCCTGGGGAACACCAGCTGTGACCGGACACCAAATGGATTTAACTCCATTCACCACCTCTCCTTGGGCCCAGCCATCCAGCCTGTTCTTTAAAATAGCTCTTCCTGAACTATTCTGTTTGCTTGGTTTCACAAGCCACCCTGCTTCTCCCTGCGCCGCAGTGACTGAGCTGTCCCCGCTGTTAATGCCTGTCGCTGCTGAGTCCAGAGCGCGTAACTCTCAAAACACAACTTAATTCTTCTCAAACACCAGTGCAGTCATTCCCTTATCAGGCCATAAATGTAGGCGATACAAAATCATTATAGCAAGAGCCAGGCTGCTTACAAGTAATACAGCTAACTTTTAAATGAATTTACTTACTTATTTTGCAATGACATGATGAGTGTTTAGGTAAAATTCTGCCCTTATCTTCAGATGCCCTCAGTTTCTCATTAGTTAAAAGCCCACTCATTAGGAAGAGCACATTCCCAGGACAAACACATCAGCTGTTGTAAATTGTTCCACCAAAGTTTTCTGCTGTTCACTGATTTTATAGAGGTAAGTGTCATGTTATTTACTCAATTAATAATCAGTAGAGACAAAGTTTTCACTTCTGCTTATAGACTACCAGTTAGGAAGGCTTTCTGTATTATTTTCTATAGCATGTCAGTTCTGGACTATATTTTATTTCTTTTTTTTTCTGTCAAATAGCTATTTGGTGTTTTACACTCCAATGTGTAACAGCAATTTTAAATTAGAAAACTGATCTTGAAATGCTGTCCTTGAATAAAATTAATGTTTGAAAAACAAGAGTAATGCTTTGACTTTAAAGGTATTTCAGAATTTGATTAATCAATTTAATATTTAAATGCACTGGGCTGTGCACGCAACACCACACACCTAGAAAGCAGCTAATCATATGCTGGTCATGTATTTAATCCTATATGAAAAATAAAAAAAAATACTTCGTTCATTAGAAGCAAAACATTCAGGGTAATTGTTTCAAGATGACTCACAGTAAGGCAGCTCATCACCTACAAACAGTGTATTTTAAAATAATCTCAAAAAGACCCCAGAAGAGGATTGCAGTTAGTTGTTTTACAATGAGTTCTGTTTAGTAATGATTTGTGTTAATATATTGGGCTGGGTATTTGTAGAGCTAGAGATACTTTTAATTCATTTATTTGAGACAATGTAGACCCCAGACAAGCTGTGTATTGGCATACAAATAAAGTCTGAAGTTAATTTCACCTCACATGCTTTACACATATTTTCCAAATTGTCCTGAGTTTCTGTTCGGCAAAGTGTAGTATTTCCTTTTGTGTTATCCAAAGAATAGGAATTATTTATTGCAAGCAGAGATTTACAGTGGAAATACATAACTGTTTCAAGCATTTGCCAACATATTAGGGTTTTTTAGCTAACTAAAGGACAAATTTTTCCTCTTACGAGATTATAAATGCTTAATAACTCCATTAATTCAACTGGAATATTTCCAGATTTACACCCCTCAATTAATTTCAATTGAATTTTCTTGAATTACACCATCTGAAAACAGAATTTATCTTTGTGAGAGCTAAAGCTAATTTAGCTTACAGCATTTTCTCGAGAATAAGCCAAGGCCTGATTGTAGGAATTCTCTGTGTTATCAATTTGACTTAATTTTCTCTTTTATAAGTGCCTCTAATAACAATAAACCTTTCATAAAATGAATATGTGAATTAAGCAGATGGTGTGAAAGAAGCTAAACTATTTTAAATGCTTCGCAACAATGTAAACTCATGTATTATTTATTGTACGTTATTACCCATTCATACATTCCTATAAGCTATTAAAATTACATGCCAGAGGTAGGATGTATTCTGTTAGTGCCAATTAATGTTCATGTATTAAAGTTAAAAGTATTCAGTAATAATTTAAAAGGAAAATCTATAAAACAGTGAGAACTTCTTTTCAGAATAGTGTTGGTAGGCACTTTTATTTTCACCCATCAAGGGCCAGAGCCAGAAGAACAGTGTACTAAACACTGCTGAGGACATTAGTCTTAATTATTCAGGGAATTAAGGCTTTAATGCCTCTGACAATCAGTATGGCTCCTCAAGAAGGCAAAAAAATAGAATTTTTTTTCCCCCTTTATTCTTTGCATATGGGGAAGAAATAAATATTAAAATGGCATATAAAAGGTTATACTTTTAACATAGACTTTACAACTTTAAATATTGAGAATATTTTTTTCTAAATTATGTTTGTCTCCAGTTCATAGTGCAATAGAAGCCGATGGAATGGAATTGAAAATAACAATACATCAAGCTTTTTCATAAAAAAGTTAGATCAGTGCTTCATATATTAGATGCACTCTAAATTGATTTATTAGATATGTAAAATGGTATAATACTCGAGATTTTATATAGTTTCATCCACTCAAAAAATACTTCTTTTACTCAACAGTTCAGCAATTGAAAAAGTGTTAGTGGCACATATATGTATATTTAATCTCCCTCTATTGCACGAACAGATTTGAATCATATTACTTTATCTTTCTGTGGTATTCAAAGTGTCATCAATAATCTGCAGTGATTTAAAATGACAGGACGGTCTTTTCACTGAAACAGTACTGGGAACCATGACCTGTATCTTAATTTTCCCTCTGTCACTGATTTGCTAGTAAATCACTGAAAAATTTCAGTATCCCCATAGGGAATGTTTTTGTCTCCAGCAGGAAGTTTAGAATTAACATTTGAGAAACAGTTTGAGGTGCCTGTGTTAGAGGCGGTGGGGCAGCGAGGGGGAGCAGAGCCAGGAGGGAAGGAGATCCCCGGCCATCCATCGCCGCGGGCTCCCTGCTTGTGTGTGAGCAGGGAGCAAGGACAAGCTGACCCCAGCACACCCATCGGTGATTCAGTGGGCTGTACCCAGCCTTGAACGGCCAGATCAAAAAAAAAAAAAAAAGAGGATGCAGGCTCCAAAAATGGGATGTGAAAGCATTTGGGACAATTTACAGAGTCGCTGCAGCACCGGAGTGTCGGACCAGTAGATGTTTGGGGTGCCTAAACTGCACACGTGGAAGGGGAAAGGTTAAATATTTCACCGGTGGTGCTTTGGTGGCAACACACAGATGCAGGTGTCTTTATCTGTGCCTGTGAGATCTGGAAGCGACCAGAGCCCAAGCCTTAACTGCATGGACAAAAGAGCACTTTTGATGGCAAAGCCCAGCAGAATGAATGCAGCCGGCTGCAGGGTTTGGCGCTGGGACCGGGGAGCTGGGATAGCCCCATCTTTCCGCCCTTCACCAACCTGCACCGTCGTTTCTCGCTTTTAAACACAACTAAGATCTCTGTCAGGCTGGAAATGAAAAGTCAAACTGGAAATGAAACGTTACAAGTCTCCTGGCTTTACGGAGGTTTATAACGGGGTGAAGGCAGTTTAAGGAATGACTTTAACTTCTATGAAACCAGTCCTACAGCCAAGGGTGGGGTGAAACGCCATCACCATTTGTCGTGCTGAGTTGCCCTCAGTCTTGTTGGTACTAATGCGATGACGGCATAAGAAACAATGCATGTAAAGGTGTAAGAGTCTGGCCTCTAACGACTATCTGACAAAGACCTTACAGGTAGACTAGGAGAAACCAGGAACATGAAGTACTAGAAAGGTTATTTTTAACAGAAGAGAAGAATTAGGGGTTCCGTGGGAAGAATATCTTTTCAATACCAATTCTTTTCTCTTTCATTCCCATGCTTCCTTGTAGTCTTTCCTCTCAATTTGAGGCATGCCACGAGCTGCACATAACAGAAACAATAAAGCGAAACAGGAAATGCCTAAGCAGATCACTGGTCCAAATATGACTTTCTGTAAAACTGTGATACACACCCAAGAATGTCCTCTGGCATGTTCCATTTGCTTTAAAATTAATAACCCACAGTTTACAAAAATGTCAGCAGTGATAGCATAGGCCTGAATCCCCATTTCCTTGCTCTTCAAATTTCTTTTCACATATTTTACACAAAAATGCAACTTTCACATTGCGCCTTGCAACCTGGTATCTCTGTTCACCTATTGGAAGTGAACTGTAATATGAATTGCAAAGCAAAAAGTCAATTGTGTGTTCGTTTTTGTACTTTTATTGATCTATAAGGAAGACTGCTAACATTTTAGTGTTATTCTTCTGTTCACTTTTTAACTTGGAATCTAGTCTGAGAAATATAGCTAGGAGAATTAGGAAGACGTGAGTCCAGAGACTGAAAACTGGTCATGGTGAGGATACAGTGAATACTTAATCTCTCTCTAATGCAGTTTTACACTTTTGGACCATAGCAGGATTCAGGATAGATAGGCAGTCTGTGTCCATCTTACCAACTTATCTAATGCAAGCCATTTTCAACAAAACCAGGAAAAGCAAGACTTTTTACATAATTTTGAAACAGAAGAATAACAGCAGAGAGGGAGCAAGACAGAGACAGGATGGACAGATTTGGTCTTTCCCTTATTTCCTAAGAAGACAGAGAAATATACATACATGTGTAGATAAACACATGTTATCTTGTAAATGCATATTGTGTGCATGTAAATTGCACCTCATAGAGAATGCACAAGATTTTTCAAGTTATTTGCAAGGTTCTTTTACATGGCATTGTATAGTGGAAAAAATGTTTAAATACAGTAGAAATGTCTGTATTTCTTAGCCACAATAATAATTTCTACCCCAAATGTGGTCAGCCTACATTCAAAAAAGGACATTTCTTTTAGCTGCCAATTTTGCACATTCCTCAGTGGAATGCAAACAATCCAGTTTCCTGGATCCATTAATTTCCTTTTTAAGTGCCATCATATTTAATTTATTTTCCAAGCAAAATACTTCCCTACAGATATGAGTTAAAATGAATGTGTGTCTACAGTGAAAGAAAGTACAGTGCTACACTAAGCAGTTGCAAGACAGGAGTCAATAGTGCATATGACAGGCTGAAAGCAAGCTTGGTAAAGTGTTGTCAACCTAGTTTAGGCCACAAAGCATGACTGTTCTGTTGGAAAAATCACCTTTCTTCTATGATATGACTGTACCTCTTTCCTATTCTGGATGTTAAATTATGTTAATCAGCTACTGGTTAATGAGGGAATCTGAAGTGGCTGTTACTGTAGGAACTCCAGATTTTTTTTTTTTTTTCGAAGTGTGTTTCTGAATTCTGAAATAATTATGGAGTTCAGTGAAAGATGTGCAGCCTAACTCATACTTCACAGGTAACACCACACATCTGTGAGTTCTTACTTTCCTTCTGCACATGACATTGCATACATTTCAGCAGTCTTGAAACTGAGAGTGTAGTTTTCCCTCCCGTCTGAACTGAAGGAGCGAGATAAGCCCAACTTAGTCATAGGATGCAGGCTTCCAGGTGTTACAATTGTAATGTGATTTAGTTTTTAAGATCATCTTTATGATATTTCAGAAAGATTGAAATATCAGCTAAACCATCTTTTAAAATCCTACTTGAAATTAGGTCTAAATCTACATACTCTCTCTGCTTCACTGCAACTTCTGCTTAAAATCTCTTTCCCCTTATGTCATACTTTGCCATTATAGCTCTGGAGAAATTACACCGATTTCTTCAAAATAAGTACAAAAATGACATAGATATCCTGTAAGTTTCTCATCTGACAGGTAAAGAATGATAATGAAATGAAGTCTCCAGAACATCAACTGTTAATCAAAGTATACAATGAAACATTTTTAAGTTTTATTAAATGCTTATTTGATTGAAGAATGATTCTTCTTACCTTGTTGCCCATTGACAACTGGGCATAGGTAGTCAAAACACTTAAAATGTCCCACTCCAGCAAGATAAATCTGAACAGTGAATATGTCCATACAATTGAGCTGTTCATCCAGAAGAGATTATAAACCTTGGGCGTCAAGAGCAATTAAAGTCAGCAGAAGTTGAAAACATAGAATGGTATTATAGCTAAATGTAGCGATTGCACTTCCTTGAAAAGTCAGCATACAGATGAGTATAAAATGAGAGGATGCATTTGCTGGCTATTATGAAGTTGCTAATTTTATGCTGTTTATTTTGGAATCAAAGTGTGCAACTAAGATGTCTAGTTCAGCTATTATCAACTATTTGGAAATGGCAATATAGTGGAATTCTGACCAATAAACATGATTTAAATAAGGGCTGGACTAAGTTAACAGCATTTGCTTAGGAAAAGCAAATGTTTTCTTGTTTCTTTTTACAAAAATAATGAAAGAAATATGCAGAAATGAACTAGCTTTTTCTATTCAAGAAATGGTGAATTTCACCACACTTATTAAAGGATATATTGAAATCCAGCCGTAACCTGCTTCATCCTATACAGCATAACAAAAACTGATGCAAATAGAAAATTACATGTTATTTTGTGCAGTGAGACCATGATCCAGAGTTTCCTGAATACAATACAAAATATCTCATGAACTTCAATGGATTTGTGATCGGGACCTACTTCTTTCCCTTATGAAGAATTCATTTTTGTTTTTAGAATATAGAGCAGAAACACTGAGAACAGATTCTGCTCTGAAAACACTGTAGTGCCTCAGAAAGCTATGTGCATCTTTGGGAAGTTAAATTAACCATGATAATATGTCATTGAATCAGAAAAATGGGAGAATTTGAATCCAGATTCATAATGAGCTTCAAGGAGGAATTGTTAGTGTCTGTGCTCATTAAAAAACAGGGATTGAAGCAGTCCAATTACTGTCCATGCATGAGACTAAAAAGGCCATAGTGCAAAGATACAGCATTGGAAATTGTAATAAAAGATGTTTTGTTCTTGTTTAGAGGTCCTTTTGTGCATTTGCGAAGCAACAGATAATTTATTTTCCCCTCTTTCAGAACTACAGACTTACCTGTTTCTTTGAAAACTTGTTTCACTTGGCTTCAGATGACTTTTTAAAGAAAAAGTAAGCATCTGTAATTAAATTCCCACGTGAAAAAAAATCAGAATTAATTGCAGATTAATGCAACTGGATTGGAACATTTTCAGAGCACAATTTTTTGGAATTGCCTCCCCTTTAAGGAATTGTGTATCTGGGAATGTCTCCTGTATGTAATAGAAAGTAGCAGGAAAAGTGAGATGCTTTGCAATGAGATGCTTTAGCCATCTAAAAGGTAGGCATGTTATCTAGGCACTTATCACCTCCTTTCCTAGGTTAAGGGAGATAGCTGGGTGACTAATTCCGTATAGCTTTAAATAAGGAATTTATAGTAGCTTTGGGAGGTGTCCAGTATTCACTGGAGGACTCTGAATGACTGTCCTTGGCCAGATCCCTAACTTCTAAACAGCTTGAACAGGATTAGACAGATTCCTGCCCTTTTTTTGTGGGTTTCAGCTTGCAGATGCAGACATCTGCATGTCTACAGTTGAGCAAGGTCTCCAGGGTTCTTCACAACTTCAATGAAGATTTGGTCAATCCAGTAAAAAGACTGTTGAGAATTATTCAACATGTCCTGAGATAAACATTTTCACCTTGTCACTTGTGGTGTTTTGTACATGGTCCTGAGCGACTGGCTGTATGTGATCCTGCTTGAGCAGGGGGTTGGACCAGATGATCTCCAGAGGTCCCTGCCAACCTCAGCCATTCTGTGATTCTGTGATTTAAAGCCTTGTCAGGGACAGTGACAAGAATTGGCCAGGAACTAAAAATATAACATAAAATTACCCTGCACTACTATTTCCTGGCCTATCTCTATTATGAGGTATTATCCGCAATGTTGTAATGCCTAGGGCTGTCAGATGTACACAAGAACTGTACTGTATTAGTCATTAATACCTGACAAAATGATCTAATTATATGTATATAATAACACAAAGCTGAACAATATCAGTATTTGGATTGTGGGAATAAGAAGCTAGGATCTTTTCCCAGATCTTTTCTTACACAGAAATTCACTAAAGGTCTTTTATTTCTCTCCTGGTGCTCTTCCCATTTCATCTGAGCTATCACTTTTTGAGAAAAATCTTTGTTTATATTATGGGCTTGTTCTCATGTACTGCAAAGCAATCCAGTCCAAATCATAAAAAAGTACTTACAAATGTACTAAGTCAGTTTGCTGCATCAAAGAAGGAGTGCAAAGTACTGTGATACATTCATCAGTTTGTATAAAACAGGAAGGGAAAGGCATTTTTTTGCCCCCCGCCTCAGCCTATGACATTACTTAGATGATTATGCAAGACTCTGCAGGAAAACAGAGAAAAAGATGCCAGTTACAAGCATAATACTTCCTTCCAGCAGATCAGTGGAGTGAAAATAACCTGGCATCCTCTTCCAACAGGCACACTTGTACTTAGTACCAGCTTGATGGCCTGTAGCAATGGCCCATTTCACTCAAGGATGTTATCCTTAATAGGATCTAAAGGACTGTGAGCAAAGTTTTAAAACTTGGGTGCTAAATCTATATTTAGGCATGCAAAGCAAGCTGCCAAAGAGTGGGTGAGGACAACAGGAGCATAAAACTCTAGCTTGCTAATGAGGGCTTGCTCCTGGGGAGTCCTGCGTTGTGGCTTCTTGCAGTCCTGCTCTTCACTCACTGCCCGTAGCCATTGCTGAAGGCAAATTGCCACCTTCCACCTCTTGGGAACCTGCTCCTGTACCAGACCACTGGTGGGGGAGGTGACTCAATGCTTTTCTGGAAGTGGGGACAGAAAAACAAGAGACTGGAGATAGAGGAGAAAAGGGCTGTTCTGTAGGAGATAAAAAGACAAAATAGACTCTTAAGAGAAAGGCAGAAGATCAGGAGAGCAGTGGCAGGCAGGAAAAGAAACATCAAACCCAGAAGATGGAAGAATGGCAAGGAAGGACAAATGACGGGGGGAAATCCTGGATTATATCACTTATGAGAGCCAACAAATTTTCAAAAAGTGAAAAATTTTTTTCTTTAATAAGTGTGCTGGCAGGTTTGGATAGGCATACCTGCAGCCTTCCCGTAGATTTGGCATCCCATTACAGATTAAAAGGTAATGTCCAAGGAGTACTACAAAATCTAGTATTTAGAGTGGTGTGTTGACTATACTGGTCTGGAAAGCAAGAAACCTAGGGATCCCAGCTGTGAGCTAATGGATGGGTAGCTGTGAAGAGCTGTCCTTGTCTAGGAAAGGACTTAAGTGATTAACTGATGTTACCTGAGTGAGAAAATACCACGGACAAGTGAAGCTAGGCTAATTACAAAAGGATAACTTGTGTCTGACTTTACAGGCAAGGAAAGAAATCATTAAAAATCGATGTAAAATAGGGAAATATCCAGTTTCAGGACATTTCAAATTCACCTGGGTAGTGCATGAATTGAACCTGCAATGCAGACAATGATTGCAGTGCTTTAACATGTGACTAAAATAAAGAAACTTGACAGGTGAATGATAGAAGATAACAACAGAAAGCATAAACCATGTCACACTATAGATGCAGTAACGTTCATAAGAGCAAACAATTTTTATGATCTCTGAATTCAAGCTGATATATCAGCTGGACCCCACCATGTAGTATTTGCTCTTCAGCACCAATAATAGGTACTGTATTCCTCAGCAAAGAGACCTGCATAACAAACCCAGGACAAAGTTGAGCTGTGCTTCTTGGGGAAGAGAGAGGAGCAGGGGCAGATTCTGGAGCAGCCGGCTGTGGGCAGTGGGGGAACAACTGCCCCACGGGGTGCAAAGTGGGGGTGTGGGAGCCCAGGGTGCCAGCAGCCCTGCAGCTCTGGCAGCTCCCAGAGTACTAGTAGTCCCCAAGCCAGCGTGACTGTCAGGGAAAACAGCAGACCCTGAAAGGAAAAATTAATGCTAACAAGCCCCTGCTTCTCAGACCAGGTCCCCTTTTTCAAGGATACAGTGTGCTTTTCCAGCTAGTTCAGATCCACTTAAAATGATTTATTTTCTTTAACACATTGATATTTTATTTGCTTTCTGTATATTAAGTATCTTAAACCACTAAGTCATTAGTAGTATCACCCTGCTAGCCTGCAGATTGATTATCACTCTTGCATCTATTCATTTAGAAAATGAAAATTAAATTCAGGAGTAGATAACAATACACTTTTGTCCAGATATGCTGAAAATTGCAGCGTTTCTGAGTTCTCTTGCTTAATTTGTGTGAGGTAGAAGTGTCTGCCTTTTGTTTAAATTACCTTTCCTATTGTAACCATTAGCATATACAGATAATAAAGCAGGCCTTAGCCCCATTGTGATGATGTTCTAGGCAAGTCAGATGGACCATAGCAGAATTCGCTTGGAAGCTGAAATTTCAAATGAGCAGCACATTCTTTTTTATACTGTTGTTTTTGGTTTTTCTTTTATTAACTCATCTATTGCAGACATCAGGGAGCAAATAAGTGTTAAAGGTCTGAATCAACTGTGGGAGGTGTCTGGGTGAGAAGGAAAGTGAAAAAAAGCTAAGCATTAGAACACACTTCTGGACAGCAAATTCTATCAAAAAAGTCTTTCAAAGCATTTGAAATTAGACCTAATTTTTACAAGGTCTCAGTTTTGCACTGTCCTCTGTTTGCACTGGGTATAATGTTAACAAAAGCAAAGCAAACCAAAAGACATCCCTTTGTCATCCTACCCGACTTCAGGGTGGCTACTGCCCTTCTAACATGTCTTCTCTCATTTTGTTTTCAAGGACACATCATAACAATTTCCCAGAAAAAAACATGCCATGGATGTTCAAATGGTCAAAGGGTTAGCAGTGGCAGTGCTGCTTACTATGGTTGATGCTCAGCTGCCAAAGCCAGCACGGGCCCCTCTGGTTCTGCACAAGCCTTTCGTGGTTGTTTGGAATGCACCGACTGAGCAGTGCAGGCTGCGGTACAAGGTGGACCTGGATCTCAGTGTTTTTGATATTGCATCCAACACCAATGAGACTTTGAGCGGATCCAATGTGACAATCTTCTATCACACTCATTTGGGATACTATCCCTACTACTCAGATAACGGAGATCCTGTCAATGGAGGGGTGCCCCAGAACGAAAGTCTTATCAAACACCTTAATAAGGCAAAGTCTGACATTGACTATTGCATACCCATGAAGAAATTTCAGGGACTTGCAGTCATTGACTGGGAAAACTGGAGGCCCCAGTGGGATAGGAACTGGGGCAATAAAAGCATTTATAGAAATAAATCTCTTGAGATGGTTAGGAGACGGCATCCTCAGTGGTCAGAGGACAAAATTAGGAAAGTGGCCAAAGAGGAATTCGAAAATGCTGGCAAGAGTTTTATGAACAATACCATCCTTCTGGCTGAGCATATGAGACCAAATGGTTTGTGGGGTTACTATCTTTACCCAGACTGCTACAATTATGATTACAAAGAACACCCCCAAACATACACGGGGAAGTGCCCAGCCATTGAGTCTTCCCGCAATGACCTCCTGCTTTGGCTGTGGAAGGAAAGCACTGCTCTCTACCCTTCTATATACCTGGATTATATACTGAAGTCAAGTCCAAACGCACTAAGATTTGTTCACTATCGGGTTAAGGAGGCAATACGTGTTGCCTCAATTGCTAGAAAAGACTACGTTTTGCCTGTGTTTGTTTACTCCAGACCATTTTATGCCTATACTTTTCATGTTTTAACAGAGGTAAGCAGACAGACTTCTTTCGAAATTTAGAGATTAGAAACAGCCTCTTAAAAAAAATACTTTCTGAAAGTTTTCCTTGTATAAAAGCACATGCATTTGTTTTTCATATTTAAGGCAGCCCCTCTAAAAGGAAGTACTGTAGTCACAGTACAAAACTCCACACCTTTCAAGAGTTAATATTGCAGTGCTTTGGTTTACTTCTGTAGGATAACATTGTATATTTTTAATGAGGGTAATTTAGAAAGAAAGCACAAAGAAATCATTTCCTTAAGGAAGTAATTCATTCTGATATTTTAATTCTTCAGGACAGCTTGTGAAATGAACTTGACAAGTTTTTGTGAAGTTTAAAACTAATTAGTGTAATGGAAAGATAAACTTTCATGAGAAAGGAGCCTCAGGGCTTTTTTGTTTCCTTATCCGAATGTAAATTCATTCAGTATAGAAATAAACCAGTCAAGTAAACTAGTCTGGCCTGGAGTTCCTAAATCCTGCAGTGATGAGCATTGGCCATCTCGCTTTCCAGAGGTACAACACGTTCAAATATCTTCATGATCCAACATTTAGTGCTAACATCGTGGAGTCTTTTAATAAAGAAACCAAGTTTTTGAGTCATGCAATGTTCCTTCAACCAATGATCAAGTGCAATAAATATATAGTGGCCACAATATTAATGGTAAAAATATATGCTTACAAATCCCAGACTTTCTGGAGATGTAATGGTGATTGTGACTCTGACTTCTTTTATGCACGTAACAGAGAAGCACAGATGGTTATTCATTTCTCTAGTAGTTGTCCCAAGTGCTGGAAGTTTTGCTTTGATTGCTATCAATTCCATGAGAGGGGAGGAAATCTGGGGCAGGGAACTTATGGAAACAACCCCTATATGGCTAAGGGTGTCTGGGGGTGCTCCCTCCCTTTGGTTTATGGAGAGCTGCATGAGAGCCGGCTTCTGCTGCTGCCAGAGGCAAGTTCTTGACTCAAACCAGAACAGCCAAAGGGAGAGAAGGGCAAGGGAAAAGGCAAGGGTCAGTCCAGGAAACCACAGGCTGCACGTGCCTTCAGCCCGCAGCTGGAGCTGGGGAGGTGAGGTGCAGTCCCGACAGCCTGAGAAGGGTTTCAGGCTGCCCCCAGGAAGCAAATGGTACATAGAAGCAATCATGAATTTGGTCTGCCTCATTTTTAGCAACCAGCAACTCTCTGGAGCTGTTTTCTGTGTGATGTGGAAACTGCAGGTCCTACCTGTCAGAAATCGTGGGGAAATAGGCAAGGCTGGGTCCCACAGAAGGCAAGGAGCCACTGGGGTTGGTACAGGTAGGATTTTGCCCAGAACACCTTCACTGAAGAACTCAGGCTGTGAAACAGATAAGCATTCTTCAAATGCAGGCTGTAATAATACATTTTTATAATATAAATTAGTCCCTTGATGGGTACAAAAATACCACGAATGTTACTGAAAGCTATGAAAACTAACATGCTGTTACCAGTTATGCACGAGTTCAAAATCTGTGGTAGTATAAAGTTACTGTTTTACCTTAAGCTATTTTCTGAACAGTACAGTGGTAATTTGGAGTGACGTTCCTCTTAAGTTACACTCTTTAACTCACTGGCCTGTTTTTCAATTGCATGTAGCCATTTACTCTTGGATGCTTTAAAGATCACTTTAGAACTCTGCAGCCAGGGAAGATCCCTGCATAGCCAGAGAAGCATCTTTGGGTTATGCTCCACTACATATTTGCTGGTAGAACAGTACCCATCTCTACAGGCAGCCATGGGGACAGGGCTTGACGTGTCTCTAGACTACACACATCGTCTGTGCAAACAGCTTGGGGACTGCCAGGAACTTGCAGGGTTGCACTTAAGAAAACCGTAAATAGGAATGATCAGGAAAATAATGTTCTTGTTTTCCTTCATAGCCCTGAAGCCAGCAAGATATTTTAGATATGGTTTTGTGTGCTCAGATTTTAGACTAGACTGGAGCTTCTCATTTGACCCATGATATGCCCCTAAGTGATGCTCCAAACCTACAAACAAAGTATGAAACCTCCGAGATCCAGCAACAATGTGCATCAATGTGACAAGGAAAGGAGCCAGTGTAGTACAATGACATTCAGGCTAAATGGCTATAGAAAAAATGGGATATCAGGCTAATAGATACCTGAGCTCTGACAGGGACTGGGCCAGGAGAACTGCTGTCCTGCTCTATCAAGCTGTGCAAGAGCTGTGACATTCTGGTCCAACAGAAATAACTGCTGACACATTCAAGCTAAGCCCTTCTGTAAACAGTATGAAAAGTACAGTAAGTATCACAGTGGAAGAAAATAGAAAGAATGGTTGTGAGTCAGAGTCACTGAGGGAGAGACACAGGTCTAGCAGACCTTCAGAAAGATGAAAGACCCAGGTCCCAAATGGATGCTGTAGCTGTGTGTGCTGTACTTTTCATCCTGACTGCACCTGGAACCAGGTGAGTTGTGCATAAGGTATCCGAGGAATTAATCCTACTTTTTTTCTTGGAAACAATTTATAAATTCTGAATTGGGATCCCAATCATTATGAAAGGTTTCTGTATTTGCTAGAAATGCATATAAGCAGTTTGCCATCTGTAGGGTATTTAGAAGCTATCTGCCTTGACAATTCACTGCTAAGCATGTGGGAGAAGGAAGTTACACAGTAGCATCTGTGCTTCCTGACTAGATGGCTGAAGTCTTTAATAAAGCAGGATGACAACTAACGAAGAATAATGGATAACAATTCTCTCGTTCACCTACAGATAGTCTTCTCTGATGACCAGGTGTGCATGTGTACAGAGACCATTCCCTGCAACCATGCCAGGCTTGCAGTACCATTCCTGAACACAGAAAAAGCATGTCTGTAAGGCTGTTCAAAATTTAAAGGAGAGACTACAGATGTAGTTATTTTTCTTTCCTCAACTAGAACTGACTGTCCTGTTTCCTCTCAAGCTCCAAAACTGAAATGGCTTAGCTCGCCTAAGTTTTTTAGTGTCCAATGCAGTGACTTGGCTGATCAAAATGTGGAGAAGCATTGACAGAAACTAGAGCCTCTCCCTCCCTGCCAAATCAGCTGTTCGCTTGGAGATAAACCAGCATAATCTTGAGGACCTTTGGCTGTTGCACACTGCCCCCAAAAGCTTGAACGAGGATGACTATCAGAAGGGAAGAGGTTTTGTTGACTTGTTTATCACTTGGAGAAATACCAGACACCAAAGTGGCAGCTGACCCATAAAGTTGCCTCTTCAGGACAGCCCTCTAACATGGAAGGATGAGGGTCTCATACAAGGAGTAAAACAGGATTCCCCGCCTAGACAAATGCCAAGATGCTCATATTTAAAGCGATATCTAAATTTTTTTAAACTTGCATATTTTCGTATGAGGTACTTGTTACACTCACACGGCCAGTGAGCCCCCACTGATGCCAAGCTGTGTTGTGTGAGGAGCGGTGCTGGGTTCAGTCCCGAAACCAGGACTGCTGTGTCTGAGGCCGCTGGCAGAGCTCGTGTGCCTCACTCGGGGCTTAACAGAGGCACCTCCCTCTCTCTGCTCCCCATTTCCTGCTCTCAGCCATTTTGAGAAGCATGTTCCTTTTCTCAAAATACCCAAATGGGGGCTGAAACTTTTATTTTCTAACCCTGCCTGTGGCAGGGGAGGGGGGGGGTGGTGCCTCCTTCTCTGTGTGACCATCTGGTGGTCAGAGCACCCATCTCTGGCGCGGGAGCTCTTGGCTCAGTTCTCTTCCCAGCCTGCTCAGGATGAATCCAGAACCCTATGTTAGGCAACAGGAAAGAGTGAGGGAATCACCAGACCAAAAAGAACATGTGTATGAGAGAGCAAAAACAAAGAGAGGGTGCAATCTGCCATTCATAGGTTTTGCAGGGAGGAGCCCTTATGTGCTGGTGGCTTTTGAAGGAGCGAACATGAGTCAGTCCTTCAGTAAAAGACATAACTATGCCTGGAAATGACGGTCAGAAACCTTACTTCTCTCCTTGTGGGCAAGTTACCTAATTATTAAGCTGAATTCATCATAATCTGTAGTCAGATTCCCATTTGTTTCTCTTGCTCTCCTTTGAACCTTCATTGAATTGGTGCAAAGTGAAATAGCATCAGAAAGAGAAATGGTACCCCTCTAAACATTGTCTGTAACCTCACGGTGAAAGTAACTCCCGCTGGAGGGTTAGCTGGAGATGATATATCTTTTAAGCATGGGGGAAGAGAGAAAAATTCAGGCCATGACTTTCTAATTTTCTTTCCTCCTGGGGAGGACTCTTAGCACTTCGACATTTGTTTTAAAGAATGCAAAAAGAGGAAATATAAGGAGAGTGTTTAAATGAAGTCCCATACAATTTTTTTTGCAGTGAGCTGCTGTTTTCGCCAGCATCCAACACCTGTGCAGGTACTATAAGAGTCCTTTAAGCATCCCTAGGGGAATATACCTTCCAATCAAATGCCAGATTTTGGCCTTAGCCTGAGAAAAATTCTGAGTTTCTCAGCATTGGCAAGGTGGTGATTCTAGGTGTGTGGGAAACTGGAAGCGTACGTGCCTCGGGAACTTCAGCTGTGAAATTATCATTGCCATTGGACTTCACACACTCAGAGGGCTACGTGAACACTAAGGGTCGAGCTCTTGGTTTTGATTATTTTATATCCATATGAATTAGACATGAGGTGCTAAAATCCCTTTGTGGATCTGAATCTAAATGATTTCTAAAAGTAACAAAAGAAAGATGTAGAATATGAGGGAATAAAAACTGGATTTACTGATTCCTGGCCAAGCACCCTAACTCCTGGAGCATATTACTTACAAAATCTTTATTTTGAGGTTTGCTCAGGTCTTAGTTCATCCAGCAATGCTAAATATCTATTGATTATTTATCTTGGCTGTCTGAAAAGGTTTCATTAATTTGTTAATGAGATCTGGACTGTGTAAGTGTTAAATCACTCAACCATCATGTGGCTACTGTAGAATCGCAGACCAGTCTTTGTATCTGGGTAATCTTCATAAAATGCTTTGCAAATGAGGAAAGTCTGGGAACCCTCATTACGAAGATGTCAGGCTGTATTTCACATTCTCTTAACATTTGATATTTTGATCTTTAATTCACACACTTCTTTTTTATTTTTTAATGATAAATTAATTCCCATAGGAAAAAAACCCCAGCCATTTCTCACATGAAAGTAACACCTGTAGCCAACACCACTACCCTTTTATAAAACTAGCACCCAACTATGCACTTTTAAGAGTAATGACATTCTCTAAAAGACTGCTGGGATGATTAGCAGCAACACGAACTTCGGGCAAGACCAATTATACTTTATGTGACTTTGAACCCTACACTAAGGGTTCTGCAGGTTTTCCTGCACTGTTTTGTCCAACCTTTAGTTAAGGGTCAAAGTCACTGCTCGCTCTGACTTCTCTGTAATTGTCTTCAACTCTTCAGCAGATTCTTCCTTTCCCAAGGCATTTATTTGTGCCTTCTTTCATATCTCTTGGGCCATAAACATTTCAGGAATGGGGACTCCTTAACTATGCATTGGTAAATTAACAGGCCTACTTACAGAGTGAAATAAATTATTTAGTAGCAATTAACAATAGTAACGTGGTTCTTCCACTCTATCATTTTGCATTTCTAAGGTGCCACCACCATACTGTGGTAATTTGGCAGGTCTTTTGGATTGTTTTCTCCTAAAAAGAGGTGAAAAGACTGTATCAAAGACCATCACTAACTTTTTAAAGGAATTTGTTATTTCTTCATCAGATCAAGAAATATTGTAATATCTATCATTAGAAACACTGATCAGGAATTACTTTCTAATCAATTATTGTAGATAGAACTTATTTTAGATGTAATTGATCATGCCTTGAAATTTGGGGGTGGAAGAACATCCTTCCTCCATATTTTCTAAGATTTAATTGCATTTCTCTTGACACAATATTCACGGTCTCAGGAAGCAGCTTTAAGACACTTGCAAGGTATGTTGTTATGTTGTTGGCAAGGCACCAGTGGCTCCTGTTCTACATAGTCTGGGCTCTGGTAGAGCTGTGTTACTGCTACTGCTACAACTCGACTGCAGCTCTAAGAGCAGACCCGGTTAAGTCAGTATGCAAATATGTGTGCTTTTTTCCCATTTGGCATTATGTAGCACTGGGAGAGGCTCATTTTTCAAAGATATGTTTCCTGGAATAATAGCATGCACGCTGGTAGGAGCAGCAGCTCTGTAACTGTATTGGCATGGCTAAAGCAGCACAAGTTAGACACTTCCCTAAAGCCTATCAACTGCAATTAGACACTAAGGGTGATTCAATGATGTGTGATCATACTTACCATCGCTTGCCAAAAATGGTGCCTACGTAAGCATGATAATCATTCAAAGACTGGTAGATAAAATAGATCATTTAATTCTTATTCTACCAGTTTGGTTGGAGGACGCCTTGTGAATAAACTGTAATGATTTCATCATTTAGTAGTCACACTCATGAACGCAACCTATGCAAACCTTTGGAGATACACAGAAGAGGTTTTTAAACTAAATAGCGATTTTGTTGTGAAGAATATACCACAGGACTGATGTCTTCTCTGGGGGGAAAAAGAAGTGATGGCCATATCCTAGCGCTTTTTTACTTTTATTTTTATATCTTTGGTTTTCTGATGTCTGGTTTTGGCCTTCTTTTTCAGACGGATCTAGTCAATACCATTGGTGAAAGTGCGGCTTTGGGAGCAGCTGGAGTTGTTCTCTGGGGCAGCATGCAATACGCCAGCTCAAAGGTAGGTCGTATCCATTTATTAGTATTTAGGAACCACCTCAATACCTCTTCTCTGCCACCACACCATCCATAGCACCTATCTATCTTTATCAATGTCATCAGCCAGTGACTGAGGACGATGGCTCAGTACTGCTTTCAGGTCTTGTTAGTTCTATGCTTTCGTTAGGCTGAGAAGTCCCATTACTTCAGAGCACATTGCTTTGGGCAGGTCATTCGTAGCATCACAGAATAATGATCCAGGTTAGAAGAATGACATGTTTTGAAGCAGTAACATACAAATATAAGCACAGCTTGTTTTATAGTGTTCTACTTTGTACCTATGGTGGTTTGTACAGATCCGCAGAGGAGTGGAGTCTGGGAGGGGGGGTATTTTCTCTGCTCACTAGGGTTGAAATGACACCTGGAAACTAATGTTACCGCAAGAAAAGGCTTAGTTCCTCCTCCCAGGTTCTTCAGGCTTTCACAAATAGTCCTTCTTGAAGTGATGGAGGAGGCAGGAGGCTGCACTGGGGTTTCACGGGGAGCATGGCAGGCTAGCCCCGGCTCCTAAACCTGGGCTGGGCTTTGGTGCCCACTCGGCTTTCCATGCAGTCTGCTCTCCTCCTCCTGAAGTCTCTGGCAAAGCACCACCGGCTGGGGCAGAGGAAGAGGGAAATCTGAACTCGAACTTTCTAGCCACAATTGCAGCAACTTCTGTGCTGGTTTCTGAAAATGATGTGGCTCCTTGGACACTGAAGGAGTTGGAGAGATCAGGACCAAAGCGGTGAATCAATACGTGCTTTAAAACCTATTAGTTCCATGCACTGCTCCTTGTCAGCAGTTACCAGAAATCTCTACTTAAGGAACTAGTTAGTCTCAGATTAGCATATAAACACTCTTTCTGTTTACTAGGACTCTTCCCTAGTCTAATGCTGTACGTTTCACCAAGCACGCAAATAGACAATATAGTAAAGGTCAATATTTTGCTAATCTTACCCCTGGAAGTAAACTCACTTAAACCCAATAGATTACTCTAGTATGTAAATCCAACAAGATTTATCTCAACAGGTTACTTTAGGCAAGAATAGCTTTGTACTAGTATCTTCTTAGATACAATAAATTTGGACATAATGCTAGCTACTGAGAAATGTGTCATGGTCTTTTATTATCTACAGGAGAGCTGCTCAACTGTGAAACGGTACATTGATGGGCCCTTAGGACATTATGTCATTAACGTGACCTCAGCAGCCAAACTCTGTAGCAAAGTCCTGTGCAAGAAGAATGGAAGATGTATCCGCAAAAACAGCGACTCTTCTGCTTACCTCCATTTGTCACCCACTAATTTTAAGATCCGAGCCCGTCACTCAGAGAGGGGCTCCAGGTTCCAGGTGACTGGTGAACCCAGCCTGGAGAGTATTGAAGCCATGAGGCAGAGATTCATGTGTCAGTGTTACCAGGGCTGGACAGGAATATTTTGTGAATTGCCTGACCAAAGGCTAATGGAGCACTGGGTTCATGTTGTGTTCAGTAGATCAAGAAAGCAAAAGCTTTATGTCTTCCTCTTAGGAGCCATGCAGCTGCTTCTGCTTTGTACCGCACACTAAAGTCTTCTGAGGCAGTGCAAGGAAATAAGAAATGGTGCCACTAAGAGTTCTGTTCCTTAGCAAGTTTTTATTGTGCAGGGAAAAGCCATTGTTGATAAAATAGTTTTATTCTGTTTTCTTCATCTCCTACACCTGGAATTGCTTCAGACAGTAAACATTTTGAAAGCAGCGCCCTCTTTTTTACCATCTCCTTTACTTTTAACTCATGTTTTACTCACACGTTCAACAGATAAAGCTTCTACTGTGTCAGCAGAAGCTTTCCCTGAGTAAAAAAGTTGAATAAACTTGTACAAGGATTCATCCATGTAGCAGCTTAAAAAAGGACACAGAGCCTCTTTGTTTCAGGGCTGGATGGTTTAATATACGGTGATGAGGAAAGTCTTCATGGGGACCAGGGATCGCAAACTGTTCACTGCAGCTCCTGCTGAAGTCAAATGGCATTTTATGTGAGCAGCACTATGCCCAGAGCCACAGCCACTGCAACTCGCTGTTCCTACCGCTTCTGCATGGACAATGTGAAGAGCACAGAGTTATACATCAGTGCACACTTTAAAAAAAAATGTGTATTTCAGTATTTCAAGGCCTAATTTGATTCTTATTGCTTCTAGAGGTATCAGTATTTCCAGCGGTAGTTTTGTGCCATCAATTCCAAAGGTACTGTTTGACTGAAAGTCTCTGCAATCGCCAGTCGTTGGGTCAAATGTTCATTTTCCCACCATACCAGCCACCCAGCAGAATGTACATGTGTTTAGGTGAGGGGCTCCTGAGCTCTGAGAGCAGCACTGGCAGCTGGCACCCCGCAGTGCTCCCGCTCGGGCAGGCGATGGGAGAGCGCTTCTCCTCCTTGCTGCTTGGCATCACTGCTGCCTCTGGGGCCGCTGCGGGTCTTTGCTTGCTGCTCTGCTAACTACACGGGTCTGGTAACTCTGCTCTCCTACCGCTCTTGCGCCGTCACCCGAGCAAGCTGGCTGGTCAGCGACTGGGAAACTGGAGCAGGCGGACAGATCCCACTGCCAGTATGCATCTCCCTCATGCAGGGAAGGAGAAGATGAAGAACTCTACTCCCTGGCAATGTTTTGGCTTGCAGCCTTCAGCTTCAGATGGGGACCTCTTTGGAGGTGGTATAGCTTAATGAACTATGGATTACTGGTGAATTTAGCATCCATAACATGCCGTTCCGTCAGGCTATGGCCTGTCCATTTGCAGTTTTTCATTGGTCCATGTTCATGTGTGAACATATTTCATCAAAGACCCATCTGTCTTCCACCTAACCTTTCAATGTAACAAACAATGAATGACTTCACTGAATTGAAGACAAACCCAAAAAATTCCTACATCCTTCTGACTTAGGGAAGATACTAAAATAATTTTCTTTTGAGGCTTTTGTATGATGCATTGAACTGAGTACCATTCCAGAGCATGGACACAGACATTAATAAGAAACCCACATGTGGGTCTAAGACTTTTTTTTTTACCCTGACTAGTGTCTGTATTGATCATTTTTGGCCGGACTTCATTGCTTACATTACACAGTACCCTATTCCTGCAGCAGTTTGGTTAAAATCAGCAAGGCTATGTGGAGAGGATACTTAACTGAGCAAGGAAGTCTGAATCTGGCCCTTGCCAGGCCACCTTCTTGATACTGTCCTAAATTATTTTAAACATTAACATGTTTCTATGCATTACAATCTGCTGGGGTGTCCTATGTTCTCTGTAATCTCCTGTTGTCTCTGAACATTTCTTCATTATAACCCCACAAAAAAAAACTTTCTTTGGTTTGCTAGGACCAGATTCACAGCTGGTGTGAACTGTGATGCTCAGATTCACTTGAGCCAAAGACCCAGTTCACAACAGAGCTGCAGTGGATACATTAAGGCTGCAATGATCCCTTTAAACCTAGGCAATGAAATGGGACTGACTTCAGTTAAATAGAGACTTAGTGCTAGCTCTCGTGAGCCACTCTGTAATGACATGTGCTGAGAAGCTACAGGAGAGCTTTGCCACTGACCTTTTCCTTTGTAGCGTGTAATGGCGATGGATGACAGCAAAAGTGAAGGTAAAAAACTTTATTATTTTGGTGTGGGAGAGAAAGGATTAAAATTAAAATTTAGAAAAACTGACAGTTGTTAACAACTATGCCTTTAGACTGAAGCTAGTGTGTTTACCTTTTCAAATATTTTTTATTGATTATATACGTTCTGCTTTAGCTCCTGTATCCAGTTCAGTTTGCTAAACTTCAAGGGGAACTTACAAATACTTTACCATATTGAGAGCACAGAAATTATTAGCCCAGTTTTGCTAAATACCTGTCACCCGTGTAGGTCTATATTTAAACTGGATGCTCCTGCTTTGTGTTCTGAAACCAGAGGTGATGTGAAAATGCTGCAATCCTCATGCACTGTGTCAGTGAAATGTGTTTTTAAAATGTTGTGTATCGCTTTGTAAAGTGTTTCCATTATTTCTGTAGGCTTATAAGAATAAACTGTGTTGTGACTTATATACACAATTTATTTGGATAGCATAAATTCAATTAAACTGACATAAGATCTTCATCAGCTAAAGTTTTGGTACTTTGTGGGAAGTTTATACAAACTATACAAATGCTGTGGGTGAACTGGCAATATTCCTGATACAGTCTGTCATGTATATTGTCTGTTAGGGTACACTGGCAGAGCCCTATTAAAGTCCGTAGGGCTCTGTCAGTTTAGGTCAGGTGTAAATTTGTCCAATGGCTCTTCTTTAGTCTAGGTTACCACTTTACACACAAGAGCATATGTGTGTCTGTGGCAGTGCATCTGCCTGGGAACACAGCTTTTTAATTTGGCTCATATATTTCTGTGAAGAACTGCAAGCCCAGTTCTGCATCCTCATCACCAGGTTGTCTTAGGTAGAAGACCAAAATCAGAATTTGGTCTGGGCTTCTTAATAACCATGGAAGGAACCAAGTATCTAAGCAAATGTAATTTTACAGACTTTTTTCTATTTCAGCTAGTTAGAGCCCTTTCTTTTGTAAAGAAAATAAGATTTACCATTAGGCAATGTCCCTGGAAGTTCTTTGAAACTACAGCTGCCAGTGGCGGGGTTGGAGGCAGCTGTGCTGCTGACTGAGGGCAGGCAGAGGTTGCACAGATGCGTGTAAGGGCTCCCACGTCTTGCGTGCTCCCATGTGGGAGCACTAACCGCACCAGACGGTACCAGAGTCAGGATGCGTGTGATCCCCTCAGCTCCACGGGTGCCTGTGCCCTAGGTCACCTGTCAGGATAGGGTCACAATGTGGCACTGCATCATGGTGTCTTTTTTGTTTCTCTTTCCTGTGGAGAAATGTGAAATACAGTCAAAACCTTGCTAACGAGCATTTTTTTACTTTCTGTTGGCATTAAATTAATACTAGTCTTCAAAATAAGTGATGAACTAACTGATTCACTTAATCCAAGTCTGAATACTGAAATCAAATTCAAGTGAATAGGCTTTCTTGCAAAGCCCAGCTACCCAGAAGGTAAGGAAAATGCATTTATTTTATTTTTTTTGCTACTTCATTGATTCTCCCAGGCAGGTTGTATGGTCTACTCTTTGGAGAGACATGATCCAATTTCTATCTGTGGTAGAATTATTTGGAGGAGGGAGAGTTTGAAGCAGCAGAGAACTGTGCTATGTTTATGATGATGTCCTTAGCTAGAACCAGCTCTTAAAGCATAGTTTATCCTGGAAAGTGGGCATTGGTTTCTGGAGATAACAGAAACAAGGATTTGCTGTGTTTCATCTGAACCACCTCTGCTTCAAGATGATAATGGACTCAGACCCCATATCTTTATTCTTCCCAAATGCTGAGCTGTAGAGTCCTCTAATCCTCTGCTTCTTGGCAGACGATAAACAATACCAACAGAAGCATGACTGACAGGCTTCCAGCTTTTCTCAAATTTGCTGATTTAGCATTTCAAAACTTTGAAATTTGAGGAAGTGTTGTGCTCATTTCGTTTTTTTCTCTCGCCACTGCTGGGTGTTGCACTTAAAATGTTGTATGTTCTGAGCCACTCATAAATGTATGGAAAGGCTGGGACTCATTTTGTTCTACTTGAGTCTGACAGGGTAGATGTGTGGGGCTGTGGTCCCAGTTTGACCAGCTTTAGGTGCCACTGGCAACTTCTTCCCACTCCCAACCTTTCTTCTCGCTCCCATCCCTGTATTGTGGCGTGTTGTCCCCTGCTTGTGCCGGCACCGCTGTTTGGGTGCCCTTGCTCTGGTCTGGATTGGGAAACCACCCAGGTCAAAAGTTCCCTTGTTTAAAAAAGGGGGCCTCCCCTGATGCTTTTTTTCTAAAGCGAGATTAATTCCTCTATCTGACTCACATCGCACCACTCACACCGCTGGGCCAGGGCTAAGGAAGTGGGCAAAACCCATAGGGAAGTGGTAGCGAAGCCGTAGGTGGAGTATTGCCGCTCAAGACCATACATCGTGAGCAAGCAGCCTTGGTATGTAGTTGGCACCATCGGTTGTGGCTCACCCAACCCGTCCGCCGGGGTCAGTGTGGCGGGGGAGAGGCAGCGCCCGGCAGCCCCTGCCCTCCTCGGTGCCTCCCTGGGGGCAGCAGCAGCACCTGGGTCCAAGGATGGGGGGTACTGCCGCGACAGGGCACCTGCTGGGCTCCCCCAAAGCCCAGGGCTCCTTGCGGTGACCAGCCCAGACCTCGGTGCCTCGCCAGATGCCGAAGTCGGGGTAGGTGAAGCTCGCCTGTTGTGGCCCAACTCAGGAAGGTGGATATTTAACGTGTTTTCTGAAGTCCCCGTTTGCCACTGAGTCTTCAAGGTGAAAAACAGATGAGAAAGGCTCGCTGGCTGAACGTAATCATACGGGCATTTTTGTGTTTCATCAGCTTTTTCCAAATGCAATGCTCTCTGCTGGGGTCAGTGGCTTTGTAAAAATGGGAATGATGCTGTTTTGTTATAAAAAAAAGTGCTAACAGCCCTCACAGACAAAACCAACAGAATGAAATCTCAGACCAGTTTGGATTTGTAACACTGTGCACAAATACACATGTGTACATTTCTTCTGTTAAAACTCCTTGCTAAGATAAAAAACTGTTGCTTAAATTAAAAATTACCTCGGTTTTGCACTGAAAGCATTTGTTGCGGATAGTGAATTAAAATTGCACATCATGCATAATAAGAAGACATACGAAAGTTTTTTGCCAGAGAAACTTTGATACGCTTAAGACGCTGTGGTAGCCACAACTACTTTTTTGTTTACGTTTCAGGAGAAGTAATTTCCTGTTAATCTGGGCCAGACTTGGAGAGTGGGAGTATTTGCAAACACAGGTTACTCTAAAAATAAGTTGGAAATGGTAGTTCTGTACACTTTGAAGAACAATACTGCCTGGGAACGGTACAGCTTCTCAGAGACAAAAGTCCAATCCTTCAAAAAAACCAAGGAAAAACAATGCAGTCACACACTGCTTAATGAGATTAAAGCTCCTAAATTGTTCTTATTCAGGAATGACACCACGTGCTTTCCACATACGGTAGCATGCAGCAGTGAGAAGCAGTTAGAGGTCACATTAGAAAAGAGGGGAGAACTCTTTCGGTAGCTTCCCAAAGTAAGTGTGCGTTTGAGATTTAACTTTGTTGTTTTTAATAGTTACAACACACCAGTTTATCCCTTGTTTAATGTCACCAGAGTAATTCCAAGGTAGTAGTTTTCTGATTCAATGAATACCTTGTTTAAGCTGTAATAAGAAAACAAGGGCATATGTGCGTGCGTATATATACATACATATCTACACGAACATGTGTATATGAAGGAGCGTATGCGTGTGCATATTGTAATACATGTGTCTGTAAGTTTGACCCAGAAGCCGCAGAACGGTTACGAGGGGCACGAGGCTTTGCTTTCTGCCTGGTGGGAGCGAGCTCGGAGGCAGTTGCGTAACCTTATAGCTTGGCCCATATGGCCTCTGCTGCTGTGCGGATTATGTCTATTATGTAACTGCATTTATACAGGAAGCTAACAGCATCTAACAAGCTAAAAATAAGCAGACTTCTGTAATTTCAAAGGACAATATTTTAAACTTCGCTTATGCGGCTGCTCCTATTTCAACAATAAATGTGGCCTTTTCAGACATTTTATTTATTTTTTGAGCAGGATGATACTTTAACACACTGGCAGCCTGTTTTCTCAGAGAGAGTCAGAGCTCCTTTCTCATTTTTCCATTACAGCAAGAACTCTCCTGGCTTTTATTTAAGGTACTCTACAATATCTGCGAGAAGCAAAGCAGCCCAGAGTATCAGTCCTGCTTTTTCTCCTCAGACAGTCAAGCAGTCTGACATTTGCGGGCAGCTTTTGGAAAAATGATGTTTGTTTCCATGCTAGTAATAACCTTCTCAGTCAATTAGACAGCAGATTATTAAAGGCATTTTTTATATTGCTCCTTCAGATGCTGGGTTTCCAGGGCAGAACAAAAAGCATTTCGTTTCTCCCTCTACCGAAGTTGCTCCTTACCTTGGCTTTGCGTCCACACGCCCTGTGTGCTGTGGAACCCTGTGGGGCTGACGCCTCAGTCCTCCACTGTCGTGTGGGCAGTGGGACAGGTACACAGCGGGCAGCTGGCATTTCTTAAGCTGACACTTGCATTCACCTTGTGTTGTCACCCCTGCCCTTCCACGTATGGCTGCTTGTGCCTCTCCCCACAGGGAGTGGAAGTGAGCTTCAATACGAGCATTTTAATGCCCGGGGAATCCAGCTCTCCATTTCTGCACAGGGTTCCCGATTGGGATGTTAAAACAGGCTCACGCCAGGTATTGCCTGCCCTGCGCTGGGCTGCCTCGGCTCTGTGGGTGCGGGAAGGACCCAAGGCGCTGGTGGGGGCTGTTTGATACAGGACTACCCTCTATGGGAGAGCACAGACCCTGGTGGTGATGCTGATCTTCCTCCTGCCCCTCCTCACCCTCAGTGGGCTACAGTGGGACCCAGGATGGGGAGAACTGCCCACAGGCGAGATGCAAGCTGGCCTTGGGGGGACAGGACAGAGGCAGGGCCAGTGTGTGCCACTCCACTGCTCTATCAAAGGTGCTTCTTCAAGCTTGGTGAAACTGAGTCATGCACAAAGATCCCGCAAAGTCCTTGAGTACCTACAATGGTAAGTGATGCTGATCACATGGGGTTAATTAACAGAATCATAGAATAGTTTGGGCTGGAAAGGACCTTAAAGAACATCTAGTCCAACCCCCCTGCCATGGGCAGGGACACCTTCCACTAGACCAGGTTCCTCAAAGCCCCATCCAACCTGGCCTTGAACACTGCCAGGGATGGGGCAGCCACAACCTCTCTGGGCAGCCTGTGCCAGTGCCTCACCACCCTCACAGTGAAGAACTTCTTCCTTACATCTAATCTAAATCTACCCTCTTTCCATTTCAAGCCATTACCCCTTGTTCTATCACTACATGCCCTTGTAAAAAGTCCCTCTCCAGCTTTCTTGTAGGCCCCCTTTAAGTACTGGAAGGCTGCTATAAGGTCTCCCTGGATTGGAGATGCTAATTTGAGCAGCAGTTACCTCACTTTTGACAGAAAGCACGTGATTTGTGATTTTACAGAATGCAATCTCCTACTTCAATTTTGTTGTGATTTCTCCGCTCTTAAAGGGGCACAACCTTATCTGATGTAGGATGCTATATCTTCATTGATTTGCAGTAGTTGAAAAGCAGGCATGAAATATTCATGTTTGCTTTCTTCACCCTTGGATATTTCCTTTTAGGCTGGCATTAGTCCATTTGCTCCCAGCACCCACCAGCTGCTGCAAGGACAGTCAGCAGCAGTTCCTCAAAATATCCCCTCTGTGCTCTCAGAGAAGTAGCAGGTCCTATGACGGCTGACAAGAGCTAGATGGAGAGGCTGCGCTGGGGCATGGCCACTGAGCAAGGCTCATTAGGTTTGTTCAAAGTCTTCCTCTATGCATGAGGCTTACCGAGGTTTACATGACTCCCAGCTTAAAATAATTGCAATAATCCCTTAGACTGACAACACTGAATTGTTTTATTTCCTCCAACAATAACATTTAGTTCTAATATAATGCTCAGCTGGCAGGGGGCGAGGGATGACATGCTTTTTTTCTTTTGTTGTGTTACAGCTATTCTGTAGGAGTAGGAAGAAAGGAATGCCACCCCAATCTGCTGGTGCTGGGTGCAAGCTGTAATCACTCCAGTGTGCCTGTGGGTGTTTGTTCTGCACAGTTTGGGGGCCGGATCTTACCCTAGTGCAAATACAAAGTAACTATACAGAACTCCCAGGAAAGTTAGTGGGAGGAGAGTCAGCTCTTTTCTATTGTGCAGGGCTAACCTTTTGTTTAATTTCTGTGAGAAGAGTATGCTCAGAACATCAAGCATCACTTATTTAGTTTTCAGTTAGGATTTACCATACAATTGAATCAGGAAAATAGACAGAGAGGAAAGCTACTTCTTAAAAGAATCAGTTCGACATGATTTAAAATGCTCTGAGGAATCACAGTAAATCAGCACTAATCTGTTGGCGTTTGCTCTTTCCTCTCAGCCTCAGAAATTCAGGAAGAAAAGGGTGGTAACGACATGCCATGAAGCCCTTTTCTGGTTCAAAAATGCACTACATCCATGCTGCATGGATGCACCATGTGCTCAGGAGCTCCTTGGAGAGGGAGAGCCCAAGCAGTTCTGATGCCTTAAAATGGGCTCCAACCTTTTTCTGATGCAGCCTAAAGTTAGGTGGCTGGCTATGCTGTATCATGGTCCTCTAAGCACATCTCCCAAACGTGGCTCTTCGCAGTGTGGGTATTTTGAACTCCAGGTAAATGAGCAGTGTGGCAGGAAAGCTGGCATCCTGGGAGTCACTGTAAGCCCACTCCTGAACACAGTCTTTGTGTCTTGAGGCTGAGGTACCCTTAGAGAATATGAACCTTCTTGCTTTGCACATGGTGTAATCCATATAATTTTCTAATATGCTATCACATGAAGACAGTGTGGTAGCAATGCAGACCACTCAGGCTATTCCAGGATTCAGCCCTTTATGCTGATTCTGCAGTATAAGCATCCAAAATACAGCTCCTAGTGCAAAGGCTACCCTCTTTGGAAAAGGGGGTACTGGAAAACCTTTGGGCTTAAAGCAGGGGGAAAATTGTGGTATGGAGCACTGAGAACCTTGCCAGGCTGGACATAGGCCAAAGAAGCTTTGTGATTATTTCAGTGTATGACAGAAAATGACCCAGTAATTCTGGCATCAAGAGCATCAGGGAAGTACAAGCTAAGCATAAAGACTGATTTTATGGATATTTCAGTGGGCCATTAAATCATTCCATCAAACCATCTGCCTTTTTCGTAGGACTAAGGATGGACTAAGCACTAATCTCCCAGGCTGGACCACTGTCAGGTGTCATTGTCTACAGATGAGAGACATCTATGCAGCATGAAGTGGAGGAGAAGTAAATAGCATAAGGACACTTGATCAATTTTCTTCATTTTTCATATTCAGGAGTCCAGTTATCTAGTAGGCCACCAGAATACAAGTGGTCTCACATATATAATAAGAAAAGTCCACTATGGTGGCAAAAGGAGCTGAGATGATGAGGCCAGATGACTGTCCTGATGAACCCCACACAAAGTTGTAGCTCTGCTCTTCTCTGTCCAGCAGTCCCAATTTTTCATCAAAATAAGTTAAATTTTACTACAAAATTGTTATTGGTACCTGCCTTCCAACCTGCCATACGTGTGTTAAAAGGCTGAATTATAGCTTTTGATGCTTCATTCAGCTTATTCCTTACAAGTGCCATGGGAAATAGCTCTGCTGCACCAGATTCATACTTTAATTTGTAGCATTTTGAGGGTGCCCTGCCCTAAATTTGAAATGTCCGTTGGCAGTCCATGCTGCTCAGGATTCCTAGCACCTTCATCAGGATCAGTGAAGCACTGTACTAAAGGGGTTTTGTATCTTGGCTATAACAAGCCATCTATGTCACTGGGTCAGTCAGATAATTGTGAGGTGAGGTCCTGCTCCATTTTTATTATTCATTATGCTGCATATTCAGTCCCCTGCATTTACTAACATAACAGAGACACTCTGCAGAATCTCATCAGAGCAATTCGCTAAAGGTTGTCCTGGTCTAATAAGCCCCCAACCGTATGAGGGAAGGTAGAGGACGGCAGCAATGCATCCTCCCATACTGTCCTCCTTGAGGCTGCTGCAAGCTCTGCGGCTCTCAGGGTCATCTCCTCTGTCACCAGCCTCTGAGCCTATTGCCTCCAAATCCAGATCCAGCACAGAGAGCAAGATTCGCTGCTGACAGCATGACTTCAACTGGACAAAACTTGTTCCAGCCCATCAGACTTCTGAGTGTACCAGCTTTAGCTTTGCTGATAAAAAGTCAACAAAAGGATTATTCTGTAAAAATCCAGGGATTTTATTGGATCTCAGTGGGTGTGAAGATTCTTGTTTCAAAACCCATGCATGTCTTTGATACGAATATTTGGTGATTGGCTTGCCTGTTGAGACAGCCTGGTATAAGCGCATCAAGGTTGTGCTGCATCAATGTCATATTGTAATAATGTTAACCAGAAAGGAGAAAAGATCATTGTCTTTATTCATCATTTGTAATATTTCTAATCCCTTGATATGAATAGTGTAACGTCACTGGAGTAGGATTTTTGTTACAAGATAAATGCCAAAGCTTGAAAGCATGTTCCTCAGCTCTAGATTAATTGGGGGAGAGGGATACAGGGTTTATATCATCTGATGAATGCTTAGTCATTTTCTTATCATTTAGCCAGCTATTTTTTTCAGCAGTATCCTGTGATCTGTTTCAAGTACTTCTCTCTATGTCTATTCAATTCAGATCTGCCTGTTTTAAGCTGATTTTGCTTAGTCTTAGCTAGAGATGTTTGCTCTGTAATAAAGACATACGGTTTCTACTTTCTCTCTGTTGGGAATTGCTGCCCACTGTGCATTTTCACTGTCAGCTGGACACCAGGATGGGCTGCCTCCATGTTGCCTTGGTTTACAGAGAAAAATATAATTAGCAGAAGGAGTATAACTGGATACATTCATTCTGGGTTTTGTCAACTATGACAGATATAAATGAAAGAAATACCTAGCAAAAAAAGGAGAATTTTTTAGCATAATGCAATCCTGTACAACTGGAAGCAAATTTGAAAAGCCTGGGGAAAGGGAAAAATATTGAGCAGAGCTTGGGCACAGGACATCCTTTCTACATGCTGCAAACAAGTGACTGCAGAGCCTGTTCCCAGCTGGAGTATGTGTGTGCTTGTGTGGTGGCTAAGTGCATCAAATGGGATAAAATCAGAAGTCAGTAAACCTCAGTGATTTGCCCTCACACAGAATCTAAAACGGTAACTGTTTCCTTCTTAACAATCAAGCAACTACAAATATCTTTCTGTGTTAAGTCCCCCATGACAAGTTTTTCTCAAGGGGCAGGGTGATCTGCCATTTGCCTGCATTCTTCAATAACCTCTAGTGATATTATTATTGTTGTTGTTATTGTTGCTGTTGTTACTGCTACTAGTAATAATACTATATAATGCTAGTAATAATACTATTATTATTATTATTATTATTATTGTTATTATTTTCAGCTTGCTGATACTGCCTTTCCCATGTGTCAGCTCAGAGGGCCTTGGGGCAGCAAATCAGCATATCGAGAACGCAGTAAAGTGTAGGGCTAATCACACCCCAGCCCTGCCCGAGGAGGGACATGCAGACCCACGGCACAGGGCAGTGCTGAGCCTCCCCACTTCCCAGCAGCAGGCAGACCCCAGCGAGAGCAGCCTTCATCGAACCCCATAGGTTTTGGCACGGTCTGGCTAGGAAGTGCTGGCTCTGCCTGCCCTGGGGTGCGATGCCACGAGGTGCCCCACGGCACGGGTGGCTGCCAGTGCACGCCACTGGCACACTTGTGCCAAGTAACATAGGTCCTGCGTGGGAAGTGCTCCTGAAACCTGGGGTAAATCACCCAAAGGACGTGCCCAGCCCAGCTAGTGACACCTCCCTGAACCAGACTGTGACAGGCGCCGGAGCAGAGGGGCAGGATGGTGGTACAGCTCTGGGGGAACTCAACTTGCTGCAATTTAGAATCACAAGCTGCAATACAGATAAGAAAAAAATTGTAGGGATTTGCTGCCCTCTGGCAGGATTTTCTTACAGCTCTGATTCTCTGTGAACTGCAAGAGCAGTGCTCAGCGACGATGCTCCAGCACAGCAGGTCTCTGCATTTCCCAGTTGGCTGTCGGCAAAGCAGGTCAAACTGCTGGGCACCACTGCTGCAGCCTCCTTGCAGCCCTCCTGGAAAGCCAGAAGCACATGCTGGTCCCAGGCAGGGGCTGATGTAAGGGGCAGAGCTGCTGGGCTGGCAAGAGCTCTCTGTCCCTTCTCTTCATCCCCCTGGGGCAATGGGGCAGCCAGCCTGGCTCTCTAAAGCTGGTCCTTTCATCAGTTGTCTCCTCACAACCAAGCTGCAAGCCCACCATCTTCCAGCATCAGCTGTACAGCCTTCAAACGAGAAAATTCAGTTTGGCCTCTAATGCTGATAAGCCCTGAGTGGCTTTGCTGAGTTTGATTTCTCAGTATGCTACACACTTTCTGAGAGGTACTCAGCAAATCAGGCTAATTTTCATTAACGCCATTTTCTGAAAGGTCCACTAATGCCAATATGGCACTTGTGTATATGTGGATAGTGGTTTTGAAAACCTGGGCCTTCTCTTCACTAAACACAAAGTATTGTAAGTCTCATGGGGTGAGATTTCTCTGATGAAATGTTGAGTTCTGCAGTGTCTACACCACACTGCATTTGTCCTGTGGACTGCCTGCCTGGTCAGCAGGGGAAACAGGCACATGTTGAACACTTCAGAGCGCTCTGATGTCTCAAACTGTCAGATGACTGTATCTTAAAAGCATCCATGGCTTATTAAAAGTACCTAGGTTGGCTACCTTGGATGTTGATGTTTTTGCTGCAGGTACCTGAAATTAGGTCATGCTAGTCCTACCCTAAAATAGCAAAGAAATAGGGAAGTGGGGAGGTCCATAAAAGTACCTCAGGTGCACAGATATTCCTGATTGTTTGTCTGTTTTGAGAGAAAGGAAGGATAACATAGATGCTCTATTCCCATAAATATATGTAACACTCTGGCTGCCTATATGACACCCATGATCCTCACCTCCAACAGGTCACAATCCCAGGAGAGGTAAATAGGTAGGCAAGGACTGAGAAAGAACAAGAAGTAGGACTTAAATCCATGATCATCCCTGATGGTTAATTGTACAGCTGTGTGGGATTTCTCCAGGGTTTTGAATGCAGTGGGGAGCCTGGAGTTGGGGAATGAATGAGACTCTTTTTCTTACATATAAGTATGTAGGTTTTGCTGTATATATGGTTTCTTTTCTGCTTAATACACACATAATCGGCAGGGACCTTGTGACTAATTGTTCTGCTCATAGTAGTGGCCACAGGCCTTAGCACCAAGGTCCACATTGCACAATGCAGTGCTGTGCAGAGCTATCAGAGCTGGTCTGGAAGGCACTAGCTCCATGTGATAGTGCAGCCAGGCTAATAAATAGCTCAGAGCAAGCTTTCATGGATCTGCTTTATTGTTGTCAGGGGTTTCAACTTGTATCCCTTTATGGTACTGCACAATGACAATGAAATATGTGTGCTTGTTTAGAGCTATTTGGAGTATCTCTGGCTGGCACTGTGCTAGACAGGTCAGGGATGTTCATGAAGCGGTGAAGATGGTGATAAAAGCCAAGGTTTGATTTTATGGCTACCTTTGTTATTATTGGGAAAGCTTGAAGAATAAGGAAACCATTTCATCATCAACCTGCAACAGCCACAGCCACTAAGACACTCTGGGGCCCACTGAAGTGATGGCAACATCCTCAGTGAGTTCAGTAAGACCTGGATTGATGAGACAAGCAACTGCGGTTATGCTGGCTTCCATAGACTTACACTGATTTACTTCAGCTGGGAATCTTTCCCCTTTCTTTGGGTTAGATTGTGCTCACTTTGTTTCTTCAGTGTTAGCGTGGTAGATACCCTACAAGTGGCTGGTACCAATTCCTACAGCTCTGTATGAAGTAAGTACTAATGCCTCTTCTGTTATGTTTTACAGACAAACTGGGAGATCTGCCCGATGTTGTCCCTTAAGTCATGGAAGTACTGCCTGAAAATGGGACACTGTTATGCATCGTTCACCTTTCAGGCCCTGGCATGGCTGCACATAGCACTCAGCTGGACTTCCCCTGCTATGAAACCAGCCCGACCACCAGTTTGGGAGAGGAAGCCTTCATAGCTGCCTGGAACAACTGAGAGACCTGAGCTACAATGTTGTACGGAACCTGAAAAAGTTCCATGTGATTGGAAGGCTGTTAGGTAAAGCCAGAGGGCAGAACGTGACCATGTTTTATTTTAACAGGCTTGGCTATTATCCTTGGTACACATCACAGGAAGTCCCTGTTAATGGTGGCCTACCCTAGAACTTCAGTTTGCAAACTCACCTGGAAAAAAAGGGCCATGTCATTAACTATTACATTCCAGCTAAGGACTTCAGTGGATTAGCTGTCATAGACTGGGAGCACTGGAGAACTCAGTGGGCCTGCAACTGGGATGCAACAGATGTCTACAGAAGAAAGTCCAGGAAACTCATAACTGAAATGGAAGGCAATATTTCAGCAACTGGTGTTGAACATTTTGCCAGAGTTTCCTCTGAAGAAAGTGCAAAAGCTTTTATGAAGGAAACAATTGCATTAGGAATGAAAAGCAGACCAAAGGGCCTGTGGGGATACTATTTATACCCTGACTGTCATAATTACAATTTCCGTGATCAGAACTACACTGGTTCCTGCCCAAAGAGTGGAGTTTTGAGGAACAATGAACTTTCCTGGCTCTGGGATAGCAGTGCAGCCCTGTGTCCTTCCATTGGCATTAAGAAACCCCTTGGAAACAGTCAAAAACATTTTGCAATTTTCTCAGTTTAGGTTGAATGGATTCATAAGGATTTCCTCCATGACATGCAAAGATTATGCTTTGCCCATATTTGTGTATACTTGACTACGTTATAGAGATGAACCTTTATTATTTCTCTCTACGGTAAGCTTTTGCTGGAACAATGTGGGCTGCATTTATGCTTTAACCATTCTTGCAGATGGTGCATCAAGATGGAAAACCTCCTACTTGGGCCAGCTCTGCTTGTTCAAGTTAATTGTCCACATGCTTTAAAGAGCTCAATGTTCTGAAGAAAAAAATGCAGCCTCAAATACCTATTTTTTTTGCTTTGATTCATAACTATGCTGTACTCAAACATGCATTTGAATGGATTAAAAGGATTTCAGCAATTTGATGCAGTACGTAGGAGGCAGTTAATACATTAATCCTCCCTCACGTACTTTCTTCTGCTCAGGTATGCAATCACTAACTAATCCCCAGATAGCTGCCCCTTTTATAGAAAGGAAAATGAGGCAGAGATGTTAGCAACTTGCTCAGTGTTACATCAGAATGGGAAATTGAAACCAGCAGTCTTTCCGCATGCCTCCATCTCAAAAACATTTAATTTAGTCCCATACCTACCTCAGAGCAGGCAAATGGTGCACCAGAACCAAGCAGTACTGCTTACATCAGCTGCACACATATACAAGTATTTTCAAGATAAGTGCCTTACCCTAGTCCTTCTTTATGTGATTCTGAACAACCTCCCAGAAACTGGAAGAAGACGGTAGGTTTCCAGTGAAAAAGCAGCATAACCTATCTGCTGCAGCCCTGGCTCCGTTCTCCCCTGTAGACAGTGACTGCACTACCAGCAGGTCTCAATTTCTGTGTTTCAGAGTTTAGCAAGTGAGTTGTATTCACTTTTTAAAGGCTATGTTCAGTCTTTCAGCCCAGGCACAGAGCCTGAAGCTGGTGCCTTCTCTGGGAAGAAGCATCAGCTCCCTCTCCTATTAGGTCGCACTACTCCCCTGGCACTGCCATCACCCACTACACTTCCCAGTAAGGGGCTGTGCTCCTCTCCATCTTGAAGGCAAATGCCTATTCTTAGGCATTAAAGGAGATGCAGACACCTGCTTTGGTGGTTCTATCCAGCTTGCGCTTCCTTAGCTTTGCAAGAAGAGGATAGATGGACATCAATAACTGCTGCTGACTGGTGTGCATCCCCGTTGCCATTTTCTGCCCAGTTTCTGCCTCTTTTCCCCTTCAGGCAACTAATTTCTGTGAAGTTTTTCTACTTTGATTCTTGATGTGCTATGACCCTCAATCTCCCTTAAATCGATGATGTTGTCTAGCGAGTCACTTGCATATCAAGGTCTTTCATCTTCAGCACTTGTGGTATAGTAATTCACTTGTTGCTGATCGTTAACCACTGTTCAAATTAAGGATAAACATCCAAGCACCAAAACCCCTCTCCTTACAGCCTGTGATATGAGGAAAAGGTACAGTGAAAGAAATCTCTCTAAAACAGACCTAGAAAGAGCATGAAAATTAAAACTGAAATTCTTAAGATTTGCCAAGTGTTGCATTTTCCCTTTCATTTAAGGTTGCGTGGTGCTAACATTCTCCCTCCTATAGTGCGTGCCTATTTACAGTCACTTTTTCTAAGGTTTTTATAAGAATCTGAGTGAGCTCCTAGGGAAAGCAGCAAGACAATGTACGCCTTTGGAATCACAGCTTTCAAATTGGAGAGGGACTGGAAAACAGCTGATTGACATAGCAGAATGGCTCTCCTTTCCCTTATCAGCAAAAACAGAACTGAGGGAATGCTTTGGGGAACTCTCATGTTAAAAATCCCACTTTAATTAAAAGATTTTAGTTGCTTCTAGTAATTGATGAGATATCAAATAAATATAATTAAATTTTGCATCAAAGTAAATTCAAATGCATTTTTTCCCAGTGTTCATTCACTTGCTTATTACTGACATCTCAGGCAGTACCTAAATTTGCAACTTTTGTTTAATAATATTTGTACGCTAGACAGCAAACCTTTAGCCACAATAAAATACAGTTCATAGGGACCAGAATGAAAAGAAAATGTAGTCTGAGGGACAGCCGCATAACAAACCATTGGATTACTTTAGAAAGGCTGTGAAATGCTGAATTAGCCTGACAGTGATGTCTTTACTTTTTTCACTGTAGCAAGACCTTATTAACACTATCAGAGAGAGTGCCCTGGGAGCTGCAGGCATTGTTATTTGGTGAGATATGATTTTAACTTCTTCGGAGATAAGCCTGTGCCTGATTTAAATGCAATTTTTAAGATCCTCATTTTATCCTATTAATAGACACTGTCTGAATGCACCAGTTCTGAGTACTTGGTACCAGCAGATCTGACTGCTTAACCAGTCTTTGCTGTCCCCCAGTCAGTTTGACCATGGAACATAATCAGTTCTTCCTGGCTCAGCAAGGTCTTGTGAGGCTCACAGGCAACCAGTGGTAGGGAAGGAAGCCAATGGCTAATACCAGGCATTTTGGAAGACAGCTCCTCAATAGTTATGATCCCTGTCAGCTTAATTTCCAGCTGGATAAAACACTAGGAAACCATCTAGAGCCTGATTAGCACATCAGTCAGACCAGGTTAGTGTAGCAGTGGTGCCCAGCAATTTGTCAGGTTATGGGAACTCTATTTGTGCTTGTGTGTGGGCAAGTAAGATGAAGCAGGCTGTTGAGATCAGACGGAGAGGCTTTGTATTATGTGGTATCAGACCTAGCCACATTAAAACCAAAGATTGATTTTTGAGGCTCCGTCATGTCCTGGAGCTTTCAGACAGCCACACATCAAACTTTGTCATGAGAAAAGACTTTGTCCTTAAAGCTGGGTGAAATGGGTGTTCTGGGCTGCTTTTCTCCTGGCAGAGAGTATAGAAAACCCAGCCAGCATGAGGATGAATGGCTGAAAATAAGCGTTCAGTTGTCCTCAGCAAATTCAATTACTTCAGCCAATTTTTGTAAATATTCAGCTGTGGTTTCTTTCAGAGTCAATGTGAATAGGAGGGCAAACTTCCTTCCAACCCGGTCAAGTGACAAAGGCAAGCCCTGGGAGCATCTCCATCAGCTCTGGATCCCCACAGTCTTGCCACGCAGCCGTGCTGTCATCACCTGTGTTTCTAGCACACATCATGGCTTCTTTGTAGATCTACAGACTGTGGTGTTTTCTGGGGAGTGCAGATTGCTAAAGCCCTTTGCACCTTAATTGGGTTATAAATTCTGTATAAAACTTCCTAAAAATCCTTTAAATTAGTCAAATTTAAGTTATCCTAAATTAATTAATTAATGCAGGCTGCTTACATATTGCATATTTTTCAGAACGTAAGAAGAAAAAATAAAGTGGTTAGTTTCACATCAGCTAAAATTTATTTTCTACCGTTTACAAAGCAACTGCACAGAAGTGCAGAAATCCATTGATTCTGAATTAGGGCCCTACATTATCAATGTCACAGCAGCAGCTGAAGTGTACAGCAGGCATCTTTGTCAGGACAATGGATGATATGTGCAAAGAAGCTGGAGAGCCTCGACATAATCCACATCTGAATTCTAAGAGCTTCTGGATAGATGCCTCAGACGACCAAGGATTTATTGTGGGAGGAGAAGCATCAAATGAAGGTCTGGAGATAATGGCAGAGACATTTGTCTGCCACTGCTATCAGCGTTATGAAGGAATTGACTGTGGGGAGTTGCTGATGACCATCTAGAGAGCTCTGCAGACTCAGTCTCACCCAGAAGATTTGCAGTGGTCTGCCTGCTTCCTTTGCCTTTGATGAGTCTTCTCTAACTACTGCTTAGTCAAAGGGCTGGTTTCAGTCAGTCAAGAGGGATGGTAGAGCGGATCCAACAAACAAAAAGTCTCACATGCTCTGCAGCTGGGGACTGGACATATCATGGTCTCAGACACAATCCACACCCTGCAGCTGTGCCCCAAGTTTTAATGCCCACAAGACATGGAGGGAGTGGGGCACCCTGAAGGCTGAGTCAAAAACGTACAGGTCATAGGAATATGTCTGGCCCTTGATCCCATCTTCTGAGATTAGGCTGTTTAGGAGGCTAGAAGCCACGTTTCTGCCCAGCCGAGAGCCACCACCAGGACAGCAGAAGCCTGCTACTACTGAAAAAAATGGATTGAGGTTCACTTTTTCCCTTTGTAAAGAGAGGAAGAGTCTACCCATATCTACTTCTTACTGGATGCCATACTGGATAGAGCATCCTCCCAGAAAATGAAAGATGAGGGAAGGTTTCTGGTTTCTTTGTTATTTGAGTGAATTCAAGCCCACGTTTTCCTCTTTCATGTCCCACGTGATGGAGGGGTTCATGTTTTGAGCCCTCCATGAGGTAGAAAGGAATGAAAGAGTCAGGAGATCAGGAAGAATACAGACAAGCCACTCTCTGTTCATTAGTATATTTACTGAGAAAGCAATGTATATATTCTATCCAACAACAAAGGGTCTCTCTGTGGTTTTTTTTATGCCATGGCTATTTAAAATAAAATTAGTAAGTAGTGCTGGGAGCAGGAACTCCATCTCAGCCAGGTCTGCTTCCATCCTGAATCTGACAATACTCCAGTGACTTTTAAATTTAAAGCTAATGAAAGCACCCTATGGCTATTATAGAGATGCAATCAACAAGGATCAGGCAAGTTCATCACCTTCAACAAGAATTTTATTTATGTCCCAACTGCCATTGTAAGATCCATCCTCTGGAGGGGATGGAAGAACTGCCAGGGCTCTCCTTGCAGTCAGCAGGGAGAAGAATGCTCTTCTAGCGATGACCTTGAGTAGAAACAATATCTGGCATGTCTCCAGAGCACTCTGTGAACCTCCAGCTTCTCAGCTTCCCAGGGGTTAAGTATTCTTGAAAGAGAATTTACTTGAATGAAGCAATTAAAAACCATTTGGTTATTAATAATATACATGAAAAGATGCATATACACACATATAGTACATATGTGAAATAATTGTGTCTTTATATTAGAATCTCTGTAGCTGGAAAAGGAATAGACAAACAGCCATAAGACAAGTAAGAGATCTATAAGACCTATGCTGAGTTCCCTGTTTTTTTCTATTTGACCCAGGCAAACATTTGAAACATATTATCCAACTCCCACTGGCCTCCATTATTCCTTTTGTCCAGAACCTTAAAGATCCCATCAGGCTTAGACCTTTGTGATTTTGCACCTCTTAGCAGCTTTTCATTCCTCAAACATATGCTATTATCTTCATATCTATCCCCAATGAGTTATTGCCTTAATAACTATGTTAAACAAATGATTGTAAGGTGAGCAAACACTACATTAATAGAGCTCTGGAAGAAAAGTGAGAAAAACCTTCATCAATTTTTTTGACAGAACTCTGTTGTAGAAAGAAATATTTTAAATTACATTTAAGTTAGGGAAGACTGTGACTAAACCACAGCCAATCAATAAGAAATAAATTGAGTTTAGAATGATCCCTCTTTAAAAGAAAAAAAAATATAAATGAAATTCAGGCTATTTCTTTCAAAAAATAAATTCAAGAGATCCACTAAGAATTTTCTAAAGCATATTTTTGTAGTGATGAAAACTAGAGATATTTGGGTTAAATTTTTTTTTGATGGAACAGCTTTCTCAGAAAAATGCAGTTTGTTAAAATCAAAGTGCTGATTGTAGTGGATTTTTCAAGGGAAAAGTGTAAAAATTATTCATTTGACATTTTGCTTGTGCTGTAGGACTGAAGTACATGCTAATAGGAAACAAAATATCTCTTGATGTTTTCTGAGCAGCATTGGATTAGATGTTAGTTTTGACTCTCGTTGCTGTCTTTGTTAAGGTCACATCTTGCTGCTCATAGTAACTAAACAATGGGAAAGAGAACCAGTGTTTTATAAAATCAAATTTCAAACTCTGCGAATGTGTTAAATTAGCAACTGTCTGTAATACATTAATGCATCTTCAATAAATGTTATGATATTCCTTGGTATCCAAACACGCATCCAGGTATGTAGGCCCAGATTTTTCCCACCCAATATACCCATTGAAGTGGTACAACTAAATGAGAAGCTAACCCGTTAGTGGGGAGGGCACGTCCCGAGGATCACCTCAGGTGCAGTGGGGTTTAGCTGGTTTTGAGGTAAGTATCCCTTGGGCAGATATTGTTGGAGATGGCGGCTTTGGTCAGAGGGCCCCATATCCCACCTCAGTATCAATCCAGGCACGTAAGCCTTGGTTTGGATCTGGGCCACATTTCCTCTTTAGACAGAGGTGCAATGCCTTTTTTATCAAAGCACAAACCAGCTCTGTCATCTTGCTTCCTTCCATTGAGAGACAGAAGGTTGGGGTTTTTTGCAGTGACTCAAATAATTCTTTTCAAGTGCTCTCCTGCTATTCTGCATTCAGACAGAGACCTCAAAATCCAGGTTACTCTGAGAATTGTAATTCTTACAGCTCAGGTAAGCAAACAAAGCACAGGCCAGTACAATGAAACTGGACTTTCAGATAGTTCAGAAGTATCTATCAAGTTTCAATCTCTCTCTCAACAGTATTGGCAGGCCAGATAATTTTGTGAGGTTCAAGTAGCCAAGATCTGCAGTGTGACAGTGAGGACCTGCAGGATGGTACAGTGAGGAGATACCTCCCAAACCACAGCAGGTTACCCCCCACAGCAGGGTACCCCACATGCAGAGTCTGTTCTCACAGGAAAAGCTGAACCAGGTGCTCCTTCTGACTCTTCTGCTAGCATCCCTCTCCTTTTGAGGCTGGACACTCAGGCTATGTGAGATCTGGTATAAATTTGTATCAGCTGCACCTCTAAGATCAAACCATCCCTCTTCTGTCCTCCTGTAAGAAGCATTTCTGATTTCCAGTTTCATAACTTTTTGGATTTCTGTTTTCTTCTCTTTGTGTTTTCTGTTGGATATGTTTCACAATCCTTGACTGATGTGCTGGCATTTGCAGATTTCTTTCCTGGGATCTAACTGTCACAGAGCATCCTATGAAGAATCAGAGTGCTTAAACTTCAGACTGTGAATTCCTCTCGGTGGCCACATCCTTAAGATTTAGGCATGCCAAAACTGAGCATTATGGTGACTAAATTATTTTACAGATTTCAGTAGGAGTTAGACACCTAAACAGGCCTGAAAATCTGCACCTGGGCTCTCAGCAGCTGCGTGGTTAAAACTGTTGCATGTGGCATGTAGAACGCAATGCACCATGTCATAATAAAACTGACGGTAGAAAAATTATTCAAGCTGTAGGCTTTTTCCCTGCAGAGGATTAAAGTTCAATGTATGTTATTATATCTACTGAATGGTAGTGATAAAATTAACTAATCTCTGTACATCCATGAGAATGGATACTTTTAAGTATAATAAACATACTTTCTCTTATTATAGTACAAATTGTGATTCTTCCTTTCATGTTTTGTGAGGCTAAATATTTCTTAGTAATATCATGTGAAAATAATATTATATGAAACAAAAATCAGAGGATAGATGATAAGCACAGAAATATTTTAGTCAGTACTTTTGATCGTCTGGCCCAAAGCCACATGAAGCCAATGGTAAGCTTCCCTTGGTTTCAATAGGCCTTGCACTGAGCTGGAAGGAATTACACCATAAGGGTCTTGAGACCTTGATAGGTGCCTCTTCCATGCTAGAACATTCCTAAAATAGATCTGAAGGCATGCATTACAAGCAAAAACAAGTTTTGAAGAAGCCTGTGTAGGCACCTAAACACAGAAGATATCTAAAAAGCATCTAAAAGGGCTTATTATCTAAGTTGTTAAGGGTTTTGATAAGGTATTTAACAATATTTATTGGTATATGGTATGAGAATAACACTAAATGTTCTTTCACCAAAGATTAATCAAAAGATTAACAAAGTCAGCCAAAAATCTGCATGCATCTCACTAATAATTGAAACCTTGTACAATTTTCAGTACATCTAGTCTTTTAGCAGAGGCAACCAAGGTTATTGAAATGGGTTTGTAGCTGTGAATGAGAACAGGACATAAGGAAAATGCTCTGACATTATTACCTGCTGATCACCCTCCTAGGCTCTTCTATGAGTCACTTTGAAATGGGAAATCTGATACTAATTCTGAATTTCAGGTTATTTGGAACTTCCATTTGTAGTAATTTTCTGGTATTGACATGGTGTACCACATTTCCCACTGGCTTTATGTTGACAAAGATATCTTCTCTTTTTGCTTCTATTTACTGTCATCCTGGCAAAGGACAGATGTTTGAAGCTGGCATCTCGTTGCAGTCATACCGTGAAGTGGCTGTAAAATTCATGGCCTTGTTCCTTCATTTAGATCTAATCAGGCAAAACCCATCTGCACGTGTATTCAGTTAGGAGGTACAGATCCAAGTGACAGCAAGGTTAAGTTAGTGTTTCAAATTAAATCAGAAATTCTGATTCGGAGTAGGCAGCCCTTGTCCCAATCATCCTAACTTATTCAGTGCTAAACTATTTTCCTCCCATTAGCCTCGAGGCAGCTGACGGGTAATGCTGCACCTTCTCGCCTGTTTCTGCTGCTTGATCTTACAGACAGGGATTTTTCTTTATCACTCAACCAGTTCCAGATGTCTGGATGTTGATCTTAATCCCAGGCTGGGGCTTTGCTGCAAATCAGTTTGACAGTCAAGTGCAAAACAGATTTGCCTTGGCATAATTCAGGGGTCTAACTCCCTGAAATAGTGGTGAAACTCAGCAATAACACTGTTGAATACAACATTTTAAACACTGTACAGATTGCATTGCACATTCATTTCTAATTGTATTCTGTATTGAAGTTGATGGGAATAGGGCTCCTAAGTACACTTAATGTGTCATTAATAGTTAGGAGTTCGTTTCTATTATTCTCATTTTCATGTAGAGAGGATTAAAGAGTAACTACCTATCTGAGCCCTAGTACTCTCAGTTGTGTTAGATTATTTTATGCTTATATTGAGTAATTTAATCACCATGGTCATTGTATTGAGAACAGTGGAACAAATTACAGCTCTCTTGTATCTTTTTGCATATACTTCCACCTTGTGCTCCACTGGTGGAAGTCTGAGGTATGTAATTTTCTGAAAATTACAGAATTACATTTAAATCTTAATTTATCTTAAACCCTAATCTGCTGAATTAGTACCTGGATTTTCTACTGGGCTCCCACTTTAATGCAGGATTTTCTGAACAGGCCCATCTTTAACAAAAAAAAAGATTCAGAGGTATTGTGGCTTTCCTCTGCTATGTGAACTCAGCCAATGGGGGTTGCTTACTCAGGTCACTTTTTGCAGACTGGGATACCCTACGAAGTCCCTACAGAACACAAAGTCTCAGCTACAAGTGACTTCCTCAGTATTTAGAAGTAAGATATTAACTGTTGTTACAGACTTCTGTTCTTCTCATTTGGGAATTTGTGTACGTGTTTTGCCTACAAACATGTTTTGAGAGAGTGGGAAAGGAGAAATACAGTATGAACTAGAACAGCTGATAATCACATATTAACGCACATGGCAGGAGATTGGGATTAAAGTTCTTTCCTTGTTTTGACAGACGTGTCACACCACCATCCTGTCCAAAAAAGATGTTTCAGGTCCTTATTCAAATAAGATGTGTAGATCAGCCCATGACTCTCTATAAAGTAAAGGTAAGCCTCCTGAACAGAAAGTCAATGCTCTGCTATTCCAAGGATAGTAAAACCATATGTCTTAATGATGGCAATGAATCTATTTTCTGCTAGGATTCTGGGTAAACAGTAATTCTTGAAAGCAGGAGCTTATCAACTCTTCCTGAAATCCATGTTTCTGTAAGGATTCTCTCTCAGCAGACAAGCAAATATGTTGAAATCTGCTGGGACTGGCTACAGTTACACCTTAGATGTGAAAGTGGAAAACGTGGCTCCTTCTTTAACCCTCACTGGATGCGGTTGGCGAAGGCTTGAGCATTGATTCTCTGAAGATTTGTTGAGAGCTGGAGCAGCTCTGAAGTTTCCTGCTGCATGGGGAATTTGCTCTTCAGCAATGAAAACCCAGCCTTTTTCCAAATTTTCAGGCCCTGGTCATTGAAATGATCACAGTACTGAAAGTGAAGGCTTTCCTAGTCATCACTGTACCTATCTGAGCCATCTATGTTAAACAAACAGGACACTGGCTTGTTTGTCCCAGAGAGTGGGAGGAGGGATGGCAGCCTAGCATTTAGGGAAAAGTCCTTAGTTTAAAAGACTGGATTTCTGAAATAAAGTCTACTACACGCCTCTGCTACGAAGAAAATCACTCTTTATTAGAAAGCAACACAGACTTAACTAGTATTCAGTTAAGGCAACATGAATACAAAAGATTTACTTGTAACTCCTGGGAGGGAAGAAGTGGGTGTTTCTATAGGTGGCATTTTCTCTACTTTCTGAGTATACTGCTTTTATTTTAATAATAGACATTTTCTTACACTTTTTCATATTCTGCATTGTGATTTATTATATTCTAAATATAAAAAAATGATCTGATTCTATTAAAGTCAGAAAAGGCTTTGGTTATATTTTACATGAATACAGGATAAAAGAAACTATGTAATTTACAGCCTGGTTTTGCCTTTATCTAAACAATTATTAGAGCTTCTGGCCAGAAAAATGAAACGTGACCACTCTATATCACATATATCATGGTCTTACCTTGATACAACATAGACTTCAGTAGCAGTGACTTGTCTGCACAACAATGAGGAGCAGATGGAGAAAACATAGTATGGCTGTACTTATGTCCAGAAATAAGATGCGTACAGTGGAGAGCAGCAGCCTCAAACCAGTTCTGCTTCATTAGGCAGCTGAAGGAAACATAGGATAAACTGCAGTCAGAATTACCAGATTTACAAATGTTTCCCAAAATATATAGATGTTAAGAGGCAGGCCTGACATTAGACTTCCCAGAAGTTATGAAACAAGTCCAGACAATGTTTGTTTACCTCCTAAGACAAAGTCTTTGCCTGTTGCCAGAGAAAAGGCAGATTCTGGAGCTTCCATTGCCTTCCTTTGCCACCCTAATTCTCCCAAGGCCGTTCAGCTCACGGTTCTTTAGTTTCATTAGAACATTTGTCTGGGACAGCAACATGTTGAATGTTTTGAGAAGCAGAATTGAAAAGAGAAAGGAAACAAAAATGCAACTGTGCTATGCACATAGGCAATATCCACACCTGCTGGGGAATTGGGCTTCACAAGGGATGCAGTCCACTTCCACCGAGAGCTAGCAAAATCCTTCCAGTCACTTTGACAGGAGTGTCAAACTTCCATCCAAGAGAAATGCAGGAGTCTTAAAACTTAATTTTGATTCATTATGATAACTAACACACATCTGTAAAGGATAACAAAGGCTCAAAATGTAAAACTGTGTTGCACATTTTGACTCTTATTCCCAAAACCTACATTGATCAGGTCCCGTTCTTTTGTTTGTTGGTTTTGGTTTGGTTTTTTTTTTAAACCCTCAGAATGTTCACTCTAGCACTTGTATTGATTATATCTGGTCTGTAAGGAATACTTAATGTCAAAGAGCATTACAGAAAATGTGCTATCTTTCTGAATTTTAGCCAGCTGTTTGATGTGTAACATTGGCAGTTTAAAGCTCATGCTGAATTTTTAAACCATTTGGAAAATAAATCAGAGACTTCACTGGGACGTCTCTGATTTACACCAGCTGGGAATTTGACCCTGAGTCTTTTAGAACAGGCTAATTGCCAATCAATAGGAAAAACTTTCAGTCAGTATGTGAAAAATAGCATTCAACTGCCAGTTCAGTCCCTGGCTTTTCTGGTGGAATTTTTGCAAACAAAATTGTCTCAACATTTTTAGTGGCTGCCCAGGTAACAGTTACAGGTTCTACTCAAAGCAGCTGCTATGGCTTCACATGCTTTTGGGGCAGGGAGGGAAGGAATTAGGAAGTACATGAAAGGGGGAAAAATGGGAATACAGCCATATGGGACTTATGTGCTGGGATCATTCCTCCCAGCAGATGGGTAGGAAAAGGCAAAGGATTGACTATCAACATGGAGCCAAAGGAAGGAGCACGGGTCACTGTGTCAAACTGATATCTCACATACATCATCCTGGGAGCTGCTGTGAGTCAAAACAGGTCTTAGCATAACAGTGTGCCTAAAATTAGCACCAGCTCTCTGATGCTAACCAGATTCCTAAGTAGGCACAGGAAGAAGGGTGGTGCCAGTACAGGATGATCTGTGTAGGTTGTTGAGGTATTGATGCTCAGTCTGTGGATCAAGTACGTAATAAATAGACAGCAAAAGTCAAATACCCAACCTGAAAAAGTGCTCAGCCCAGGTCTGGCCAACATCTGCCCCCACAGAGGGCCACAGCATCACCTGAGTATGGGCTCCTATGGGAGGTGCTGACATCCATCTTTTGAGTAACAGCCTCAGAAGCATTTATAGCATTTTCTATAAATGGTTATAGCATTTGCCCAGGGGCTGGGGCCAATCTCAGCAGCAAGCTGTAGAATTTAGCTTTCTCCTCGCTTCTGCTGTCTGTAGTCTTAACATTTATCTTGCCAACTTGATAGATTAGGCCTATGATTGCATGGTATTTTGGGTAAAGCAGAACATTCAAGGCCAAACAGAAGACCTAAAATAATCTTAGGCCTGGTTTTCTACTTTTCCCCAATGTCTCCATATATGAGGCTGCTAGTGAGCTGCTCTCATCAGACACCCCAAAACTGATATAGTAACCCAGCAATATTGTTCATTTCATCTGTTCTTGCTAATAACTTTTTTTAGTCATATGGAAGATGGATGGAAAAGACCATTTGAAAGATGGCACATTGGCATCTCCCCATCTTGGATTCCTACCTCTCGGCCGCTTGGCTTGTGCAGCAGGTCTGCTGTTCTTGGCTGGGTCTGGAGCAGCAGGCACACAAATGGCCCAGGTGGAATTATCTATTTTTAAACTGGTTTCTGCATCAGCAGAAATTGGAAGCTGATCTATAACTCCAAAAGAGCATCAAATCTCTCTTATACCCACTCTCACACTAAGCTCACATCCCATTTCCCTGAAGTTAAAGCTTTACTCAGAGAAATCAGCTCCAGGTGGATGAATTTCCTAGAATGTGCATTCATTAGTTACTGCTGGCATAGCACAGTGAAGGTGGAGAATGTTACACAAGCAAGTAATAATGCTACTAATATGTGCTACTATTAAGGCTATTAAAATACCAACTGGCATTGCAGAAAATCTGGTGTCATTAAATACATATTAGGGCTTTATAATGAACAATCAGCGCGACTGGTCCTGTGCAATCTTGGCAGACAGAGTTTTAGAGGAACACGTTCACTTCACAGCTTTGTAGCGCTGGGACTGTTACTCTGTGGTGGGATTTGAAGGCAGAGCAGCGAGGGCAGTGGCGAGCATCGCTGTGGAGGCAGGTCTCGGGTGCAGCACTGCAAGCAGGCTCTGCTCTCCGCAGCTGCCTGCACCCTGGTCTGCCCGCACCCTGGTCTGCCCGCACCCTGGCCCGCGACACCACCACCCTCCACATGCCAGTGAGCTCCTGGGCAGGGAAAGGAACGGCCATGACATGTACCTGAGCTGTGTCCAGATGGAGTGTCTGAACAGTGCAAAGGTTTGGAGGAAAGGGGAAGGTGAGGGTGAAATGTGACCTCTGGGCTCTGGGGCCCCATCTGCTCTGCAGTGGGTTGAGGCACTCGTAGGTGAGTTGCTGGGCTACTCCTTGGCTGGTGTATTGGCAGCCAGCTTTGCTAACTCCTGCACATTTACTATTGCTTTTTAATAGCTAGAGGATTTCTTCCAGTGCTGGCTGGCAAAAGTACAGAGTACAGAAGAAATAATAGTTTTCATCTATGAAGGAGAGCATTTGGCTGGGGTTAGCTTGTATATGGTTTTCTCCAAGCATGTCCACTTTTTCTGGAACTGAAAATTTTGTCTTGCATTTCTATTCATGTTCGTGGCTACAGATGAGATCAGATCACTGACATTTGAGTACTGAATCTGTCCCTTTCAAGAAACAGCATGTCTATTTTGTGCATGCTGCAGATCCAATGTATCTCAGACACAGCAGATGTTCTCTGCAGATCAGCTATAAAACTTTTGCCCCAGAAAGTCAACACTTCCCAGAGGTGCTGGACCACTGCTCAAGCCACACTAGGTTTAACCTATGTGGTGTGGAGAAATGACTGAAAACTCACAAAGCCAAATGTCAGTAAGAGCTTCATGCCTATTGTTTTTAATTGGTGGCTTTTAAGTCACTCACGTAATGATTCCAATAAATACCTGCTCTTTTATAGCATGTCCAGCCTGTGAATCTTAAAATGCTTTTACAAAGGTTATAAACAACCATTTTACAGATAGTCAAACTGCAGTCCAAAGAGACAGTCTTGCAGCTGGCTGATGGCTGAGCCAAGAACAGGACAAGAGCCCCTGGACCCCAAATGAACGTGCTACCCCCAAAGCCAAAGGATGAACAGGATCACACCTTACCACAAACTATTGCAACTGTACATCCTGCAAAAGAAGACGTCGCCAAGCACAGCACAGGGATGGCCTAACGGACAAATCATCCTTTCTTTGCCTCAGAAATCTATAATGTTTCCTCCGGGGTCTTTCTCATGCTTTTTTCAGTGCTTGTTGTTAAAAGCACTGGCATAGTTCTTGTCAAGACAGTGCAGTTACAGCAGCATACATCTGTTGAACTCCTGATCCTATCTGTTCTCAGCAAAAGCAGCTAAATGTGAGGAATGGTACCAGAAATACCAGACCTATGGTCTATCTCCAATGGGTGCTTTCATTCATTCATTCAAAAAAAAATAATCACAGACAGACTTGCATAGAAAGAACTAAAAACATGAATTCCAATCAGCAGGGGTTTTCAGAGTTTGCCAAGTGAAGCTCTGAGCAGTTTACCTGTCTTAACTGGTTTAGCTAAACTACATCATATCCATTCCTGAATGCTTTTTAACTGGTAAAAGTAGCTTTAATTCACCCTGTCTCCCTTTACTCCTAGAGTGACTTAAAGAAACTTGAGCAAAGGCCCTTTACTTTTGAATAAGTGCCACACGAAGGTTTTAATATGGTCAGTCCCACTCACTTTAAGTGCCCGACTTTAGCTACTCCACAGCACCATTCCCAGCTCTCCCCATCCACCTGCTCCCAGTTCCAGCTGCTGAATAGAAAAGTCCAAAATTACTAACTCCTGAGCCTGTGGTAGCAAGCCTCAAAAGATGGTCCTCAGGCTCAAGATCTAGAAAGCAAGGAGGAACTCAGCTGAAAAGCATCTCTAAAATCTTTGTGAAGTGAGCAGCTCCGGTGACCTGCCTCATTCTCACAGGCTGTTAACAAACCAGCGCTGCTCCTGTACAGCCTGTTCTGCAGCGGTGGGAACGAAGCCCCCCTGGGCACACACCTTCGGGCGTATGGCACCACTGGGAGAAGAGCTATGAACTCCCATGTGGTGCCTGGTTAATGTTTATTTAGTTCACAGTATTAAAACCTGAGCTATAGACATAAAAGCACTGTGAGAACTGTCTTGTCTACTTGCTGAAAATGTTATTGCATATACAGAATTCAACATAAAGGAACTACAGTCTATGAAAAGGTATTTCTTTATGTTGCCACCAAACCTATGAAACAGAAATCTGCTTTAGCTGTAGCAGATTAGCTTTATCTACATGGTTTGCCTACTTCCCGAATATAATGCAGTAGCTGAATTTTACATTAAAATCTTTACATTTTTATGTTCTATCCTTTTTGGGGATCAGTTAATGAATAATACCCACAATTTTATCATGTTATCTGAGTGACTTGATCTCTCTGACCAGATCAACCAATTTCTTTCAGTCAAGCTTCAAGGCAAGTGTTAATGGGGAAAAATGTAAAATTTACTTTTTTAGAAATCTTCTCTCCCTTCAAATAAAATTTGCTGTTTCCTTAAGAGGTTCTTTGAAGAAAGCTTGCTCATTAAAATATTAATTGGAAACAGAGAGAAAAGGGTCATGAACAGAGTCACATATCTATTGAAATCTGCCTAGAGGAATGTGATTACCTAGTTTCTCAAATAGACTTTGTAGCACTGATCAATTCATTGCATTGAAAAGCACAGCAAAATAACCTTTATAATCTTCTCTTTGCTCAGTAGATTTGATGGTGTTGAAATGAACAAATATAAGGAGAGGATTATGACTTTTTCATATTATCTCCTGGGAAAGGACCACTTCCAAAATAAGGTAAACCTTTCTGATGATTTAAAAGAGAGGAGCGACATCACATTTCCTTATTCCAGACTTCACTATTGAGTACATATTTTTACACAATGCAATCCAAATCTTTTTCCAGGATGACTCAAGACATAAGGAAAAAAAAAATGTTTTCTGACTGTGTCTGCCGTGGTAACTTTGTGTCCCATTGCTGGCTTCCAGGGCTCTGCTTTCTGAACAGTTCAGAGTCCCTTCCTCTGCCACGGTGCTGCGGGCAGGAGCCCGGGCAGCTGGTGAAGCAGCACAGCAACAGGGTCAACAAACCAAACTCCTCCATGCGATTAGCCCAGCCACGAAGTGAGAGGGAATCAGAAATGCAGCCCGTTTACAGTGGCAGAGGTGGGCACCCATTTGCTTTGCTCCTGCTCATATGAGGAGCAGGATTTGTACAGCTCCTTGGCAACTCTGTCCTGCTTCTGCTGGACAGGGTTTTGAAGAGTAATCAGAAAAGATTTCTGGGTCTCCAGCAGCATACTGACCTATGGGCAGGGCTTTCATAAATGTGCTAGGGCTGCCCAAGCATCCCTATGGCCTGCTGTTACATGGCCTTGCTTGCCAGTGGGTTATGTCTGGCTTGACTAAGGAGGCCTGGTGCACTAGTTCCTGAAGAGCCCAGTAAAAGGTACAAACAGAGTCACTTCAAGCCTCCAGCTGTCTGTCACACTTCTGACTCGTGCTGACATTTCAGAAGCTTGCAGCTTTTCCAATGGCCTGTTTTCGTTCTCTTTACATCTCTGATCAGGGACTTGAGTTTTTACAAAGCACCAAGTGCTTCCGTCTGCATACCAAGAGCACTCACCCCTCCTGATTTCAAACGCTGGGAGGAGGTTGGGATCGCTTTGTTTGCTGTGCCAAAGAGTACATGCTGTAACAAGTGAATGTGGGCATAAGTGGTGTGCCACAAACTTCACTCCGTGCCACTTAGGGAAGGACTGGAAGAACTGGATTTCTGCCAGCCAGTATAAAGGTAAGGTAGCCGGGGAACAGGCAGTCCTGGTAGCTCTCTCCTGCAGAGCCTTGTAAGCAGCAGATCTCATCAGAACCAGGTAAAAAAACTCTGCATGAATTTGCTTATTTTGGTTTAAGCCTGCTACTGTTTGAGCTGGGTCATTCTAAACTAAGGGTGGGATTCAGGTATATCCCACCTGGCCTCCAGCTGCTGTCCCAAAGGGACATGGGACTGCTGTGCATCCTGTGTCATACCTGCCAACCCCATGGAGATACCTGGGAAAGAACAGGGCAGTTATAATGTACTGTATATAGACAAGTGAATCATCACCAAGTGTTTTTACAACTGTTTGCACTGGGGTTTGGGGGGGGGGGGGTTAGTCTGCATAAATTTGCGTTTAGAAAAGAAATGTCTGTGTCCTAAAGCATAGGGATACTCAGGAAGGTGGTTTGTTTTGCTGTGCTTACTCATAGACGTGCACTGGTGGCAACCACAGTGAGCCAAGATGCCTACATCTAGCAGACAGATATTACCGAACTCCTTAAAAAACCACTGCTCAGGCACTTCCTAGTACTCTAGACCGCTACATTCCTTCAGCACATCAGGCCTTCCTAGTAATGTCTCATCACCACCTGACCCCTCTTGCCACGTGGCTACTTGGAGACCTATTTCACATTTGTGACTTGGTGGGATTCTCTGGAATTGTCATCTATCTGACTGCCAGAGGGTGATTTGTGAAGTGTCCTTAGAGCATATCGCCTGGACGTCTGAGGGAAAGCCAGCTAGTAGCGATAAACCCCAATTCTATCTCATTTTATTCAACAGGCTAGCATTGTAGGAAATGTGTTTGAAAGACCTGTTTGCTGATCTTGTTTGGGAGCAGGGACTTAAACCCAGGCCTCCTGCGCTTCTAACTAAGCTTGGTGAATCTTTAGATAGTGATGCAAAAAATAAGAAGTACTTTTGCTGAAACATTACAGGGCGGGGGGGGGGAACTGTGAGCTTTCGTAGACGTAACATGGTTCCTTTCTCAGAACAGAAAGCCAGAGACGAGGGTGTTGGGGCTGCGAAGGCCGGCTGCTCCAGCAGGATGGTCGGCTGGGAGCTGAGGTGACCCCAGGCTGGGCCATGCCCTCACCAAAGGGCGCAGTCCCATGGGGACTGGACATGGCAGGCCGAGCCAGTTGCTGGTAACAGGGCCCACTGACAGCCCCACACGAGGCAAGCGATGAGCCGGCTCCAGAGAGCCCAGTCAGGAGCAGCAGCAGATGAGGCCGGAGACGAGATGACAGCGTGGGCCCGAGCGATCCACCCAGGAGACAGGGACAGGGACAGGGCTGGCGACGGGCACCCCTGCAGCGTCTCTGGGGCGAGGACCCAGAGCCCCAGGCTGAGCCAAAATGGGGCTCCTGGGCCATGGGCTGGGGGGGAGGGAGGCCCCAGGGGAGGCTGGGCCGGGACAGAAAGGCCATCAGGGCCTTCAGGGCCGTGGTGGAGAAGCGTTTGAACCCTTTTTGTCAAAGAATCTCCAAGGCATGGAAGATGGGGGCTCCAGGCATGAGATGAGCCATATCCTTGGGATGAGCCCTATCCATGAGAAGCTTTGGATGCTGTGACATGGGTACGTCTCCTAATGTGACATGGGTACCTCTCCTCATGTCTTGGTGCAGCAGGAAGAACCCTCAAGTTCCCTAAACTACCAGCAGTGTGCCCTAGCTGGGTGTTTGAGAAAGGCAGGGCAAGAGAGTTTTTTGAGGCCTGCAAGTAACACATTTAAAAACAGATCCCTCCCTATAAGGTAAGGGCTCTGCAGGCTGTGGATGAAGTGCTGGATTAAGACCTCTTGGAACTGCTCTGGCTTCAGTCCTTAACATATTTTGTGGCCATACAAAAGTCTATGATTGTTTTTCACCTTCAAAATGTTCCTTAATTCATCATCTTCATGAGATCTGCTGTGGAAACACTGGCACCAATTACTCCTAATACAATTTCTTTTTCTGACTGGAATTTACATATTTATTAAAGCATTGTCTGCCTCATTTAACCTTAGGATTGAATAGAGAGAGGTCAGGAATGTAAAGAAATAGAAATACAAGGAAAATAAAAGCATATTTGAAGGAACCTCTAAAGTAACAAACTAAGTTAAGCAAAAGAGTAGCTCTACCACACAGATTCTCTGCTGACAAGCTTGGAAACCCCTCCAAATAGCATCTAAAAGCTATGAAATTCCATTTGCTTATGCACAGTCCCCTCATTTTTAGCACATTTTAGCACAAAGTTTCTAATATTCTAAATAGTCAGAAAAAAAATTCAAAAGCTTTATGCACAGATATAGCAAGCAACCTAAAATATACATTGCTTCCTTTGGGAAAAAAATAGCTGAACTTATGTGAGGAGTATCTACTAAAAGATGTTCTGGAGGATACTGAGCATCATTTCACAAATATATTGCTCAATTTGTCAAATTTATTTACACATAGACAGGCCTGCTATAAATATTATAGCATTGGTTACTGCTTTTAACTGTGTTAGCTTTGATAACAAGACTGTGTGTTGGAGTTTTATTGTGTACATTAATTCCCACCAGTCTGGCATTGTATGCATTAAAATATCTATTTAACAGACCACAAGTAGGGGATAAAATATCAGAAATAACTCTCAGAATTGACACATACTCAAGATGTTGTCTTCCTACTAAATTAATGACAACAGTAATGGTAGCAAGATTTCAAAAAGTCACATTCTTCTCTTAGAGAGACACAGTTAGGGAAAGAACATGATGCTGGCAGGTAGACAAACTCTGTCGGTACAAAATGGTAGAGCCTGTTAATCTTTGCCAGCTCATTGTGTTTGCACATGCTAATAGCAATAAAGAAGGTGCTGTCACTTGGAAGTATTTATATCAAGGTACTACAATCATCTTTCATGCAGTTGAGCAATGTATGAAATAAAATAGTTTTTCGGGTGTTGTAACAACACCTGTTTTTGACGTAAGAAAACACCTTACAGCCTGAGCAGGGCCTGCTGTATCCCTGTTTATCAACACATTGTGGGGGGCATAAGTTATGATAAATCTGTTTTTACCATTAGTTCAACTTGTAAGCAGCGTAAAGCAGCCCATAAGACAAATCAACAAAACAAGACTTTAGAAGTGAGAATGCAAGGGTTTGGTTTTTTTATTAAATCATAAATAAAATGTCACCTGTCAAAATATACCTCCTCCTTTTCCTTGTCCAAGGGAGATGAGTAGAAAAAAAGAGAAAAGCGCAACAGGTAGGGTAGAAATGCAGGCAATGGCTTAGGAATTCAGTCACTTTTCCCCCAGATTGATGCCCTGAAGGGAAGGGCTCTGGCCATGGCATGACCCCAGCCCAGAGCACTCAGCAGCTGCAGAGGAGCAACCCAGAGGAGGAGCTAATCCTGCTCCTGCTAAGTATGAGGTGTCAGTGCCCTGGGCCAGGTTTGACCCTCAGAGCCAGGGCAGTGCCAGGGCTTCTAAAAGAAACCTGCAGGCAAAAGGCAAGGCTTGGGGAAAAAAAGAAAAGTTTTGGAACAACTGTGAGAGATCTTAATTTTCAACTGCATTTTCCAGCAGTTATGTCCTCTTATTTCCAAGGGATTCAGATAATGCAACCCAGATGCCTCTCTGGCTATCACTTTAAAGGATCCAAATTTTTTTCAGTCAGGAAATGAAAAAATCCTTTTATAGCTGTTTCATTTCAACAAATGATTTTGCCTTCAGCTTTTTCACTTATAAGTAAATACAAAATCAAAATTAAAATGAAAAGTAATTTAAAATGACAAACAAACTTTTTTTCCAAAATATTTTTATATTGTTGCAACTTTCTTTCCCCTTTTTACTGAGATTTTATGTTGGAGAAAAAGTAAACAATTTAATACATCTCAGAAATATATTTGTTTAAAAGTAGTGTCCTTTCTAATGCCAAACAGCTTTTCCAGCAGCTCTACCTCCTGCACTTTAAATACTGAAGTCAAACTACTCTTTAAAACATTTGCTCAATGCATTCTGCAGAATGCTACATATCATTTGGTCATTTTCACCCGTGCAGAGGGTCTTTAATATCTCAAAGGCAGTGATGTTTAAAATGCAAATAAACATGCAATGGGGATAATTTTTCTAAAATTTATACTGTTGACTCTATGATCTGTGTTTAAGAATGTATTTTACCAACCAGTTCCAACTGATTTAAATAGAATTCTGGCTTTGAAATCCTTTAAATATTTAAGTCATTCTGTGGGCCTAAACCTTAACTCTTTCTGGTTTAATTTATATTGATATTGGTAATTCAGGGATTACAGCACTGAAAATAGGAACAAGAAATACCACCCAAATTCAAGTGAGAACTGGGGCTAGAGAAGCGGGTTCAGTAACAGTCACCTGCACCTTTCAGTGATCCTTGCCCAAAGCCTAAAGAAAACTAAGCTTGAACTCTTAGAAGAAAAAAAAAAAAGAGAGTTTTCTTTCAGCTTATCACAGTCCATGCTCCTTGCAATAATTTCATTTTTTTCAACTGGAAATAGAAATAGCAAAAAATGCCACAAGATATCCTACTCTGATGATCCTACCAAAATCAAGAACAGAGAAATTACTGGAAATTGCATTATAAAACCTCACCTAGGAAAGTTGCCTGGTTCAGGAAACTTAGATGAGTTTCAGTTACAACTGGACAGCTTTTTGTTTTTCAAAGCTTCTGAAAATTCAGGTCTCTGAATTTCCTCTTATTTATGAAAATGTTAATATTTATACTTATGTATATAAACATCAGATTTTATACTTTAACCAACAATTTAGGCAACATAGAATGTCTAGCATGTAAAAAGGTCACAAAACCAGACACTGAGTTTACTGGCTTTGGGCGAAATTGAAGGTTCTTCCCTTTGGGGCTTGACTGCTGTTAGGTTTCCACAATGCAAAGAGCAAATACCTCAGAAAAGTCTCCTCCAAGGGTCACAAGCCAGCTGTTCCTGTCTACCACATATAAGCTGCAAAACCCACTGTTGCATTTGCTATTGCTTCAGCAAAATTATTTTTCCCCTTCAATTTTCTGCTTTATTTCTGCAAGAATTCTCTATATCCCCTACCAGTAGGTTACATTCAGCCGGGTACAATGACAGACATTCAGCCATCAGCAAACACAGCTGCTCCTGAAGTTCTGCTTGGCTGAAATATATCCCTGTGAGGTGAGCGGGATAATAAGGTTTCCTTTCTTGTAGGGAAACCTTGTGTGAGTCTGTTCAACATTGTCATACAGGACTAAGCTAGTTAAGAATACCAACAACAGCCACAATAGCTAATGGGCTTGTAAGCTGATATGCATAATGAAAAATCTGTATTAATGTTTATTAATTAACTTGGAAAAGTTAGAAAAAGATGATGTTTGAAAAAAAAAAATTCTTCCCTTTGGAAAGTAGCAAAATATGTGGAAAGTTCATATGATCACTTTATTGCCAAATAGGCTGAGTATCAGGCTAAAGGTGGGGGAAAAAATTAATATTATTATATTATAAGATATGGTGATCCAAAAGAAAAATTTAGGTCAAATGTTAGGAAAATTTTACAACAGATCCAGTAATATTGCAAATTCTTTGCGCAGAAATCTTTAAACTGTTATTTTCCATACAGACATGTCAGAGACATGGTTATCAACTGTGCAGGGAGTTCAGCTTACCCAGGACCGCAGGCTGGTACAGCCAGATTTCTGAAGAAGGAGTTAGCACAGAGTGAGCGCTGGGGACAGGACAACTAGATCAATCCCTTGCACCAGAACACACGCCAGCCACTCAGTACCTATATTTGATGGATTTGACACATCAATGCCCCATCACTTCCCTCCATAAATGTAAATCACACACTGTTCACCAGTGGATTAATAGTTGCTATTACTCTTGCAATTGTCCACAAGATCAAAGATGGAATCATGACAAGATTAGAGGAGCAGTGGAACCAGAAAGGAGGAGTTCAAGCAGGTTTAGAGTGGTTCCCTCCAAAGATATCTTACACTTTGGACCCTGAAAAAGCAGGAAAGAACCGGGATTTTGTCTGCAGCCCTTTTGTATGTGAACATGTGAGGAGGTGTTGGTTTACCCCCGCTGCCTGCCAGTTCTTCTGAAGGGACACGAAGGAATGCAATTACAGGTTGGGTCGCACCATATACCCTGGCTACCTGATCTGAGCATCTGGGCCATTAGAACATGGCAGCCAAAAAGGAGAGTGAGGGGCTCTTTGCCTACTGCCTGTGTTAGTTGTATCTGAAATTGGTACTCACGGGTCCTGGGTAGCCTCCTCTTTGTGGTAAAGAAACTTCAAAGAGCATCCTGTCTCCCCACTCAGGGGCAGCATGGACTGTGAAAGGAGCTTCAATGTTTGTGGCTTTAGGCATTTTGCTGCCTGACAATCTCATCTTTTACTGACCTAAATTCACATTTTTTGCAGTTGCTTCAGGGCATTCACAGAAGGCTGACTCCACTTTGAAGATGGAAATGTTATAAATGTGAAACACCCCTGTGATTATTTACATGCAAATTTACATTGTATCAGTCATTTACATTATAGCAATCAAAACGATAAGGTCAGAATTCAGGGAAAGGTCATTTCTGCCTGAAAATAATGTGCCACTCAAAAATATTTGACCAACTCTAAGCTGAGCTCAGGTAGAACAATTGATAGATATCACACGTCCTTTCCTCAGATATCGAACACGAAGCTTTCAAAACTACAATGAAGTTGTTACATACTGCCTTCCTGTGGCTCCTGAAAATATTTCCACTCCAAGTTTCACCATAAAAATGCCTTACTGCAGAGCAGTTGTTCCTGTGATACATTTACAACGTAATCCTCTCCCTCAGCTCATGGCAATTTAACAGCCCTATTCCACTAAATTCCTTACATTCTAAATCTTCAGGTAACTCTAGAGCCTGGTCCTGCTCATAGTACAGGCAATGAAAAAAAGTATGTTAATTTTAATAGCACAGGATCAGATCCTTAGGCAAGGCATTTTATCAGTTTTTTTTCTCAAACTGGTAATAAATGCAGTAAACAAATATATTTACTGGACCTCCTCAGTCAGTATACATTTATTCTCTTTCCTTTGTTCCTTTCTATTTGCAACCTCTAATTTTTTACCATTCTATTTGCAACCTCTAATTTTTTACCGTGTAGTTGCCTTTTTTACCCTCCCATCCTATTTCTGAATTGCTCCTTAATTCTCCATGTAAGGCCAGTTCTCTTCCTTCTTCCTCTTCATTAAGAAAATTTGTGGTATAAGAGGGTGCTGATTCTTTTCAACCTATATTTCCATTCTGCAGTATTTTAGTTTTACCTTGCATGAACAAACTCAGAATTATTCACAAATAAAAGCAAGAAAAGATCTATCTCTGCTTGATTTTCCCTCGGAGACAAGAAGAGCCACTGAATAATTATACTCGCTGGAAACCAGAGTACATTTTCTGAGTTAGTAGCAGTTCTCAGGGAATTAGTTGTAGTAAATTGCTCAAGTTTCACAGGCCAGTGGGCTTAGGGTAAACTTAGCGGTAGCAATCAGAGGAGGAAAAATCTTTCTCCCTCAAGGAAAGAAAGATAGTTGGAGAAAAATAATATAAAGCATTTGCTCAGTGAAAGAGTTGTATCTAGGAAAAGAAATGCTAAAAGAGAATAACAAATACCTGTGGCTGACAAACTAGTGGCTTCATCTAACTGCAGAAAAATACCAATTAAATTTTATGTAGCAGTGGGACATCATGAAGCAGTATCCCTGCATTTGCAATATTGCACACTGATCTGAGCAGGACTCTACCTCAAAAATATGTTAAGCATTATAAGCAATTTAGGGAAAAAGAATATGAACAGGAATTGAAGAGACCACCATATACATAAAAAAAGACAAAAATGACTGAGTATGCAACGTTTCCTGGTAAAAGAGGACAAAATAATAGACTGTAATAAAAATTGCTGTAGATGCAAGAAAAGGGAGGATCTATCTAGTGTGATGTCAAAGGTTATAAATAGAAACAGTGGACTAAACCTAGGAAAGGAGGGAAAGTCTCGTGAATATTAGGGCAAAATTAAAGCTATGAGATTATTTTGTTCTATGGGAGGTATTTGAAAAGAATATGTGAATTGTTAAAGAACAGACCAGGTGACCTATTAAACTTTATCTCACTTGTAAGACTCTTGACAGCTATATTCAGAGAACGAAATGTCATTAACCTCAATATCATTGATACTTTCAATAAAACAAGTTAATCTGGCACCTTGTTCCTGTATAAGAAAAATAGAAAATATTTTATTCAATATGCAAATTGTCATTGTCTGAATTATTTTGGATGAGAACTAAAAGAACTGAAGCATTTTAGGCCATCACAACTCATTCTGCAGTTTTCTAATCCCTGCAGTGCAATGCAGAGACATTCGCTTGCAACCATAGCACTATGATCTGCAAAAAGATGCCAGGTTGTTTCATATCATCCATCTGAATTCTCTCATCCTCCCTTTGCAGAACTGGTGGGGAGAATGGTGCTCATTGTCAAACACACTTCCATGTGCTGGGCCAAAGTTAATTACACAGGACGTAGACTGGCTTAGACCTGCTTAGGATCCAGCACGTGACAGCGCTCACTATGCTGGAAAATGAATGACGAGCACTGCCCTGCTAATGCGTGATGTAACCATTAACTCAAGGGCAGTCACAGAGAAAGCTATAAAGGAGGTAAAATCAGTAGAGCATAGACACTATTTGCTAAGTGCCAGCTGTTAATCCAGGGTAGTGAGTTAATTTTTAAAGGAAGAACTTGCCATAAGAGAGTCGTGCACGCTCCCACAGCTCCCAGAAGGATTGCACCTTGCTGAGATGTGGAACCCAGTCTGGGAGCAACGGCAAGGATGGTGCAAACAATTTTTCCTCCTGAGCTTGTCTGTCGTCATTACCTATTTTGGTACATTTTCTGACTCCTGCTTCCAGATGGCAATTTATAGCTTAGCTGAATAAAAAAAAAAGGTAATTTTTCTCCCTGTTTTGCAGATATATTCTTTCATTGTGATATACAGCATACATCACAGCAGATGTATATTGTGTTTTCAAGTGCTGCTGAAAAGTCATGGGCAGTACACTCGAGTGATTTTTCCCAGCCACACTTTCACCTATGGTGGCGCAGAGAAGAGACTGAAGAAATGCCGACTCCTTTCTTCCTCCTCCTGCTTTATGACTGGCTGATACGACACACATTAGTTCACGTGCCACAGCCACAATCATATGGAAGGGCAGCCACCCCATATAGATCACAACGATATCTGCTGCTGAGTTTCTGCTGGGCATTTGCTTTACTTTGGTTTGCTTTAGCATCTCTTTTTTGAAAGTAAATTAATTTAAAAGGCTGTTTCCTTTGCTTGCCAAGTATTTTAGGCCCATCTTTGGGTAACCAATCTGTTACACAAATCAATTTTGAACTGTTTCCTTTAGTTGATGTTACGGGGAGATGAACAACTGCTTGGCAGTGGTACTCATGAAGCACTCAGGATCTGTTAGCATTCCTGATTTTCTAAAACTAGATTTCTAGCTCCATTAGTGTAACTAATAAAACCAAAGGGTTTGTACATGTGCATGCTTGTAGTGGTATCTGCATTTGTTTTCTTTCAGTCACTCATTACTGAATCTGGCCCAGTTGCTGCTCAGACCCTATTGATGACCATGCTGATGTCCTATATTTGTTCTTTATAAAAATAACTTGTCCAGTGTATTACTGCAGCAATTTGATAATACTTGTTTATATAGCAGGCATCTTTAGAGCTAACTTGGTACAGGCAATGCCTTGATTAAACTGTCTAATGCTGTATGCTCTTTGGAAAAGTTATCAATAGCCATGTTTTCATTTTACTTTTTGTCTTTTTTTTCCTTTTAAGTAGGTAATTATTAGAATTTATCTTCATATAATTTTTTTGAAAATTAGGCTAAATATCAAGTATTCAGTTATGCAGTATCTTGGAGAAAATGCAGATGAGCCTCTAAACCAGACAGCTGCTGCCCCAGTGGGTCCCTAGCAGGCCTTCAGACTGTGTGCACTGACTCTCAAATTGAGTAATTTTGTATTATGATATTCACATTGTCCTTTATCACATCCCAGGTAGTGCAATATAATGCATAAAGTGCTTCCATCTCCTAGGGAGAGAAATTACTTTTAATTTTCTGTGTGAATAACTGACTGTTTAAGTCTTGAATTCATCTACATACCTTACCTTTCATGCACTAATTAGAGGCCTCCTCTGCTTAGGTACCATCTGCAGGCAATGGAGAGAGATAGGCACTTCTGCAGGGTGATTCCTCCCCCCTCACCCACCCTTCAGGATTGGAGGCGAACTTGAGAGGTTCCTGCAGAGCGAGTCTATGACACCTGCGTTCCTACAGTAGGCACCTCAGCTGAATGCCTGAAGTTACCTGGGTAAACTGCACCGTGGCAGTCAATTCTTACAACTTTAACCATTTTCACGTTAGGTCTGTAGACCCACCTATGTGTCCATTATTTACTCAGTCATTAGAGGGAGAAGGTATCTCCTGGCAAGGATAAATCTACTAGATAGATGTACATAGATGGGATGGGTCATGCTCTAAGGGTTTCTGTCTTTCTGTCAATGATAAAGAGTCTGTGGAATAACTACTTTGGAGCAGGGACCTAACTTTTAGATGGCTGAGAGAAATCCCATCCTAAGTGATAAAGGAAAGTATCAATTTGGCAGCTTAATAGTCATCTTTTAGCCTATCCAGTAGGACAAAATAGGCAGCAGGATGCAAACTTCCCTGTAACATTCTGTGAGTATCATTCAAGGTTATTAGGCTCTGATTTGCCTGAAGAGTAGGAAAATAGCTCAGTCTTCATTGCCATTAACTCAGTTACATTCAGCTGTACTGCAAATTTTATGACAGTGCTGAACAGTCACTATACCAATTTTATGTAATGCAGCAGGTTGCTAAAATACTAACTGGATAGACTGGAACTGAACTTTCAACTTAGCTGTCATTCTGATAGAGGAAAAAAACTAGGTTTAACTGTAGATACTTTGAATCCATTAAGAGAGGGGATGGAGAAAGGACCAGTATTGTTTAAGTATGGGATAAAGATTATAGGTTTCAGGAAGATTTTAATGTACTCAAGTCTTGATCATCTATTTCTGATAACAATGCCTGCAATGAATTTTCAGTGGGTTTTTTATATCTTACATTTATAGAGTTTAAAATGCTTTAAAAGTCCTAATAATTCTGTAATCATATTGCATGCAAGAGTGAACAACTGGCTGCTACACTGAAAAATTCCTCGCAAGGCTACACAGACCAGCCTTGGACAAGTTGCTTAGTATTGGCTTGTAAGGTCTTGGATGAGTTCTGTGGTGCAGAAGCAAGATCAAGCGTGAGTTAAAGTTTAACTCATTCTAGTGTTACTGGCTGCAGCGTGCAGAAATTCCAAGTTTGGTTTTGCTCAAGGAAGAAATAAATGAGCCTAAAACTGATGTTTTCATCTGGGCAATTGGGAAAAAAAATACGGGCCTATATTTTTAAACATAGTCATTAATTCTGGGTGGTGCAATGTCTAAGTACCTATCTTGAGACTCTACTAATTAACAGCTCTGAATTAGCCTCACACTCGCTAAGGCAGTGTAAGGAGCTTTTGGTTCTTCTATTTCTACACTGGTTTGCAATGAAAATGTGAGCAGCCTTTAAAGGCTTTATCTAGCAAACAATCCTGCAATGTGTCTCATCTCTTGAATTATAGTGTTTTCTGACGTATCTGCAGCCAAAAGGTATTATGTATTAACCAAACTAAAGAAAATAATTCTAAGTCAAAGAGAATACTGCAGAATTCAAAGAATACAATCCTGAAAGGGTCCTCTGGAGGTCATCTGATTATCCCTTGCTTTCCAAAGTTAGCATTAACTATACCTACAACTTTCTTGAAAGATTTCCCAACTCTCCTAGACAAAGTATTCTACTGCTTGTCTGCTCTTACTGCTACAAAGTTTTTTAATATTCAATTTAAGTCTTTGTTAATGTGATTGAGATTCATTAGTCCTTGTCTAACCCCTAGTGGACATGGAGAATGTAAGTGTTCCTTCACCCCTTTTGATCCTTTTCCCATTTCATGCCTATAAAAACTATACCATATTTTCCTAATAATCTCCTTTAAAGAAATGTCCTTCATTCCTTCAGTCCTACCATGCTGTATTTCCTAGACTTCTGTTGATTTCCGTGTTCTGCTGCATCTTTGGTATTCTACTTGGCTGATTTCTTCTACCTCAGTATAAAGTTTTGCACTCTATTGAGTTGAATCCAAATTTTTCCTGGTTATTCCTTCCATATGAGATTTTTTTTTTTTTTTTTTTTTGCATCCTATGCCAGACCTCTGCAGACCCATAGGCCATGCTAAACAAAATATAAACACTTGTCTGAATATACATACAGGTAAGCCTCTAGTAGGATTTTGAGGAGGCTGTGCATGCTGAGCTGGCATAATTTTAGTGCACATCAACACATACACATATGAATACATACACCTTTCTGCAATTGTACCTGTGATGCGTATGTGTACATGTCACACTAATGAAGAGTCCTATTGCTACGTGACTCTAGTAAACAAGAGCTACCACCTGGGCATTCCCATTTGGGGGCTTTTTAAAATCTTTTTTTATACCAGTGTATTTTGCTGATCATTTTTCTGTATTTTCTTGGCAACAAATTAATTCAGCATAATATTTCTGCTCATAGCTAACCAGTATGGAAATACTTACAAGCAAGAAGAATCTGTTTTATGCCAAAGGAAAGCTATAAATTAATAATCTCGTAATTCAAATGAGTGGCATGTTTTGGATTCATGGCAATTACTCTGGCCCAAAGAAGGTGACACAGACTGAGTCTACAAAAAGTGAATCAGTAGCTCTGGACAAGTTCTTATAAAATAGCCATGAGGCAAGACTCAGCTTTCTCTCTTTGCTATGGATAGGTGCTGCATGCTTTAGCATTAATCACATAAACACTTCCTCCTGTGCGAAGCTGCAGCAGGTATTTAGGGCAGGATCAGAGCAAGATGTATATTAATTGACTCTGAATCTATTCCTGAGGTACCTAGCAGTGGTTTATAGATAATTATGTGTTATAAAACTGTTTGAAGTAGTGAATAAAAGGTGAACTACTAAATATGGTTGCAAAACGGTTGTATATCCTGTGGTAATTGGAAGTGATTGACTTCTTTGAAAATTGATTTTGAAAATGAATTATTATTTCCCTAAGCTTTCCTTAAAAAATTAGTATGATAAAATCCTAGTTTAAGAAATAGGAGACTAACTATTGTCTAATCCATTATTAAGTTCCCTTTTATCTGAGAGCACGTGAATTCAGAAGTAATACAAAACCAGAGAAAGAGATGCTTCTTAACATTTTTTCATTGCTGATATGATGCTCGGAGTGGAATTCCTACATTTGTAGGATTTCCCCAGCTTGCAAGATCTTTCCCCTTTTTCAGTAAACTGATGGTTTCCTTTATGCTCAGAGAAACGTCTGTCCTAGATGATTTACTCTTAAGTTTACTCAACATAGAAGCAAGAAAACAGCAAAACCCAACACGGTCTAAAACAATCCTACATTAAGGTTTTGAACTTTTTAATCTCTATCTCACTCTCACATTCTGATTGTTTCGTAATGATCTGATTACAGGTGGTTTTGTTAGCAAGTTCAAATACCTGTAGTTGGGGTCTGAGAGACAGAAATAAATAAGCCACTTGGTTTTATACAGGCATTCCAGAAGCTCATATATCATCTTTATACAGACAGTTTCCAAGTAGAGTCAAGCATAGAAGAAACTGTAATGGTTCTCAAATGACTAGTTGAAGAGTATAAAAAATACCCTCCAGAAATTCTATTTCTATGTTGCAAAGAATTAAACTATTGAAAATCAAATGTAGTCTAGACATGAAATTCTCACGGAAATTGCCATTTCCCAGAGCTATTTCTTTAGGGCCTAAAAATATTCGGTAGTGCCATGTTGAAGTGTAGTGTAATTTTTATAATGTACAACAACATTTTAAGACTATGTAAGATAAATGAACCCATGAACACTGACACTGCTGCCCAGAATCACCATTTCACTTTCTGTGGGTCTTCCTGAATTTATTTTGGCACTGGTCTTTATGACTTCAAGTAGTTCTTTTTATGCCTTTAATATGTAGATTGCTAGCCTGGGAAGACACTTACCTTTTCTATACTGCTTTGCAATCCAAATGAACTGCTACCTCCGCAGCTTTCAGAAGTCATTTAAATTCGTTTCACAAGCAGGTGAAGCAGTTCAGAGGCAGTTTATAATGCAGATTTTCTTTAAGGCCACATTCCAGCTGTGTTAGGTGTGGAAACTTGCTGGTATAGAAGCTAGTTGGTAAGCAACCTCCTACCCCAGCCCCTGTGAAAAGCCTTGACTTTTTTGGTTTTAATTCAAATTCAGGTAGTCATCTCCACACAGAATGTTTACGCCCTACTTTAATTAGCACTTTTCTCAGCAGGCTTAGTAAATTGGACTCTTTATTTTTTGAAGGTAACAGACAGTGGGATCTGTTTCTTCATGCATTCTAATAAACTGAGATTCCTGTTTATTTAATTAATCCATTTTTTCAAAGTTATTTTAGAAGTGCATAAAGACTCTGTCAGACTATAGATTTACAATTATATACAATTATATTGTATACAATTAATACAATTGTATTGTTGTTCTTAATATGGAAATCACAAGCAAAATTCCCTGGGTCTGATTCCTCTATTGCTGGCAGAAAAAAATAAGGAGTATCCTCCAGTAGGTTGTGCAAGATGGACAGACTATTTCTAGTTAGAAATAGGTACTAATCTATTTCTGATTTTTGCAGAAGTGATATGTAAGCCAGGAACAGGTAAATAAAAAAAAAATTTGAGAGAGGCCTCTGGAGCCCTTGAACTTCCTGTAAACAGGGCAAAGATTGATCGTAACCTTTTAGTATCTACATTTCAGAACTTCCTTCCAGTGCATGAATAGTTACAGCAAAGCGGTAATGAGTTTTTACTCTCCTTGACTTCACAAGCAGGGTGGAGGGGAGAGGAAAAGCAGACTCAGCAGAGAAGTTTTGAATGCTCAGGAGAAAGAGCTAATTTAACTGCAAGAAGGTCTCAGAAGAAAATCCTTGAGATCAAAGTCCAAATCAAGTTAAATATGTGCAAAGGTGAAGAGAACAAAACCTTATCAATCAAACACACTGTAAAGTACTGCTGGAGGGAACTGTTTGATAAAACTATTCTTTTGAAAGAAAATGCCAATCTATTAAAAAAAACCCCAAAACAAAGTACCAAACAGAAACTAGTAAGGAATATAGGCTTCTCAAAGAAATTCATGTAAATCCACATTGACTAGTCAAATACTGTTTCTCATAGTTGGAAACGTGTAGTTGCAGAAGAGGCGCTGGGTTGCCTGCTCCTGGCTGCTGCAGCCCAGGGCCTGCTGTGTTTGGGTAAGATACAGCTGAAGGTGATTTTGGCTGAGGAATGCTGCCTACATCTGTGTTACCTGTCTCCATTCCACATGTAGAGAGCTTCCAGCTGAGAGAGGGGAGGGCAGGAGTGGACTGTAACACCTTCAGTCACCTCAGCCAGAGCTGTGAGAGCTTATTTCCAGGCACTCTCCTTCCTCCTCTCCTGCCTGCCTCCTTTTACACATGTATGTATGCAACCTGTCACAAAGCAATAGCCAGGAAACAAAGCCTCCTCCCTTGTGAGCCTTGCATGTATCTTTGCTTGGGGCAGCGATATGTCTCTGTGTTTGGGCTGAAGGTCAAGACAGGAAGAAAAGATGGTTTATTCCTGGTCAGTATCATATGTCATGTTTTCTACCCCATATTATTCTCAGTGACTGTGGTTAATAAAAATGTTAGTATTTTAGAAAAATGTGGGTGGAGAACATTAACGTGGATCTTGCACGTCTACTACATGAATGATGTCCAGGTGGATTACATTTCCATAACAGAAAAGAAAGGTTCTGGCCCATAAGAGACATTCTGGCACAAAAAAGTAGTCTGGCAGCTGAGAACAAGAGCAGGATTTGCTGGGATGCTGTGGTCCTGGTATCCTAAATGGCTAGAATTTAGGAGCACAGGGAAGACCGGTAAGCGCTCCTTGGACTCTCCAGCATTTACTATAGCAAGGATGCAGGGTGCTTTAGTTCCTTTTCTATGCTGTTGTGGTGAGGATGTGTGCTTCTCTCTCTTCTCCCCACGTGTGCTTTGAGCCTTTCCATGTGGAGAGGATCCTCTTCTAGACATTCACATCAGAGCACATGAATAGGCCAGTGGCTTACTCCTGCTAAAGGCACGATCCCAAATGTCCGCTATATTAATGAATGTGGGCTCATTGGTATAAATTTGCATAGGTGCACCAGAGCTACCTGCACTGTATGGGTTTTCATTGGTGAGAATTTGGGACTAGATAAGCTTCAGAAGCATTCTATGCTGTTGCTGCTGATTTAAGCTGGATTTTAGTTTCCCAAACCTGTTTTGCACTTGGGCTGGGTGAGGGAAGGGCATCTCTTTCTTTACTCTATTAAAGCTGCTGCTGTCAGTATGTACACATGACACACAGGAACAGATCTTTCTTGACATAAAACCATTTCACTCAGATTGCTTTTAGCTTTCACATTTGAAGATATAACTTGAAAGTGCCTTGGCATAGACTGACATAAAAGACAATGAGACACGAAAGGCAATCAGGTAAATAAGGAAATTCTTATTTACTAATTTTTACAGTGCCTATTGTCATGGCAGCTTGGCAAGGGATTAGAAAGATTTAAATGTAAATCAGATCTGTCATTCTCAAAACTAAAATAAGTTAGTTATTCAAAATTGTAGGGAGGGGTGGGGGGAGGAAAAGCAAAGGCAAAAGAGCCTTCTATGTTGCTTTTAAAAGCTTAGATCTGAGTCCTGGAAGGCACTGAGTGCAAGCCACATTGTAGGAGGCCTCCCGGGGAAGAGCTGTGCTGCCCATTATAGGATTTCTTTAGCCTGCACAGAGGAGCACAAGTCAGAGGTAGCCTTGCATATGCAAATCTGCCAGATCAGGAAAAATCGTAACTGCAGGAGTGTGGTGCTGTGTCCAAACTAAAAGCTCTACAGAGACAGCAACAGCATAGCTGCTCTGCAGAACTGAGCACGGGACTGAAACCTGCCAGTTCGATCCATGTGGGCTTTTAGGCTTTGAAGGTGTAGTGCAGAACTATCCCACAAAGACACCAGCTCAGGCCCTAAAAGTAGTCCAGACAAACTAAAAATGTTCTGTGCCAAATAAATATGCTGCAGTTTTTCATGCTTTACCACTTTCAAGATCCAGGCTGGTGTCTCTGCATTTCATTGCACCGTGCAGGTAAACTGCTTTGTTTGGAAATAAGAGGAAACTCTTCTTTGGGCTCCATTACATGATACAGGCATAGCCACAGAGCAGTGAAGTGCCACAGTGGACAGTGGGAGTTTTCAGAGTGACTTGAACTGCTGTAATACAATAGAGGGCTCTGGTGCATTCAGCAGATACTTCCACCTGGAAAGTTTATGCACACATAGGAAGGAAGATATTCTCTCCGGTTAAATGACAGTATGCTCCTAAGCTCCCTGATTTTGTTATATGCTTAACCTACATCCTGAGGCAAGGCATGGGAGTGCACCGATTTCCATGTCTCTTCCCCAGTGCCCTGGTTTCTGTGGTAGGGAAACCTGGTGACAAAGGCCAGAACGAGACCACGTGAATTCAGGTCAGATCCCTGACACAGATGCTCAGAGAGCAAGATTTGAGGATGTCCATAGTACATGCTTGTTGATCAGATCTCATGCAGACATCAGTCCTAGAAAAAGTGAGATTTACAGCTTCACTGGCACCTAAGGTGACTCCTTCAAGCAAAAGAGAAGGCAGGTGATAGTTGCTTATGATGGCCCACCTCTGGGGGTAGCTGAACCCTGTACCAGATGGGGGGTCTGGGTGCAGTTAAGCCATAGTTCTCCAGAAAGCCATTTGAATTCTTCAGGCTGGAGCTGACAAAGTACTGTGGAAAATATCTAGAAAACCTTGACTAAAGAGAATGAAGTGGTAAATAGTGACAAAGGCATATGACAAAGTCATGTCTAACTGGGGAAAGCAAGTCCCAGATACGCACGAGGCATGCCAAACACACATAGCGCTACCAAAACTACCAGTGTGACCTGAGCTCCCGTAGCTTACCTGCAAGGGATACAACGCTGCCCAGGTCTGGCTGTGGGTGAGGGCAATGCACACCAGCATCAAGAATCCTGGGAGTGAGTCAGGGGAGTCAGCCCCATATTGTGAAGGGGTGAAGGAAGAGAGCGTCCCGAGGGATGTGAATTGGAGGACAGGCTCTGTCCCACGGACACAGTAGGTGAGCATGCTATAGAGTAGGTCCTTCCGCCTAGGGGATATGGAGGTTAAGATGGGCACTTTGGAGAAATTAAGGTTGGAGGTGGGGGTATCCCAAACTGTGCTGGAATAGAGAAACAGAAGAGGACCTCAGTGAAGTGTGGGCTTAGAAGGGCATGGTGGGTGCAGGGTAGGATCTGATGTGTGTGACTGAGGCTGAGAGGACAGCTGCTGAGAAACGGGTTACAGGTGCCTTAATGCCTTGCTCTGCTGAGATATGAAGAAGTGCCAAGGAAGCAGGATTAATTGCAGTGCAATCAGATCGGCAGGAGAGCAGGGAAGGGAGACACCACATCCTCAGCCCTCTGCCTCCCTTCACCGGGTGCAATCCGTTCTGCCAAAATCACAATGTTGGGTTTTGCCACTGATTAATAATGGGATCAATTCCTCCATGCTTCATTCTTGGGGCAGCGGAGTTCAATTTTTGCCTACACTGTTTAGAAGATATAGGTCACCTCTGCACTTGTACATTACACACCTTATTTTTTTTATTTGTAGCGTTCAATGATATAAACTGGGTGGTATTTGCCTATCTTTACCAGCTTCTCTTCCCATTGGGGAAGACATCTCCTCTCTTATTAGCTGCCAGCTGTGGCTTTTCTATTTTTTCATCTTCTCCTGCAGCCCCATAGCCAGCAGGAACACCTTCCAATTTGTGTTACATCAAAGTGAAGTCAGGAGCCACCCAACAGCCATACTCTTATGATTTGGAGGAGCACAGAATCATTTAGCACCAGGTTATTGGGTTTAATCCAGCTCATTCAGTAGCAACTGGAAATTGTGTCTGCTGACGGGCTAGCAGCTGTGGGGCGTAACACTGGTGGCTCTTCTCCAGTTGCTAATGGACAGATGTCCACATCATAAAAACACAAACAAAATTAACGCTTTTGCTGGCAGCCTCAGCAGGGGACACATTCAGCAGGCAGTGAGGCTGTTCTTAATGCTGAGCAGTGCCCACAGAGAAACTGGAGAGTACTGGCGTGAGTAATTTGCAGACACCCCCCCTCCCCCGTTGGGCTGGGAAACTTCTGTACCAGTGACTGCAAGTCTTGTTTTGAAAGCGATAGTTTGATGATAGAAGCCAGAGGGGATGTTGCTGGACGTCTGAGACAAACTAGTAAGTTAATGAGGTGTGAAGAATGGTTTGGTCATAGTTCTCTGCACCTCTTCTTTTTCTTTTGTTTCCCATACTTCTGCAGACCCATTTCCATATCTCCTCAGGCTCCTTGACTTTATTCTATTCCACACCATCACTTCCTCCAAGCACAGCAATGCTTCCTTCAAATGTTGATAATTATTTCACGTATTTATTTAATACTACAGCCAGCAAGAGCTGGGAGGAAATTCCTATTTGACTAGGGAAGTGAATGCTAGACCACAACATGAGTGGTAAAGATGCCAGATGGGATTCTGGCTGTAAGAGTCCTGTGGAGTGGATCCTGTACCATAAAGATACAATGTTCAGGAGAGAAAACCGGTGCTACAGGTGAAGTGGAAAAGCCTTGTAGCCTATAGCTTGGGCTGAAACAGCAATGGCTTTTGCTACTATGAGTGTCTCAACAATAATTTGACCTATATAGTCTCATTATTGTTTATCTAATTTTCCTTGTTCTTCTGACACATAAAACTATGTGTTCCATATTTTCCATGAAGAAGGGTAGTATTTTTTTGTACAAAAATAGCAGGTGGAAGAATTCAACCCAGACAAAAACAAATTTTAGCATTAACATTTAAAATTCCAAAGCTTTATTTTCAATTTTTTTCTAGAATTTTACCAATCAATATTGTTTTAAAATTCTTATGTAAAATAAGAGTAATGTACAGTAGTAGTGTATTAGCTGAGGAATGATAATGTGAAAACATATATTTTGAAAAAGTCTATTCCATCTTCTTTCTTCATCATAGCAAACTGCTTTAAGAGTATGTTTTTTCATAATTTCAGAATAGTTTTATAAACTATTATTTTTAAACCATTTAAAAAAAATTCTAAATAACTATTTAATATCATTGTTCTACAGCTGACCTTACAAAATAAGATAACTATTTTGACTGTTTTGTCATTTTGGGGATTTATCATTATATACATTTAAGAAGGCTATGTAATGGAGTACCAAAAACTTAGTAAAAATATTACACAAAGAAAAGATGATGTATGACATTTTAAATGACAAAAATGTTTCAATATTGAAATGAAAGTCTTGAGACTGAAATTGATTCCAAAGACAAATTGTTTTTATGCTGACGGGGAAAAGAAACAATTTTTAAATTGCCATATTGCAAATACAACAGAGGGTCCACAGCTCAAAACGGCTGTAACCCGTGGCACCACCATTGCTGTGGGGAGCCCTCAACCCAAAGTGCTGTGTGAGCATAATCAGAGCTAGGAGTTTAGTGACAGATAGTGAAAGGTTGTTTAATTATCTTTACGTGGGTGTTAAATACCCTGCATCTGCATCTGCTAGGGATGCTCCAGTGGTCCTGCCCAAATCTCTGGGAGAGCAGTCAGAGGGCCAAATGTGGTGCTTGGTTCAGTGATCTCCAAGCGTAGCAACCTTGGTATCTGCTCGCCAGCGAGGATGCCCTCCTGCGACCTCGTTTCCCACCCAGCATGGATGGACTGCCTGGGGGTACTCTACGCTCTGGCAATGCAGAATGCAGTTTTGCTCCCACCCTACCCCATTTCTGCATAGCCATGAAAAAAACTTTTACCTCATTGGTCAAACCACTGCTGCATCAAAAAGCAAAATTAAGTCAAACTATAAAATATTTCTTACTTTAGAAAAACTCTTTCAAAGCATCTGTTCAGTAGACTATAAAACATGGTGTAAGACCTCTGACAGGTAATGTGTTGTTATACTACTTACTGCAATCAGCTGTGACAGCAGACACCTTTAATCAACTACCCTATAATTATGCTAAGGCTTTTACCAAATGACAAATCCCAATTGGCTGGGCTAGAGCCCTGCCTCTCCAGACAAGGCTAATTATTTTGTCTACTCACATGTTCATTCATTTCAGCAGGCCTTGACCTGTGGAATCATGTAGGTGAGTATTTACTACTTACTTTTATGCTTAAATTTTTACTATTTTGAAATTTAAAGCTCAGAGAGGGAAGGTAAAATTCAGTAGGACTTTGCAGAAAGATTGTCAGGAATTATGAGGTGTAACAACCACTGTTGGAAACCATGTGTGATACCATCACCTGTTTCTCTCTCAGCATGCTTTAACTTTTTTTTCAATGTAAGTGATTCATTGAACTATTAACACAGACAAAAGATTACTTATAAGCTGTAAATATATAGCTGTCATAAGTATTGAGTAAAATCTACATCCCCATACCAACAAAATTGCTAAACCAATATTACTTTAAACAACACTTGTTTCAAGCTTTTTAGGTTAAGTTGTTAGTCTAGGCAATTTTTCTCAGAGGGTGGGAATAGGTTTCATTTACGGGTAAGAGAAGGCTAATAGGGATTTTTGTTTCTTTAGGAGTCTACTGGAATAAACTTATGTTTAGGGAAGTTTAATAAGTTATTTGTTCCTAGTGAATGCCTCTAGTCAGGGGTTAAAGAAAAGACAACTGAGTGTTTTCAGCCTTCCAACTCGGGTAGATTATATGTTGCAGTGTAATAATTATTTTTTTATATGAAGCCATAGATGGGCAAGGCAACCCACAAAATATCCGAGGCAAGAGGTTTGAGTCAGAGTTGCTTATGAACAATGGATCGCATGCTGGGCAGTCCCTGCAGAGGTGTGGGTTGCCATGGGTCTCTACTGAAGCCTCCAAGGAGGAGAAATCTGAGAGAGGGTGAGGATGCGGGCAGCGATGAGAGCCAGGCCTGAATGGCACACGCTGTCTGAGTCCTAGCTCCCATGGTAAGTGGTCCAAACTCACTCCCTCAACATGTGAGATGTTAAGGTCTCTTATCCTTAAAAATAGTAGACTTCGTTGTGTCTCTGAACTTCGCTGTCACATCAAAATTTGTGAGGGTTTGCAGGTTATTTCATTTAGAAGAAGACATGATGATGAGGTTAAGTATCCCAGCTGTTTGTTCATAATGACTGCACCAGCTTTGCCTCCCTAGCACTGGCAGGTCCAAACAAACAGAAATTGCTGTTTGCTCAGAGCCGCAAGCCTCAGCCTTTGGCTCCCTCACTGTAAATCCTTTTCCTTAGGCTTTCTCCAAGGGTTATGCTAATGTGCCTGCTCAGGCAGGTCCAACTGCGCTCCTTTCTTCTTTTCAGTTGAAACTGTTGATTCTTTGCATAACTGTTTCCCAAAACAGTGCTCGATAATGCTAATGTCTCCTTTATAAATCACCAGTGTTCTGCATAGCTTTGTACTCACCTTTGTTGTGAGACTTTGACATCTGCTTACCCATCATCTCTCTCGCTTATCTCCAGGGATGGGTGGTAATTACACTGGCTCCTCGGTATTAGTAGGTTTATCAAAATAACAAAAGACTATGAGGATTGTGAAGAAACAGCAGGTGAAAAGGGACACAGCAGGAGAGAAATTATTCTTGAGGGAGGGTTCCTTTCTCTACTGCAGTTTCATATTTTCCTCAGATTGTATTTATTTATATACAATCATGTGGGGGAAAGGAATATGGAATGAATTAGACTCCCAGGAGAGGAAGTCTAAAAAGAGAAAGCATTCAGGTATAACACAAGAGAACTTGAAACCGCATACGGTGAAGACAGATGTTAATATATAAACTGGTATTGAGGTTAATGACACACACTTTTTTCCAAGGATAATTCCCTTTGAGGACCGCCCCCCTACCTCTGCCTCCTGTTGCTCTAGCTATGAAGCATTGCTACCAAAAATCCAGGAACAATTTCATCCATGCGGGTTGGGTTTATGCCAGGGGTTTATCTGCTCCCCTACTTTTAAAAGGGAACGCCGCTATCATCTTTCTTGAAAGATCCTATTTTTTCTAAAAAAGGGGACATAATTTTGTGACTGAAACAGTTTCACGTTCAGAATTGGCTGCTGTGTTAATTTTAATACTGCGTTACTTCCAAGGATTAAGCAAAAGCTTTTTCTGTCTCTTCTGCAGATGCTCTCCAGACCAATCTCACCTCTTCCAAAGGCACAGCTACTGTTGTACAGTGTAGATATTTTTTCGTATTAATCCCTAGACTAGGGTAATGATTTGCTGGGGGACAAATATATTTTTAACACAGATGTGAAATGCCATCTGCTTTGTCCAAAAATGTATTGCAGTTATTTCTGTGCTGTATAAAGGTGTAGAAAGAAAGAATATTGTATATTTTTATGTTCAGTTCAGACTTTGGGTTTTCAAAACAATATTCCTATGGGAGATGATGATCATACATGTTAATAGCTTATTATAATCCTCCATATTATGGGCTCCCTTTGATACTGTCTATACACTTGTATGTATAACACTCTCTTGTTTGAAAGAGCTCACTTGAGAAGATCTAGTAAACTGCATAGGAAGCCCGCTCTTATACTGCAACTCCAAGTGCACAATGATCTGCACTACAGCTCTTTGTAAAAATTGCTGTCCAAAAGATTTTAAAATGATACTGGAATACAAGATACTGCTGCAAAAACCCCAGCACTGGGCATCTTAGGTGGAATTTCAATGCGTTATCTTGATAAAACTATTCAAAGATTATTTAATTTATTCAGTTGATGTCCCCAGTGGGGCTTGGACTAGATGAATTTTAAAGGCCCCTCCAAACCATTCTGTGATTTTATGAAAATTTTATCTAGAACTTTGTCAAGCAGTCAGAAGGAAGAATAGGTTGAATATACAGGCTAAACCAAAGAAAAACAGGGTTGGTTTTTTTGTTTGGGTTTTTTTTTTTTTTTGAAGGCTTCTAATTAGAATTGTTGAAGAGAGTTCAGTGTAATAGAGTGAAAAATATTTGATGAAAAACAAACCAAAGAAAACCACTAATTGGTTTTAAAAATTGGGCTGTGATTTGCCCAATATTCTACATTAGGGTAGAAGTAGTGTAGTACAGAAATGTGATTCAAATATACTCCCAGGTTGATCTGTGCTTTAATTAGCTGTATACTAATTTATATTAGTGGTAGACATATGATAATTTTTTTAATAATATATTGACTAGTAATGCATATTTCTTGCTATAGAGAATATTTTTGGACCTGTTTTGCCATAAAGCACTAGGGATTCAGCAGACAGTGAACATTTTGCGGAATAACCTTAGTGAGATGGAATACTCTGCAAAGTGACATGTGATGGACTCTTTATCTTGTCCCTGATTCCTCTGCAATGGAAACTGTCATTACAGAATCTGAGTTCTGCCAAGCCTAATTATACACAATACAGCAAAGGAAATTTTCCAAATACTCTTGGAAATGTGTTCAGACAGTTTATTTGGCTAACTCGCTAAAAACCAAATTAGAACATCAATAAACAGGCTGTTAGGATATTAAGAATTTTTATAAAATTGAGAGTTAGAACTTGCAAGAGTAAAAAATGAGAATGAAGAGGATAGAGTTTTTCCTAACATTTGAAATTAGTCTTGGAACACTGCAGTGGTCATCATAAGACTATAAAAAACAATTGGGACATACTAGTAAAAGTATATAGCAGACTCACATTTAAATAATTTAACAGTAGTTTGGCTAAATCTTTTGTATACTCATTTTTAAGGGGGGCTGTCTACAACCTGGATGCTCAGCTCCTGACCTTTACATCATTGATATATTTTGATTTCTTCCACAGGCAATAGTCAGGAATGCCACCACGGAAATTTGTTTGGAGGTTTTCTCAGGCTTTTGAGGTCTTCACGCACTCATTGCCCTGTACTCAGAAACAGAACTCAAGAATGGGAGTAAGCAATGATGAAAGAGATGGTTTGGCAGCTCTTGATGATAAGGACAGCCACAGCACTGGGTTGTAGTTTCACAAGCCTTTCTTAAATCAGACATGCTGGCTAAACTAGCCAGTTTTGCTGGTTTGTGTACTTAGTCATAAAAAAACCCTTCCTCTCTTTTCTTTTGGCTGAGGTATTTTTAACCTAAACAATTCATTATGTGGCCTCATAAACAGTTGTCCTAGCTCAATTGAGAAGATGATGCTGAAGTAAGGGTGGAGTTTTAGAAACCACTGTCAAAATAAGTGCTTACCAAATTCTGACTTTACAGACAAGTGCAGCTTAACGCATTCATAACAATGAGGCTACATCCTACTATGCAAAGACCATCCTTCACACTTAATGTTTGGTCAGGTTAAACGTGCCATCAGCTGTGCAGCACAGATGGTTCATACTTCCAGAGGTGGACCTGCTTTCTTGAAGAGCTTCCTATTCCTCACAAGTGTTAATGTTATTCTCACAACACCCGTGTGTGTTTGTGTTAATTGAATACTGTTGACTTCTCTTTTAGAAATGCCAAAATGACCTGAGTAGGGAATGCAATGTAACTACAAGGTTGTTCTTCCCTTTCTTCTGTGGCTGTTTCATGACTCTGACACCTGTTTCTAATGAATGAACAGTCTCTAGTCCAGGACATGCACCTCCAAAAAGAGTAGGAGAGTTTAAATCCTTTCTAAGTTGAAGTTCCAGCAGTGATAGTGTTCCCTTCATGCAGAGAAAGGACCCCTCCAGAATAGAATGGAAGAGAATGGGGCCATTTCTTACAACAGCACCACCTGGGGCACCCAAGGACGGGGCAGGAGGAATGTTGGACACGTTAAGTATTTTCCACTGATCCATGAAAAATAGAAATCCTGACCTCAGACAGCTCTTTCCTAGCAGTGTGGGCTGCTTTGATCCTGTTCAGAGAAACTAAGTCTATGGACTGTATTGGTATTGCTGGTACCTTTTTTTTTTTAAAAAAAAAAACAAAAAAAAAAGGAAAGAAAGAAAAGAAAAAGCTTTGGATTCTGCTTCAGGTTCCAAGTTTAAATATGTTAACACTTAATTAAACATATCAGTCTGTTCCTCTGCTCCTTAGAAGCATATTCTATTTCTCCTTAGAACTTAATCAGTGCTGATCTTTTCACAGAAGCTGGAGTTGAGTCTTCAGACACCTTTCACAACTTTTTATTTTCATAGCCTTCAGATAAAGGAAGATACTTCTCCCAAGAACTTATAAAGTTACACTGTCTAATACCATATTTTGTCTGCAATGTTGGAAGTTATTTTTACACTAACATAGCTAGTGTTTACATGAAAATGAAAGAATAGGGGCCAAATCCTCAATATTCCAGTCCCATCTGCATATTTTACCATGTATCGTACACCACGTACATCCTTTACAGGGATTTAAAAACTTAAATGTAAAGATTTGAAGAGTTAGATTCTTCTGCCTCATCAAAAAAAAAAGCAGTTCCACATGGAAAATTCTATATCCATATTTTCCTCAGCACAGGGAAAAGACCAACCAATTTTCACATCAGTATTTTCTGTTATTATTTTATGTCATTAATTAATAGGCAGTAACACACATGTTGTTTGCAACATAAGAAACAATTAATAACCACTTGAAAACTATGTAATCTGTAATCTAAAATTATAATTATATTGATGATCTCAGGTTTAGAAGTGTTCTTACATGCTGTTGTTCAACCAGATACCACAGCTCTTTAACACTCATCTTCTCTCTTAGAAGTCATGAAGAGCACCCCTGCTTTCTCAGTGTTCAAACTAAAACAGGGGAAGTGTGACATTTTATGGACTTTTGCTTGAAATTTGAGAAGTGTGGTTAAAACTGTTAACATAAGAATGTCAGATACTGGTTGTGCTTATTGGCTTAAGTTTATTTTTAATGTTAGCAGATCTGACTTGACTAAGTGATATTTAATTATTTCAAGGCTAAATGTAGGCTAAATCTTGTGTCTAATTTTCATTAAAAATCCCAAAGCTGAATTCTTCTAACATTTAGTGGCACTTCTTGAATATAAGCCAAACAGGATAATCAATAATTTTTGATGGGACACATCTGGTTGTGGTGCATAACATTTGTGTGAAGTTCAAGGGTACATATAGTACTCTTCTCCCTTTTATTTTCTAACTGTCTTTGGCCAAGTGGGGGATTTTTTTTCCAGGGTCACATGACATGGCCCAGATCTATGACTGTGTAGCTACCAAAATACAGGAGCACACTTACATTTTCAATCATGTGTTTCTGCAGTCCAATTTATGCTGTGAAAAATTAAGAAATAATTAAACCAAGAAAATGTATATGATTTTCTTTAATACTTAACCTTTACAAATGCCAAATTTGGGAAAATCTAAAGCAGAAGCTGTTTCCCTAGACTAAGGGCATTTAGATCCATCAGTATGTACTTCTCGTCAGGTAGCCCCAGAGCAATTAGTGTTAATATATTGTAAAGATATTGACTTTTTGACAAAGACAAGGGCAGCTTTATGACTCAGCTCACTTAGACTGACATTCAAGGAGACTGAAAAGAGTAACATTTATCAGAGCTGTCATCATTAGGCTGGGCCGAAGGCAATCCTTTTAACTGGAAACTATCACATAAAATAATCTATTAACTTACACCCAGCAGAGAACATTACAGCAAGATTTGGAAGAGAACCATTTCCCAACAATCAGTTAAATCAAACTTTGCAAGATTAGCCAATAATAAATGAGTTCTAGCTAAACCAGTAAATATAGTCTTCAAAACAATGCTTTTCTCTTTTCCTCTACATCAGATCAGCCTATTACTGAAATCCACTTATTAAAAAAGCTTACAGGAGCAAAGAATAAAATGTGTCCTGTAGTTTTCTGACTTCAATGGGGGCAAGAAATCTTTCATAACCAGAGCCAGAGGCATAGTAAAAGCTGAACTACTCCTACAACTCCTTTCTGAGGTGATTCCACTTTGTTATGACAAAACCAATTATATAAAGGTTCACTGTCCTGGCAAATGTTAGTGTATCTCAGCTTTTTATGTGTGATAATTTTATTTCATTTTAGTAAGCTGTATTTGCATAAGTGGAAAATATTTTCCCCCAGTATTTCTGTATGGAATTCTTTTAGTTTGTCCTAGAAGTCTCAGTCTGTACTATGTCAAGAAATGTCACTTTGGATAATGTAGGAGCCCTCAAGGGGAGATGCTGTGTTGGACCTCGTAGTTACAGACAGGGAAGGTGAAGGTTGGGGGCAGCCTTGGCTGCAGTGACTATGAGATGGTGGAGTTCAGGATCCTGAAAAGAGGGAACAAGGCAAAAGGCAGGATCGCAACCACTGACTTCAGGAGAGCACACTTTGGCATCTTCAGGCATCAGCTTGAAAGAATCCCATGGGAAACAGCCCTGAAGAGAAGAGGGGTCCAGGAGCTGGTTGATTTTCAAGAATCACCTTTTCCAAGCTCAAAAATGGTCCATCTCTACATGCAGGAAATCAAGCAAAAGCAGGAGGAGCTCTTGACAAAACTCAGACATAAAAAGGAAGCACACGTGAGGTGGAACGAGGGACAAGTGAACTGGGACAAATAGAGAGACACTGTCTGAGGTGTAATGATGGGGTTAAGAAAGCCAAAGCCCACTTGGAGTTGAATCTAGCAAGAGATGTGAAGGGCAACATGAAGGGCTTCTACAGGTCTATCAGCAGCAGCAGATGAGGGAAAATGTAGGCCCAGTGCAGAATGAGGCAGGCAGGAGATCCAGTGGCAAAGGACATGGAAGAGGCAGAGGTACTGAATGGCTTTTCCACCTCAGTCTTTACTGGAAAAAGTGGCTTTTTGGGATCTCAGGCTCCTTAAACCCATGGGAAAGACTGGAGGAAGGAAGACTTACCTTCAGTGGAGGAGGATCAGGTTAGGGAACATTTAAACAAACTGGACATACACAAGTTTATGGGGCACAGTGGTATGTGCCCACAAGTAACTGTATGTGCTGAAGAAGCTGGCTGATGTCATTGTAAGGCCACCCTTGATAATCTCTGAAATGTCATTGTGATTGGGGGAGAGTTTTGAGGACTGGAAGAAAGCAAATGTCACTCCTATCTTAAAAAGAGATCCAAAGAACTATAGGCTGGTCAGCCTAGCCTCACCTCAATCCTTGGGACATTGACAGAGCAAATAATTCTGGAAAACATTTCCAAACATTAAAGACAAGAATGTGATTTGAATTAGTCAGGATGGATTAACAAAGAGGAAATCATGCCTGCCTAACCTGACAGCCTTCTACAAAGTGATGACTGGCTTGGTGGACAAGGGGAGAGCAGTGGACATTGTTGATCTTGATTTTTAGCAAGGCTTTCAACACTGTCTCCTGTAACCTTCTCACTGATTAAGTACAACCTAGATAAATGGACAGTGAAACTGAAAACTGGCTGAACTGCCAGGCTCAGAGGGTTGTGATCAGTGCCAGGAAGTCCAGCTGGAGGCCCATCAAAGTCCTGCTGGAAGCCTGTTTCTAGTAATGTACGCTAAGGGTTCATACTGGGTCCAATACTATTTAACATCTTGATTAATTATCTGAACAATAGGACAGAGTGCTCCCTTGGCAAGTGTGCAAGCAATGCAAATTTGGGAGGAGTGGCTGATGTGCCAGAGGATCATGCTGCCATTTGGAGGGACCTCCACAGGCTGGAGAAACAGAGTGACAGGAAACTCATGAAATTCAACAAAAGCAAATGCAAAGTCCTGCACCTGGAGAGGAATAACCCCATGTACCAGTACAGGTTTGTGAGCTGGCTGGCTGGAAAGCAGTTGTGGAAGAGGCTCCAGGAGGTCGTGGTGGACACCAAGTTGACTACAGTGAGCAATGTGTCTTTGCAGCAACAAAGACCGACAGCCTCCTAGGTGGCATCACGAACACATGAAGGAATGTGTTTATTTTCCTCTATTTGGCACTGGTGATGCCACATATGGAGTGCTGTGTCCACCCCTGGGCTCCCCAGTACAAGAAAGAAATAGACATACTGGAGCAAGTCCAGCAAATTGCTACAAGATGAATAAGGTATTACAGCATTTGTCATGTGAGGAGAGGCTGAGCGAGCTGAGATTGTTTAGCTCAGAAGAGAGATGGCTTTTTCCCGCTGTCATCTCTGGGCAGTTGGGGGAAGTACATGAAGCCCTGTTTTCTACAAGACTCATCAAGCAGATGCCATACAGATGAGGTATTGCTTGTGAAGCAATTTGAATGAACAGAGCCATACCTTCTTTCCTGGTGATCAGATCTATGATCTAAGTCTAGCTTATGAAAATGCTTCTTGGCAGGGTTTCTTTAGTTACCACATCAGCAGCTGTGGAATGATGAAATATCTGTATAGGTGTTTAGACTTCAGTCCATCCACTGCTTCTATACCAAGAACTTGTTTGCCTCCTGTGATTGATAAGGCTTTTTGTAAGATAATAATGAAATGGACCATTGAAGACTAGGTGAGTGAATCCAAAACAGAACTGTGAGAACTCCTGTCCACTGCTGCTTGTTCATCGTCCCAAGAGAACCAATGAGCTTGATCATGAAAGAGGATCCAACTTTTTTTTTTTTAATTAATATGAAAGCAATAAGCAGTCATCACACATACCTCTTGATCCTATGGTCTTGGGTGTCTGTGGTTTCACTTTTCCTTTACAGCTCTTGGCCTTTCTGACTGGTAGTTTAGCTTTCACACCATTGGTTTCCATTGCGTCCAAAATGTTGATGAAAACTCGTCCATTGAAGAACCAATGAAAAGCTTTCCTGTAAAGGACAAAAAAAAAAAGCTAAACTAAACAAAAAAGTGCAGAACTACATTTGAGCAGAGCTCAGCTATTTGTGAAAGGACATGGAGAACTCTGCAGATATGTGCATGGCGCTGTGGACACAGTGTGGTGCAAAAGCCATTTGTATTATGTTGAGGGAAAGAGAATGTCAGGACCAAAATCCTAGCTGAAAGTTTGTGCCGGTCTTTGGAAGAGAGGTGCTGATGACATTCGTGGTAGAGAATGTAGAACATGCCTGAAGTTCCTTGACTTACGGTCAGAAATTGGGCTCTAGCGACTTAGGGGCAGTGCGACTGAGAAGACAGTGGTGCTGTCATGGCTGGTGGGACAAAGCTGTTGCAGTTCTAGCTCTGCTGTACATTGGACCTCACCACCTATGCTACATTTTACTTCCCTTCCTCACCTGTCTTTCCTATACCTGCAGATGAGTTCTGAAGGGATGTCTGATACTGCACAGGTGTACTTTCTGCTCCTTCTACTTGCACTTCCTAGTCCAAGACTATAAGCTTCTGTTCTGGAAAAAAAAAATAAAAAATTCCTCCTTTGCTGCCAAACCCTCTTTCAAGAATCCCTGCTGCTATCCCTGGTGCTTGTTTGCCAGTCTTTCAGCTGTGCATCCTTGTGTCTTTGAGTAGCTGGTTTCATTCACCTGTGCTGGCACCTCTAAGCCAAGAAAATTGAACGGGCTGTTGTTCCCTCCCCAGCGTGCCCAGGAAGAAAAAGAATAAAAGGGAAAATATCTCTACTGCCTGTTGACATCAGAAATGATGGATGAGGAAGAAGCAAAGTGGGGTCTGCAAAACAGACTTGCTAATCTGGGAACTTAAGTGTCTGAGTTCTGGCATTTCTTGAAGATCCCTGTAATACAAAACCCCTCCCCTGGGAAACTCAACTCCTAGAGACCTCCTCCTTCAGTACAACTTTTCCATTTGTCTTCATTTCCTCCTAGCCCTCAGAAGAGGCAAATTACCCTCAAATGAAGAAGAATCCCAGAATCATCTCCAGAGAGTGTGATGTGTGTGACTAGGGGCAGGATCTAGTCCACTTGTTCACATAGGTTCCTTCATTGTTTTGATCCCCCAAAGGTCTATAGATTTCAGTCACACTACTCTGCCTCCCCTCCCCTCCAGATACTTCCTTTCACATGTGGTTTCTCCCACAATCAAAGCAAATCTGGAGTTTTCAGTAGATTCAGATGTGGCCAAACTCCGTGAACACACACAGCGAATTTCATTGTGCTACTACTACAACAATCTCTGCTGTGAATCTGGCTTGAGGAAGGTTCAAGTCTCCATTGACTTTTCATTATACTGTCAAACTTTTCTGGGTATGCAACAATTTGATGGATAGATGCGTCTTGCCATTTTATTGAAACAAATTAAAAATATAATCATGCAGCCAGAGGGATGACGAAAAAAATGCAAATGGGTAATAACTGCAACCTGTTGTCTGTATGCACTGTTGGGGGAAGAGAGATCTACGATTCTGTGCTGTCCTGGTTTTGGCTGGGATAGACTTAATTTTCTTTCTAGTAGCTGGTATAGTGTTATGTCTTGGATTCAGCATAAGAATGTTGATAAAACAGTGATGTTTTCAGTTGTTGCTAAGCAGTGTTTATACGAAGTCAAGGATTTTTCAGCTTTTCATGCCCAGCCAGCAAGAAGGCTGGAGGGGCACAAGAAGTTGGGAGGCGACACAGCCAGGACAGCTGACCCAAACTGTCCAATGGGGTATTCCATACCATGTGATGTCATGCCCAGCATATAAACTGGGGGGAATTGGCCAGAGGGGATTGCTGCTCAGGAACTAACTGGGCATCGGTTGGGGAGTGGTGAGCAATTGCATTGTGCATCACTTGTTTTGTATATTCCAATTATTTTATTAGTATTGTCATTTTATTATTGTTATTAATATAATTATTAGTTTCTTCCTTTCTGTTCTATTAAACTGTTCTTACCTCAACCCACAAGTTTTACCTTTTTCCTTCCGATTCTCTCCCCCATCCCACTAGGGGGGGAGTGAGTGAGCAGCTGCATGGTGCTTAGTTGTTGGCTGGGGTTAAACCATGACAGTGCCCATACAGTTTATAAATTTTACAGTGAGTTGTTACAGAAAAGATGAACAGAGGGAGAGAGATAATTCAAGATGTAGGGACTGAAGATTTGCAGTTCCCACTCCTAGCTGAATTCAGTAAATGCAAACCAAAATTTTGTTTTTATTAATCTGTCCTCAGAAATTTTACATTGCCAGCCACCCTGTGGCCCACTTCATGGTGACTCTATTTTCGTGCACACTCTTATATACCCCTTAGATACTCTGTGCCGTTATCATAAGGCCTCTAGGGAAAGTGACCGATCCAGGTTTGAACCATTTCAAAATTAGGAGGAAAGTGGATTCAGATGAGTTACTGCACAGAGGAATGATTTAGCTACTGGGCTGCTATGTAAAAGTTGATGACCGCACCATGACTACCACACTACCATTATGTTCTTGAATAAAACTTAAGTGTGACTTCTCACTGTGGGTGTATGGACAACCTCAGCTTTCTTAATGAATTACACCCTTGGGCAGATTTGGATTTGGGGCCATTTAATCTGTAGATCTCAAACAGCCTCAAGCAACATACCGGTGGCCATATACCAAGATGACACGTGGCTTTTGACCCTGTTTAAAAGAGCTCTGGACAGAAGATAGAGTGCCTATAATATTTCAGATACCTCAGTGAGTTAAATGATGTACATGGATTGTTTTCTTGCGTGTGTACAACAGTCCAGGTTCCAATTTTGTGTAATCTTGTATCTTCCCTTAAGTGCTCTGTAAAATTAATGAATTAAGACCTAGAACTTCATTTTGAGATAGGTGAGAAATATTACATATAGATTAATGTTGATTAAGAGAAGACATTGTGAGACCGCTCATGTTTACAGACACCAGTCACTGGCACAATCAGGACTACTACCAAGCATACTCATTCTGATTGATGACTCACTGGATACCATTCCACTGTCAGTTTTATATCTACTTTTTATATATATATATATATATACAATTTTATATATATACACAGTTTATTTTCTCTGTGATTGTACACTGTGCTTTTCCTTCAAAGGGGAATTTTATTCAAAGATTACAATATATTCAAAATCACAAATGGTGTTTGTTTCATGGTTAGAAATGAAGTATTTATCATCCCTTACTTTATCTACATTTGTCTCTTTTTCTGCATTAGGTCTCAGAAGTTGTTGAAAGGTTTCCTGCAGCCTGAAATGACAGAGCACCTCATATAAAGAACACCACTATTTTACATCTAAGGAGTATTGCTTAATAGATATTAATCTGAAGAAATATATTGTATGGTAAAGCTTTTGACACACTGCTGACCTTCTGAACACCCAGAGAGCATTTAATTTTTGTCTGATCAGAAGCACCTAATGTCACTGCACATGCTACAATGGAAACACTAAGACAAATACAAAATTTTGGCATCTGTGTTACCTGTACGTATCCTATAGCATCTGGTATGGTGTTTGCCACTCTTCTAGTTTCTTGCTGCTCATCTCTGAACATAAGAGCTCGTCCACTTGTTTCTAATTCACCTTTCCTTTCTATCTGGAATGCTCCTACAGAACTTTGTACTGAAAGGACTGGAGTGCAGCTGGACATGACATTTTTTTCTCTCATTGGAAGCACACTGAAGACATCCATTGGGCAAAACATCACTCTTTTCTATCCAGACAGGCTTGGCTACTATCCTTACAAAAATGAAGTCACAGGAGAGGCGTTCAATGGAGGACTCCCTCAACTCTCACTGCTGGAGAATCATTTAAAAAAAGCCAAAGAGGACATCCAGTTCTATATTCCTTCAGATGAACAGTTTGGATTGGCTGTCATTGACTGGGAAAACTGGAGACCTGTGTGGATAAGGAACTGGGGATCAAAAGACATTTACAGACAGGAATCCATTGAACTTGTTCAGCAGAGAGACCTCAGTCTGTCAGAAGCCGAAGCCAGAACTATAGCTAAAATGGAATTTGAAGCTGCAGCAAAATCAATTATGTTGGAATCTTTAAAGCTGGGCATAGAAATGAAGCCAAATCGTCTGTGGGGATATTACCTTTATCCAGACTGTTATAACTATGATTACAAACAAAACCCACATAATTATACAGGAACCTGTTTAGATATTGAAATAGAAAGAAATAATGAGCTTAATTGGTTGTGGGAGAAAAGCACAGCACTTTATCCATCTGTCTATCTAGAGACAGCCTTAAGATCTTCCAGAAATGCCCAGCTCTTTGTTCGCAACAGAGTTCAAGAAGCCATTAGAATTTCATATGTCTCTAATTCTACTCATCCCCTTCCAGTTTTTGTATATACACGTCCAGTATTCACAGATGTGTATGAGGAATATCTCTCCCAGGTGAGTGGAGCTAGACCTTAAATATTTCAAATTTAAGTGGAAAGAAATTACCAGGTGACACCTATCTAGCAAATATGCTAACTTGTATCAGAAAAAAAGTGTGTAGATTTTGTATAAAAAATTAAATTAATCCATCAAAGAAATTTGATCAAATGGAACACTGAAGTCTATTTTTCAAACCTTCCTCATGATATTTATCAAATAGTGTTTTATTCTCTGAGTAGTCTTCACATGTAGCAAAATATTACAAAGCTAGAAAGCGTATTTAGTACATTAAGTCAGAGAAAAGAAATCTAAGTAACATCTTCCAAAGAGAATTGGTAAAACTGGGCTGGCCTAATGTCTGCTTTTTAGATTATAAGAAAAAACAATAAAAGGAAGTCTTTCTTCTCCTTAAAAAAGGGTTTAAAAGCTAGTGAGAAAATTACGTCCTTAGTTGTACTCTAGTAGCTTTCTAAATGGTATTTCAGTATCTCATGGGTTAGTCAAGGTTGGGCTCTGATTAAGGTCTGATCATCTTATTCCAGTTCCGGCTACACTTTTCCCTTCACATTTTTATAATCACCCACCCTATGAGATATACCACCAATCTGGGGAATCTCCTCCTGGTCATCCTGGCCATGAGGAAGGGGAAGTTAGAGGTTGTGGTCCTGGTGACTGCATTGTGTCTGGTGTCCTCTCACATTCTGGATAGAGCATCACCAGGCATTGCTCCCAGCTCCATGAATACCTTCAGGGATCAAGGGGTGCTATCAGGGTCCCTGCTGGGTTCCTAGTTAATAATTTAAACCCTGTAATGCTGACATTCTTCCTTTTCATGTGTTCTGCCCGGCAGTAAGTTGTTTTTCCCTTGTTCTTTTTCTACCTGTAGTCCTCCTCTCCGATCCCAGATGGGCTTTAAGATTTTGTTAGGGCTGGGCTAATAGCTGACCCTAAAAGGAGAACTGAACAAAAACAAATTTCCCAAATCAATCTCTGTAAAAGGCCAGAGCCATTCTCTGAAGAAAAGAGATTCCTGTTGGTGAAAACTCTTTCTCTTCCTACTTTTCTGCTTTAGCACTTTCTGGTAACTGAACTTAAGTTAAAAAATAAAAAAGAAAAAAAAAGCTGTGCTTTCCAGCTTCTGCTTCAGGCAGCATTACTGAAACCAGTTACAACCAACTCTGAGCAGCCAGGAGGCAATGCAGCAAAAGAAAACTTAAAATGGTTGGAGGAGTGTATGTCATATGCCTAACCACTGGCTCAGTTTTACAGCCTTGTTTTTCTAACCAGATGACATATATCAATTGGATATAGTTGGCAACTTTTTCTGGCATCACCTGCGCAACCCAACCCCAGAAGAAAATAGTGTGAGAGCAGAATGTTTGCATTGTGTATAATTGCTTGCTGTCTTCAAAGTAGTTATTTTGGATATATAATTTAACTATATGCACTATACCTTTTGCCCTTATGTTATAGCTTACTTACATTAGTATGATTCTTTGCACATTTCCCCTCAGGATGACCTGGTAAATACCATTGGAGAATCTGCTGCACTGGGTGCTTCTGGAATTGTGATCTGGGGTGATATGAATTTAACACAAAATAAGGTATGCCAGATTTATTATTATATGATATTTTTAAAGAGCAATAAAGTGAAGAGGATATAAAGCATTATGATTACTTACATCATATCTTCTACTTTTAAAATTATGACTCCATATTGCCAGCAGTCTTCTCTAGTCAAAACACAAGCATTTTTGAGGCTTATGAAGATTGTCATTGACTACAGAGAATGAATTCGATCTTTCAAAGTATCAGTGTTGGCTCTGAGTAACTGGACAAGCTACCACGATAACTGTAGGCAGGTTAGCACTTGTTTAGTTATTTTGGGGAAAGAATTCCTGCGTCTTTATTCCATTCCAGTCATGAGGTACAGAAAAAATTACTTATGCATGCCCAGAATAATTTTTAAAAGACCCTTCTGCTTTTTAAAGTGGTGCACTTAGCAATAATATTTAAAGCACTAGGAGGAGTCAGTCTGTGAAATTTCAGCTGTAGCCTGTTCTGTGTGTTCTAAGTAGTACTTCGATTAATTTCATTGTAAGAAAGATCTGAGTCAGAAGAGGTAAAAAAATCCAGTTTGTTTTAGGAAGGTCAAATACATAGTTTGAGAAACACTGTTATGAGGATGTTCAAATAAATCTTTTGAACTAGCTCATTCATGCACGGGCAAGCTAGGTACAATAAACTACTGTATGGGAAGACTTAAGTCTTCTAAGAGCAAAGAACTGAAACTCTTCAGCACTGCTGAGCCTTCTGTCACAGAAAGCATGGCCAAATAAACCTCCACAGCTCTGTAAAGGTCAAATTCCCAAAAGCATCCCACTTGGACTTTTTTGTATGTGCCTGCCTTTGAGAATGGATATCAGTCACACCTGATGCTTTTTTGCCCATTACCTCAATACCAGAACATAGATGAGCAACAACTTATTGCTTGAATTTTGAGATTTGTGTGAGCAAATAGAACTTTCCACAGCCCAGTCAGACTATGTATTTGTGCACTAATTGCACCTTTTTTTTTTTTTTACAGCTATCACAGTCAGTAGCCTTTCAGCAATGAAATATTACTGTGAGCCTCAATTCTGCAAGAATTGCATCAAGCAAAATTTCTAGGCAGGGTTTTTAGATATACCTAAAAGAAGAACAAAACCTACATACACCTCAGATTCACTGAAGTTATCTCCATGGGGGTAAATATTAGCTGTATCTATATGTGGTATTAGGCAAATGCCCTAAGGAGACACAGTATCAGAAAGAAAGAGTTCCAAAAGCCTCTGGTTATTAAACTGCACCAAACATACACAGAATATATGCCAACTTCATGATCAATTAGAATGATCAATTCTCTTAGTATACTTTCAGTTTGACCATCCTCCCAAAATGCTTTCCATTCAAAAATGCTGTGAAAGCTCCCTACTTCTGCAGCCTAGCTATTCAGGTCAGGGGAAAATTGAAGAGTCTCACAGAGATGATTTGATACAAAAATTATTTGTTCAGGCTGAAGAAGTGAGGTTTTTTTTAAAGATCCCTTCAAAGCATTCAAGACATAAAAAGGAACTTAGATCCTTCATGTAACTTCTTTAAATGCATCTGATTCAAAATGCTACATGAAATATACAGATAACATGAAAGCTTAAAGTTGTCTTTCAGATATAAGTGCTTTTCGTAACATCTCCAGCAACTACCCAACATAAATTTACTGTGATCCTTGAACTATATAGCAACTTCTCAGATAAATCTGCTTCCAACAACCAGTTATATAACTGTTATCAAAACCTCAGGAGAAACATTCATAGATATCCACTACAGTACTGTTATTAGAACAACAGCATTTTAATGGTTTCCGTACTAAACTATGCAGATATGATGTTCTTTTTGCAGAACACCTGTAGAACTCTGGACAACTACCTTAGGAGGACTTTGACCCCATACCTCATCAATGTCACAATGGCAGCCAGAATCTGTAGCCAAGTGTTATGCCAAGACTCTGGTGCTTGCGCACGGAAAAAATGGAATTCCAGTGACTATCTTCACTTGAACCCTGAGAATATTGTCATTCAAATGACAAAGGATGGAAAATACACTCTACAAGGGCAACCAGCATTTCAGGATCTGCAAACGTTCACAGAGAATTTTGATTGCCACTGTTATGCAGGGCACAGCTGTGAACCTAGAGCTGATATAAATGACATCCATTACCTCCATGCTTGCATTTCAGAAGATATTTGCATTCAGATATCCTCAAATTCACTTTCTAATACAGAAGCCTCTGAAGAAAAGATCCTGTCTAACAGAACTGTATTTTCATTTACCTCTCAGAGTAAGGTGACATTATCTACACATCCTGAAATAGAAGATTTCCAATCTACCTTTGGAAATAACACACTCAATACAACAACTGCAGAATATAACACTGTCACAGCTGCCACTAGGTATGATTTAGAAGCAAATGATACTCGTACTTTCAGTAGTTCTTCATCCTGTAAGATGAAGATGTTTAATCTGTTTTGTTTAATTCTAATTTTGAGGACTTTAACGTAAATGACCCACTAAAGTGAGAATACTCTCTTCCCTGGCTGCGTTTGAAATTCTAAAGGTTTTATTTACAAAGAAAAATCATTCCTGAAAGGCATATGATCTTATCTGTATCAGGTAACCTTTTCTATTCCATAGGTGACACTTCAGCTTGAATGTAATTCCTCAGTTTAGTTCTATAAACTGCTATTTGTGCCAAAGATACACTGGTCTGTATATACTGATTATACCATGTGAAAGGATAATGCAGAATAAGGAACATTTTTTTACAGTTTATATTTTTAACAGTTATATTTGAAAAAAAAAATTGTTGATAATGCTGTTTTGTATACTGCAAGTTAAGCCAGTTAAATACATGTCAACTTGGATTTCATCGAGTCTCAGCAGTCAACAGGTTTGATGCTCTATGCGGGAATGAATTTCATTCCATATGAAAATTAGATCTTAAAAATATTTGGCTTAACTTTAGATCTATGGGACTTTGCAGCATAAAATATACCTGATTAATGTAATGTTTCTCCACGTTTCACAATATCTACAGGGACACTGTGGTTTTTCTTTTAAATAAATATATTGATAACTATTCAAAAGGTTCTAACTTTGATGTAAATGTTGACTTCAAATATTACAGCTTCATTATTTAAAATTTGAGCTGTAGTGGTTTATCTTTCTTTTTTTCTTCTCTTCTTCTCCCAAGCCCTCCCCCTGATTTCATATGTCCCCTCCCTTGGCTTTCAGTTGTTTTGTCTGGCCAATACTCACAACTCATCTGATCTGCCTCTGCACTCCCTGCTGGCATTGGTCACCAGTCCTAGTTTCCCCGTCCAGCCAGCCCTAGCAGCTGGATAGGGCTGTCCATGCCATTTGGACAAAAGCCTGTGAGCGTGGAACTTTCTCAATGCCTGACTATTTCCTGAGCACTCTCTTTGGTGGAAACCAGTTTGTCGTTAGGAAAACCCAGCAGTGGAGGCTGCAAGGTAAGTGACACTGGGGACCTGGGACTCCCTTCACTTCCAGTGCCCATGATCCCCAATGTGAAGACCACCTTTTTGATCTAGTCTGCTGACAGAACTGTACTACTATTTGCTTAATATTATTCCATTGCCAAAAGCAGTGTGAAAGTAGCAGAGACACCTCAGAAGAAAACTACTCCCAGTATGATATCAGGAGTCTAGTTATGATTTACGTATAGTAACTTTAAGCATTTAGAAGCAATTAACTGCAGTTTATTTGATAAAATAACCTTTTCAAATTATTATGTCAGATGCTTAATAGATGGCTGGACTTCTGATGGGTGAAGAGTGGCTGCTGGCATGGGTACATCAAAAAGTCTCCCTAGAGCTACGCATGATCTGCATAAATAAATCACCACCTCCCACAGATACAACCTGCCTCACTAATGGAAATACCTGGGATTTCAATATAGTAGCCCTTGATTTACAGAAAGTTCAATGCCTTAATCTAGCAGAAAACATGTATTGTATCTATTGCCTTTGAATTTTCAGGTTGTTAGTCATAACAGATGTGCAGAAAAATAGATGAAGCCTTTAGACTTAACATGGAGAAATAATGTTTTGTGGCTTTTGGCCAACAAGTTGTCAGGAGGAAGTGACGATCTTCTCACCACAGCTACGGTGTTGAGTCCACAAGTCAAAGCTATTTCTGCCATTAATGTTCCAAGTAGAATCATGAATAAAAAATATCTATGTAGCAGACTATCTGGCACAAAAGAAGCCAGCTGGTTTTGATCACCTCTGTAAAAACATGTTTTTTTCACTACAGCTTTGATATGAGTTATTTGATCTTGGGTAAACAAAAGCCATGGTATCAAAATTCCTGTATCTAAGGTCCTTCCCTTTCACAGTGCACTTGTGGTAACTATCAAAGCGTGTTTCTAAAAACTGGAAACATCACTGGTAATGCCTTAGCATATGTTGTATGACTTACATAAGTTTTATTTTTTCAACAGAGTGCTTTAACATGGCTAAAATTTTACGTTGGCACACAGAGTTCTAGTTCAAAGGCTGCACTGCTTTGTTAAATGTTTGGCACAGTTTCCTGAGGTTAGGCTTGTTTGTGTCTAATGCACTGAAAGACGCTGGATCTGTAACACTTTGTGATAAGAGAGCTCGCAGGTTCACAAAATGTACAAGTCTTGCCATAAATATTTTTTACTATCAGCCAAGTAATAGCAAGCAGAGCATTTGTGATGGGGAAAGCATGAAATCACCAGAAAAGGAGGAATGAGAAGTTAAAATCACAGAAGACTTGAGACAGAGCACCCAGGACCTCCCAGTGGATGCAGACACAAGTGAAATGCAGAAGGGAAAGAGTGAAGCAGTGGGGAATGCGGACAGACCAGTCTCTTCCCATTCAACAGTTTTTATCTACCTGGCATTTAATACCAACAACCTTTCCCCAAGGCTCACTGTAAAGATAAAGGAACACAGTAACTGATACGTTAGATTAGACCTATCCATCTGATCCCATCTCTTTTTTTCTTGAGGAGCAGAAAAGTAAAAGGAAGGTGAGAGGAAAGCAGACTATTGCAATAAACTGTGCACAGAAGTGTGTCTTCCTAAGCTGCATGCATAAATAGCTAGCTATGTTGTGCTCTTATGCACAATGCTTTACCAACCACCTTTTGAAAGTTCATTTGGGGCGTTTATGTTACCTACATGTATCTGCAATTCATGTTTTAAATCCTACCAACTTCTTGCCATAGTGAGATTCAGGCCAGCTACGTGCTGTGTAAAATTACAGTATTTTCCAAATATATTATTTTGCTCTGTATTATATTTGTCTTGCCTATATTCTACGCTAAAGAGTCACCATGGAGTCAGCTAGTCTTTATGGAGTAAAGAAGGAGAAAAGAAGGAAAAAAGGGGTGCTATGCCTTGCATTGCTGGTGACTATCTTATGTTCAAAGCCAAACTTATATTCTTGTGAAGCGGACCGCCCCCCCCCCCCCAAAAAAAAAATCACCTTCCATTCACTGCATTTCCTGTAATCATTAGTTGTCTTTGTAGCATTATAGTTTCAGTTTCTTATGCTCTTGTATTTTTCAGAAGGTTAAATACTGGAGGAACATTCATTTCACTTTCATTGTCATTCATTATTTTGTACTTCTCCATTCTAGGCAGAATTCAGGCTGGCAATACTTAGGGACTGGGAAATGCTAAAATGGGTTTGATGAAATGGTCTAAATGAAAGTTGTTTAGCTACCTCAAGTGCCCTTGTTCAATGTCTAGAAATTTTGTTGAAATTTTAATTTAAATTCTGCTTCTCTATCTGAAGAATCTGGATCTGGTTTATTGTGTTGCTTATTCTGGGACACCCAAAGATATTGGCACTTTTAAGAGAGATGCCTATTGGCACTTACAGAATCTAAACAGAAGTGAAATCATAGTCTAGTCCCTGCCTTACAGTTTCTTGCTTCTCTGTATTAATAACAACAACACAGAGAGAGATTTTGAGAGACAGGCCAATAAGACCACTTCATAGACAGACTAGGATCTGACTAGCATCCCAGGGAGTCCAGCAAAATTTGCTTGAATCCCTGCATCACACTGGGACACCCTGTTGTATGTATATACCAGCAAAGAATTGTGTGGAAGATTTCAGACCTGTGCAGTATGCACTAGACAACTCCCAGACACAGAGTAGATTTGTACATGTACCTATCTGTCACTTTTCAAAACAAACAAGACAGCAAAGACAGTTACATAATTTCAAAACATTTTCAGTTATGGAGCACTGATGACCTTTTTAAGAAGGCAACTAAATTCCATCCTTCAAGCATACACACTTAAAACTTACTGGAAAGGTTTTTCACAGTGTGCTTGTGCAAGCCCCTTTGCACTGGCAGATAGTCATTCTGCCAAAGCAAAACAGCCTGCAAAATTAGGGTCTGAGATTTCAACAGTCATGGGTTTCATTCAAAAGAATAACATCAATACAAACAAATGTTTATTGCATGGGTTCAGAAAAAAAATTACTGCTTTATTTAACAATGACTTCATCTTTCTTAAAGAAATTTCTTTTTTTTGTTCTTTCATGACAGTTTTTTTCCTGTCCTAGTCAAAACAGTTGTATAGGTGGCTGGAAAAAGATTCAAAAAGCTTATTGGTCTAAATTCATCCCTTAACACTTCTAAATGTTTCCTGATGCGTGGCTATCCCTGACCTTTCTGTCTGTTTTTTCTGGAAAGACTCCACTGAAATTTAACCCAGCATCATGGTATTTTTTCTTTATGATGATAGTCATGCACACATGCAGTATTCAAGATCAATCCTAAGTTTTTGTGTATACCAGTCAAGGATCAGGGTCTTTAGAGAACAGTTCTTTTGTGTAGGTGTTCTGAACCTTTCACAGCTACTTTTCCCTTCAGTGTCAGTAGTACTCAGGACTGCAAAATCTTCCTGCATTGTCCCCTTGCTGCATATGAGAAAGTAAAGGGCAAGGAGGTAAAGGGCACCTATCAAGATTAGCATCCTTAAGGGAATAATTTGGATTTCATTATGTTCACTAATGTGTTACCACCATCATGGTATATTGATTACAGTTCTCCTTGGCCAGTAGTAATTACATGACTTTTCAGTGTATGCTTGTATAATCCTTAGTTTTTATAACTGATAAGGTATATATTGATTAGTAATTGGACACAAACAGACAGTACGAAAATTAATATGAATCACTACTTGATATATTCAGCCAACATTTTGTTTCTGTGCTCACAATTCCAGAGCGTCGTGTTCAGCAGCATATATATGTGGACATCAGACAATACGCAGTCACCCTTCTCTGCCTTTGTTTTCATCTCAGAAAATATATTTATTCAACAGAACTTCAAGAGCCTACAGAAGAAATATACCATAAGTTGGCAGTCTCCTTCTGAAGCACACTGCTCCCTCAGGCTACTAGCAGGTTGAGGCAAGATGATAGCTTGCCAGTGCCAAGTGATGATTTCCTGAGGCAGGGACCTAACAACCACTCATTTAAAAGGAGGCTAAGGGCAGCCTGCAGTCCCATAACAATTATATTGTTAATGTCACAACAAAGCACGAAGTACCTTACTGCTGGGACAGCTAGTAATTAAGGGCACTGGACTAATAATAGACTTAGGCCGTCTGTAAATCCTATGCATTGTTTCAATATGTGCTGCATATACCAAATTTAGGTATCTAAAACGCAGAGTTCTTGAGTTAAAAACCTTAATCTGCCCCACTCTGCCAGTGTAACAATCCTTACAGAAATCCTTTTTCACCTCTTCCCTCACTGAAGCGTGACAAAAATTTAAGATACATACTAAAGAGTCTCCAAGGCGCCAGCCAGCAGAAGGCAGGGACGACACACCCAGTCACTGGCGGGTTCGTTACAATGCTTTCACTGAAAAGTTCAATACAGTCTTTCTATTCTCTTCAGCAAAGCAGCTGCTAGACTCTGGCCTACAAACAGAAAAGACGACTAGTCTCTCACTAATGCAGTGCCTCATTAGCAGAAAAGATGTACGGCTTATTCTACACATTTTTTTTCCCCAAACATCTGGTATATCAGGACAAACCTAAAAATACTGGAGTGAGACATCACCTCTTCTCATGCTCTCCTCTGGAGATTTCATTCAGCTGAAGGCTTCTTCTCATTAAGATCTTCAGCTGTCACTAAAATCCATGCTTAAACTACAGATAACATGATCTGATCTCTTTGGTAGTACTCCAAACTAGAAATGTGGGTTCCAAATATCTTGTTTCTCCCCAAATGTGGAAGTATCTGGATATGCAGTGTTGATTCAGGTCAAGTTTTGCTGACCACGTATTCATAGCATCACCATCGTCATCATCTGAAACATAAGATCCATTGTTACAAAGTTTTATAGCACAAATAAGTCTCTGCAATGGAGTAAGCTACATTACTATCACTTCAGAGACAGAGCACTTGGAAGACTCAATATGTTAGGTGCTGCATGGCCATGTAATACTGCTAAACTGGTCCTGAAGCATGTAAATCGCAGTAGACAAGACAGAAAAGTGAAATACTTTATCAGTGGTTAAATGTTTCCCAGAAAGATTAAGTGGCTTGTCTACAGTCACATGGGATAATGAATTGTGGCCTTCTGTGCCCCAGCTCAGGCTTTTAGCTACAAGAACAAATATCCTCTGAGCTGCTAATTGTAGCAAGGTAGCAATATTTTTACATAACAATATTCTATTACCAAACTGTCTGCAAAATAACAAATTGCCTTTCATAATCATAGTTTTGCAAAAGATGTAACAGATTTTAGAACAATGTAACAGATATTTGAAGTTGGACAAACCCTTCAAAACTTTTTCATATATTATATTTTGATCCCCTAGACACTGTAAAATACTTCAGTTAGTGTACAGCTGAATTAATGTTTTAGAATTTATCTGCCCATCCTGTGCTGGCCTTTTATGATGATATGACTGAAGTGTATTTTTTCAGAATATGTTACTGTACCTGCAACATACTGTTTCTTTATACTTCCATCACTATGAGCCTCAAGCACTACTGCAGAATTTAAAAATTCTTGCAAAAATAGAGACTGCTCAATTTTATGTGAGTTTTCCCCCATGCAGCAATCAGAACCACTTTATTCCCAGAAACCACTCTCACGAATGGACTGTCTTTATTCCACACATCGCCAGCTGGGTGCTATGTGGAGATGGGAGAAATTCTTGTATTTTTCAGTTTTAAGGCAGTCAGAAACATTTCACCTATTCACTCGAAAGTCAATAAATGCTTTGGCTGAAATGAGTTTTTAAAAATAACAAGATACATAGCAGAAAAATAAAAGAATAGTGTTTTGCCTGTGAATTATTTCCTGGTCCTTTTACCCATCCAACCAGAATAACCCATTTCCTCAAGGTCAACTTTTCCACCCATGTCTCTTACCTTTAATGTAAATGGTAACTGCCTGGTAACTTTGTGATTGCTGGCTGAGGCAAGGATGTAGGTATGTATTGAATAGCCATCCAGCTGCTAAGAGGCAAGTAAACCAGCAGAGTTCTGCTACACTCTCCCTCCATGCAGGATCTGATCAGGTTCCTCTCTTTCACCATGTTACCAGTTTTGAAGAAACTTTGAGAGGTGTACCATGCTCTGAAACTGCTGAAGACACCATCACTGCCTCAGTTTTAAGAGTGGCATCCAAAATTCTGACTCTAACCCAAAACACCAATGCTAGGGAATAGCATTAGGACAAAGGGACTACCTTTATGAAGGGCAGCACCTTATGCTACTGGGGGGGGGGGGGGGGAAGCCTCTTTTTGTTTGTCTGGGACTTGCAAGTTAAATCTGCCTGCTTTCCTCCAGATTTTATATTAAGAGAAGCAATGAAAAATAATTCTCTAACACTACCATTGGGTAGCAGCCAGCTCCAGTGTCCAATTTCCTTCTGGGAATGTTCAATTAAATTTATGAGAGTAAATAAATGAGTATGTGTAAAAAAATCTTAGAATTACACTGAGTCATTTTGACTATATCTACAAGCAGGGCATGAAAAAGCATAAAGTTTTTTACCTTTACAGCTAGCCCAGAACCAATAGCTCGTGACAGCAAAGTCGCGAGAGCTTCCAGTTTTTGTGGTCTGGCTGATGTAACCAGTGAGGTTTGTCACAAATTGCATTCTCTAAAATGCTGAATTACCTCTCTAAAAAGAGCCTGAAAAACAAATTTTAAAATGTCTTGATGAATTTGCTATGTTTCAATATTAGAAGTCTCTATACTACATTTTTGAAGTGCCTGTATGAAAGTCCTTCATCAACCAATACCACCAGCATTGTAACCTTCTAGAGCATCATGTATAATTTCAGCTTCAGACAACTTCAGAGACTAACAGATGGATCAAGGTTAAGTGTTAGCTCTGTATTTACGGGGAAAACAAGCCTTTCTCTAATGCTGCATGGCAAGACACTACCCTAAATGTTGCTTATCCAGTGCAGGCAGAAGATTCCTGGTGAAGTGGCATGTCCCGTTGTTGCCCACTATACAAAACCATTGTCACAAACATCTCTTGTTGAGGTGTGAAGCACGCTAAGGGAGACTCGCCAAAAACTGTCAGAGAAGAACCCAAATAAAACCATGGTAAGCCCTGGATCTGAAAGCCTGTCCCTACACGATGAACAATTCAAGTAGCGTTTCATGGGAAGAGTGGAGGTCCTAGGGGCGTGAGAACCGCCATCACTAGTGGTGAAGGATCTACAAAATTGATCCTGTCCAGGAGACTTAAGTGCACCAAGTCTCATAAGCCAGCACTGCAAATGTGGCCCTCAGCCATCCTGTGTTGGGTGCGGGGTGCTGCATAGCCAGCCCACGGCAGCAGACCTACACCAGGCCGCCCCGTCCTGCTACACTGCTGCCAGGGACCGGCTCTTCACCTCACACCATCCAGGTGGTGCCCCACGTGTCCATCATAAAATCACAGAATCATTTAGGTGGGAAAAGACCTTCAAGCAAGATCGTCGAGTCCGACCATCAACCATGCCTGCTAAACCATGGCCAAGTGCCCTGTCTACGCGCTTTGTGAATGCCTCCAGGAATGGTGACTCAACCACTTCCCTGGGCAGCATGTTCCAATGTCTGACAACCCTCTCAGTAAAGAAATTTTTCCTAATATCTAACCTAAACCTCCCCTAGTGCAACTTGAGGCCATTTCTTCTTGTCCTATCACTTGTTACTTGGTAGAAGAAACCGTTATTTGCCTCGCTACAGCCCCCCTTCACGTAGTTGTAGAGAGCGACAAGGTGTCCTCTCAGCCTCCTCTTCTCCAGGCTGAACAACCCCAGTTCCCTCAGCCGCTCCTCACAGGACTTGTGCTCCAGACCCTTCACCAGCTTCGTTGCCCTTCTCTGGACACGCTCCAGCACCTCCATGTCTTTCCTGTAGCGAGGGGCCCGGCGCCACCCTGCTGCTCCACGGGGCTTGCGGTGCTCCAGCAGACCGCCTCAGCCCCTTCGGCCTCGCGGGACGCCCCTCCGCCCGCCATTTCGTGTGGTCGCCGCCCCGCTCGCCCCCCGCCCCGCTGCGGACGCGGCTCCACCACCTCACACGACGGACCCCTCCCCGCCCGCCCCCGGCCCCGGTCAGCGCCCGGCCCCGACTCCCGCCCGGGCCCCCCGCAGGGCGCCCCGGCCGCTCCCCCGCCCCCGGCCGGACCAAACCGCCCCAAACCCCTCCCCTGTCTGCAGCAAGTGGCAGCGGGAGAAGGGCGGTGGCACCATCACGTGAGGGCCCTGCCTGGCGCTCGGCTCCCCGCGCAGCCTCGCCGCCGCCGCCGCCCCCCGGCCCCGGCCCCGGCCCGAGCCCCGCCGCCGCCTCGCCTCGCCTCGGCTCGGCTCGCCCCGCGCTCCCATGCCCAGCAGCGAGGCGGTGCCGCTGGGGCTGGGCGCCTGCCGCAGGTCGGGGGCGCTGGCCGGGATGCTGGCGCTGGTGGCGCGGCTGCTGGAGTGGCTGCGCTCGCTGTTCTGGAAGGAGGAGATGGAGCTCACCCTGGTGGGGCTGCAGTACTCGGGCAAGACCACGCTGCTCACCGTGCTGGCGGTACGCTGCCGCGGCCCGGCCGCCCGCCGGCCAGGCGCGGGGCGGGGGCGGGGGGCGCTCAGGGCGGCGGCCCGCGTTGAGGGGGCGGGTGTGTGTGTGTGGGGGGGTGGTGGTCGCCGCGGGGCGGTGAGGCGGGCGGCGGCGGCCCGGCGGGGCTGGAGGGGTCCGCCCGCCCCGAGCCGGCCGCTTCGCGTCGCTTCCCTCGGCAACAAGTGCGGGCTTTGCCTCCGCGGCCTGCGGCCGAGCCGCCTCCTGTCATGAGGTCCCGCGGCGCGGCGGTGCGCTGCGGAGGGAGGCAGGGAGGGGAGGGCGGCGGGCGGGCCGGGGGCATGAGGCAGCTCTGCCACCTCTTGCGGCCTCGAGAATTCCACAGCAGGCTCAGATGGGTGTGAAATTGTTGTAAGAGGGAGAGAGAAAATGTCTCCTGTGTCCGACCGCAAAGCGTGCCCATCTCAAAGCAGATTCCTAGGCACGGACTGTTGCCCGTGATTCAGGGCTGGCTTTTCACGGCCAGCGTATCCCAAAATAACTCGGAATATATTGTGCCTCCTCCAGGGCCACAACTCCCCTGCCACTGAATTCTCCCCTCCCATCAGTTGCATCAATAATAATGCCTCCCACAATTCCTTCATCGCTCTTTCCCAGCAGTCAAGTCTGGTTTTTGGTGTTCCCTTCCCACTGTGGTGATGGCCTTGCAGCCTTGGTTCCTCTCTTAATGCTGACACTTACTGTGATATTTTCCATTTTGTCGCCATGCTGAAATACGTTTCTCATCTTTGTTTGCAATGCTCTCCGCCCTTCTGCTTTGGGTCCATCCCGAAGGTTTACTTTCCATCGGAAGATGGAAACAAATACATGTGTTAAATATGGTTACTACTAATCACGAAGCATAGTGCATGCCCTTTTCTGCAAGGTGATCACTGTTGTGAGATGTACTGCAGCTTCACCTGCCACGAATAAAGGTTTTCTGATGTTCTTCACTCCTTATCCTGAAGAGTTACTAGATCATGAATCAAAACCAGGCTGGGAGGTTTGTGGCCTAAAGTCAAAGAGATTGAAGCAATGATGACATGAGTATATGGTATTTGTTATTTGCTTTCACATACGATTATGGATTAAGGGAAAAATAGGAGATTGTGAATTAGCGTGAGAGAAGAAGTGGAGAGAGAGCAGGAGAAAAAGGAATGGGGTAGGGAAAGTGCACGATGAAAGTATGTTTTGGGGGACATCAGCAATCAATAAACAGAAAATATCTGGAACTGGTATTTCAGTTAGTTTGTTAGGCACTCAGGCAGTCTTGGTAACACGGGCCTCCACACTCCTCGTGCCCATTGGAAGTGTTCATCTCCCAAGGGCGGGCTTTGCTGAGGAAGGGCGAAAAGGCATGACAAATTATATTGCTTCTTGGATTGATTTCATAAACGGAGCAAAGAAAAACACGGCGGTTCGGAGACCTCAGTAACAGTAGTGTGTGGTATTAGACTTTGCACATCTGTTTGTCTGCTCACTTATACTACGCCACCAGTGGAATGGCATCATACGTTTGTCTCTCTTGTGCTAGTATCCTGAATACCAGAGCACTGCTGTTACTGCGGTCTGATTTTGCCAGCAAATGTATTGCTTAAGAATATTCTACAAGGCATCCATGTTTTCTGACTTGGGGAGTGTCACAGATTGCAAGTTTTGTAGCTTTTGGATCTTTCAGTCTGGAGATGACGTGCCATGATAATCACCAAAGAAGGGTGGTTGGAGAACTTGGGAGTAAACAATTTAGGATAAGGCAATGGATAATTGCTTAGTCTCGACTACAGTTGATACGGGGATGCAAATAGATGGGAACTCTGTGTGCGTTTGTGTGTATGTGGCTAGAGTCTGACAAGATGAAAGTAACTGTTACAAAATAGTGGCTACTTCAAGTGCAAACTGCAATGGGTCATAAAAACAAATGGTAGGAAATTACTCTTTTTTCCACTTTGCAGTAGTATTCAGAGATCCTATCATGCTAACGCTGAATAAACACCCTTTGAGACACTCTCGTCCCTGAAGAGTTTGAGTCATATTTAGTCCTCTGTTACCAGTGGGAACCTTGGATAACGTCACTGCCTTTTACTATGGATGTGCACTGATGTAATGGAGTAGAATCTGGCCCACGGTTGTTGGTATGGTAGGGAGTAATGACAGTATTCATTGTCAGCTCAATATTCAGCAACATTTAAAGAGGGCATTACAAACTTCTTATCATCAGTTATTTTCATCTGTGTCAGGATGTAATCTCTTTTTTACTGAGATACGACAATAAACTTGTTTGCACATCTTGAATATTCACAAAAATAGGTAATTTGTCATGTAAAACTTCCTTAGCAAGCAAAATGGAACAGATTTTTTTACTTTATGGTGCTTACAGCACTTGAAACAAAACACAGTAATCAGAGCTTTTGGACTAATGCGGGCAAAAGTTTCAACATATTACTTTCTTTTCTTCATTGTGTGGGAAAATAAAGAAACTGTAAACATAATACTTTCTTTGTAGCTGATTCCTTTCAACCAAGATGGAAAATTTTTAGAGGAAAAAACTAAAGACCAATAAAGGGGACGCTAATTCTTTGCATTCTATCCCCAATACCAGAGCAGTTATGATGGCTTTTTTTATTATTTTTGTCTTCCAGTTTAGCACATTACATATGTGTATAATTTGCTGACAAAAGTGGAATCTTGAGGTTTTGAGTTTGTTTAAACAACAGCCTCCTGAGTCGGGAGGCTGGTTTTCCAGGCATTCCTGTGCTTGAGTAATGATGCTACCTTCTAAGGGTTTATGTGTTCATATGTCTGTCCTCCACAAATAACTGTCCTATATATTTTAACAAATTAGGCAGGTACCTGCTACAGGAGATGGTTACTGATTGGATTTGTCTTACTCCATCCAATTAAAAACTTCTGTCACTGCTGGGTATGTGTATCTGTATGAGACTGCAGGTGCATTTGTCTTCACTGTTTTTCCTACTGCTCTTGACAAGTGACTGAAGCAGGGAAAGAGGAGGAAAAAAAAGAGACTTTCAGAAACAAGAGATGGGGAAGATGTATAGTACAGAATTTAGCAAGAAGGTTCCCATAGGTAAGGTTGAACAAGTAATGGATGGAAGTTGTTTCTTGCCTGAAGGATCTCATTCCAACCCCCAAAATCTTGAGGATCAAGTAACTGTCAAAGGTTATACAGCTTTTAAAGTTCCAGATTAAAAATAATTAATCTTAGTTTGTGAACACAAACTGGAGGCGTAGTGTATTCTCACTCTGCCATGAACAGCAAAGAGAAAAGTTGCAGAAAGCGTACAAAGACCAGCAATAGCACTAGGTGTAGCTGGTGGCAACGTGTGCACTGTGAGGCGTGTCGCTGCTCCAGTGCGCCCTGAAGCTCTGATCATCCACTTCTCAGATGGGAGGGACCTGTTGGAGCATGCCTGCTTCCTTCCTTGTCCACATACCCATATTTTCTTCCAAAAAACCCCTAGGGCACATGGGATGATGAGGTAGGTGAAAGGAATATGGGCAGATAGATATGGAAGGGCAATGGCAAGTCCAGGAGGTCCTGCTCTCCTTTCTGGATGACTGGATAACCAGGACTACTGTCTGTGTTACAGAGAGCACCTGGGCTTCCTTGTAGACAGAGCTGTTGAGTAACCATCTGCATATCTTAATGCACCATGCCTAGGAGACACAATACCTTATTAATAATACGTTTTGAAGAAGAAGAATGAATAATGACTTATCTACTTAGATCTGAGTTCCACCTTTCTCCTCAAAAGCTGTCTTCTGTAGTAGTGGGTAGATGTGTGTAAGGTTCCCATTGGTGATGTCAAGCATTTGTCTTGTAAAAATATTTCTCTGAACTGGGGGAGGAGGCAGCACTTTGGTTTTATGTTTTGGGTTTATGGTGTGCTGAGTTAGTAGCTTGTATTTTTCTGTCTTAATGGTGTTCTCTTAGCTTCTACAGTGGGACTCCTCTGCTGTCACCTGCTCAGAAGGAAAGAGTCTGCACGTAGTACTCTGTACATGAGTACTCTTTCACCATTTATTGTATTTGGAGTTAAACCATTGGTAACAGTAGTGAGAAACTACAGGGAAAAATCCTGGTATAGTCAGTTTTATGATATTTTATCGTATTGGGGGTTGGACTACTTGACCTTTAAAGGTCCCTTCCAACCCAAACCATTCTATGATTCTACATTTTGACCGTGCTGCTTTCTGGTTTGCTGGAGGATCAAATGAAGAATTATCTGAAGTCTCGTGGTTTCTGGGGTGACCTTTGTCGCTGAGGAGAATAAAAGATCGTTTAAAGGGGCTGAAATGAACAGTCTTCCTTGGCGTGACAATGCATTAATTGAAGTGCTGGCCAGCGCTCTTGCAGAAAATTAATGTCATATTTTACAGTGTTGTAAAATAAAAATTTTAGATTGCAAACGAGAAACTTTTCTGCTGTGTATCAACTATTTAATAATAAATATATATATTTTTTTTTTTCTATTCTAGTCAGGGCAGTTCACAGAAGATATGATTCCCACAGTAGGCTTCAATATGAGAAAAATAACAAAAGGAAATGTTACTATAAAGGTAGGTGTGCATGTTTGAATTAATACAGAGTGAGTAACTAATAGACAAAGTGATTTAAACTTGGAATGTGAAAGCGTGTGAAATTTCTTTTAAGATGATAGGATCATTTATCTGGTTTTATGGCTCAATAATAATTTTTTAAAGCGTATAGTTTTATATTTCTCTGTTATGTTAATGTGTTTGATTTCATTATGTCCACACCAGGCAGAAGCTTTGTTGTGCTCTTTCGGGTTAAAAAGGTCATAAAATTCTGAGATGGTAAGGGAGCTGAGTTGACTCCTGGAGCTGCCTTGCTTTTTTCCCTCTCCCAGCTGTAAGTGAAATCTGAAGCAACTTCACTCTTAACTTACACATCTCAGCGGAGAGTGCAGTTTAATTCGCATAATGTTAGCTATACGGAAATATAACATCTAACATAAGTCAGTTGGGGGACCATCTCTTAGTCTTATAGAGAGGTATAGATGATGCCACTTTGGTTGTGATTCATGCCATAGGCATCAAAATAGAGATAAATCACTCCAGTAGCATTAAGTCCCTCTCTGTTGTTTGATTATGAAGGGAGCCTGCTTGATGAGTCCAGATCAAATTCATAACTTCTATCTAAAATTAGGTGAAGGGAATACAGGTTTTTGCCTTTACATTGACTTTTCCCTCCTTTTCCTTCATTTTCTCTCCTTCCTCCCTCAGTTCTAAAGATACTCTTTTTCCTCTGGTTTGGTGTGACTCCTAAACCTAGGGAGGATTTTCTCAAATGACCTGTAATGTGAATAAAAGCAGTTGTTAACTGTCTACCCATTCTATCTAAATTGCGAGCAGGTAAAGGGTGGTAACAGGGGTAGTTGACTTCTGTTGGTTGGGAGATGTTGAAACTGAACTGAAACCCCCTAAAACTGAAATGACCATAGTGGTATAAATACTGTGACTGCCTGTCTGTTTCTGATCTTAGTATCTTGCTATACTTTTTCAAAATGTCACATGACTGTGACTGCTGTACATTTCACTTGTGTATCTACTTCTGTGTTACAAGCTTGCAGATTAATCAGTAGGTTCCTCTACAACTGCTTGTACATTACAGTGCCTAATAAGCCAGTCTTTTGAAATCTATTGAAATGGAAAGTCTAATGTCACCCAACTATTTCCTCTCATCACCCCAACCCTCCTTTCCATATACCCTCTTGAAATTCGTGTCAGGTTTGGCTGAAATAAAAACTCTTAACATTATCCATGGTCTGATTTTAATTTCCCAGGAAATTTTGGCAGATTGCCAAAAAAAATGATGGTGAGTATCTTAAAACTAGGTCCACAGTAAAGACTAAAAGACTTAAAAGGAAAATGGAGTAAAATGTAAAATGGGGTAAAAGTAAAGTGGAGGAGGATCATTATTGCCTTGGTAACCTCAACTTTGTGACTTTGTGCATGATCATTATACGTACATGATTAGAGCCTGCTCCGGGAGAGAATCTGACCTCATTCTTAGCACAGAGTAGGTGAGCAAGAAGACAAAGTAGCATCATATAAGCATTTTTAATTCACACGTTTCCTGAAAGGTAAATGATTGATAGAAGCCTAAACTTTATTTTTGTTGTGGATGGGGTGCGTGTGAGTTTCAAAAATCCAAACTGTCACATGATGAGCACTGCAGTACTCAGTGCCATGTGTCTAAACTCTTCGTCAAAGTAAAAAGTCAAGGCTAGCATTACTTTACACAGCAGGCAGCTCTCTGAAAACAGAGGAATTTATATGGCAATATGAGTAAGCCTGTATCAGTTGGACTTTATCTGAGGAAAACGTAGGTGACCAGAATCAAAAGTCTCTCCGCATTAATTCTTGCAGTCAACCCCCTATGCTCAGTTTATTTTGGAGACCTATGAATCAGAAAGAGTAAAAGGTAACTGGTCTTTCAGGAGACAGAAGTAGTGCACAAGGTGCATGTTCTGCTGAGTAACAGTTATGCAGCTTTTTCTTGTAAATGGAGGCTGTTATTTCATGATGCTTTCTGTTAGTTCTTATGAATGCTATGTTTGAAACTGGTGAAAAAACATAGAATTTCATCGATGATGAGGTTTCATTTCTGGTCTTGGCCCTTCTTCACCTCTGTTGTCAGTATATACAAGATCATCCAAGCTCTTCCTCATCTCTGCTGATTCATTTCTCTGTGGCCAGCTGTGCTTGTGGCAGTGCGTACACTACATTTAAGGCAAAGCTGGTAAGGGCAAATTACAAGTTACAGGAACATCTGCTTTGATTGCAGTAGGGCAGTATTCATGCTGCATAACAAGAAGGTATACTGATTGGCCGAGAGCTGTTTCCTTTCTTTCCTTGCTATGGAGTTTCTTGCCAGCTATCCTCATGCCCTTAGCCTCTCCTCATCAAACATATTCCCCTCTTCCACTGCCTGGTTTCTTTGTGCCTCAGCCATTTGCATATGCACACAAAGGCCAAACCCTAACTACCTCATTCCTCAAAATACCCACTCCTATCCCTTAAAGAGGAAGCAGCAAATGTCCTCTCTTAGTCCAGGAGTGAGTTTGTCAGCAAATGAGAAAAAAAAATTCTGGTCTTGGGTCCCTCTGTTGAATGTGTTTCAACAACCATCCATGTGTTGCTGAGCAAAGAGCTGAACTCTGCTACAGAAAGAACATACTTCAGCCTAACAGTAGCTTGGTACATCCCTGTTTATCTTCTCCCAAAAGAATGCCTTTTTGATCAAAATCGGAACTTCTGAATATTTTTTCCTTTGGGGTCCAAATTCTACTTTCCAAACAGAATCTTTCCTGTAAAGGGAAATAAAACCAGCCCCTCTTAAAAAAAAAAAAAAAAGTCACAAAATAACCTTTTAATACACCCACTTTTCTGCCTGTGGTAGCACTTCTAAACCTCAGTATGATGTTTCTCATGCTGCGGACAAACAGAGTTACTTTCTGGGAAACCTAAAAGGGAATCAGGCCAGCCTAGTGAGGGTGGCAGAGATTAAAGTTCAGCTTTTGCAATCAGCTTAAGTAGATCATGGTGTGAGTTTTATATTCTACTTTAAGCATGGCCCTGCACCCTTGCACCCCTTTTCCATCAGCACCAGTGATCACATGGCAAAGCGGTAGTCATATCCACCAACTAATCTAGATGAAAGCAACCTCTAAAAAACCCAACCAAACCTGCCCCCATCCTAGTTTCTCCCCAGTCAAATTACCCAAGTAGCGTGCTCTGGAAACAGCTGTGTGATTGCTGGTGCCCCCACAGTGTGGGAAAGCAGGACACAGACACAGGCAAAATGATACATTTTGGGGGCAGCCTGGACAGATTGACTTAGATAGCTGCAAAACACCATATTTAGAGTGCAGAATCTGGACAGGAAAAAAGCAGTCTCTCCATTTGGTGAGAAAAATGAAATTTTCCTTCATCCTTCCACTCTGGTAGCTGCAAACTTTTAAGCACAGCTAACACTGCCTGTTGCTGGAGGGCTGCCAGAATTATGTGTTCAGTACGCACAGATAGACTGCTTGTGGATTCAGATGGATCAGTGACAATATTTTAAAAAAATAATTGTTTAATGCTATATTGTTAGGATTTACAAACTATGGATGGTGTTAAGTTTTCTAGTCCTTATAATTAATTCATGATTCATATTAATTATGAAAGAGAATTTATGGAGAAGTCAATGGGCATTGATACCAGAACACTCTGATTGATGTACTAATTGTATAGATTTTCCCCCCCAAGATTCTGTTCATTATACACAAATTAACATGTACAGTAGCTATGACAGCAAATTAAATAGTGTATTTGCAACAAGAACATCAGGGGTACTGCCTTACAAGTGCAAATGCGTCGGAAGGCCATCCCATGCTTTCTTGACCTCTTACACGTCAATGGCAGGTGTGTAAGAGAAAGGGACCAGTGATAAAATTGTGATTAGCATTGTGATACGAAGCAGCAAGTGCAGACTCACAAGCAAAAACTGTTTGTTTCAGTTTAAGTAGTCAAACTGTCTTAAGTTTTCACTCATTCAAAGAGGTATTTTTTTCTTACTGTTCTTTCAGGCATGCAGGTGTTCTTTGTCCTCCTGCCTGAGCCTTCCCTTCTCTTTCAGAAGACCACATTTGTACTGATGCAGTACCTTCCACTTGAGCTTTAGCAATGCTTCCAAATTCACCTAGGAGAGGATTCTATTTTAATTATTCTTAAACATCAGTTTCATACACTTTTCATTGCATCTGCCTTTGTTTACCACTGATGTAAGAAGTCCATAGATGCCACAGTCAATAAAAAACTTACTGCATTCAACCATAGTTCATAGATAATCCACAGGAATAGGAATTTCCTTTCAGTTCCCTTGTTTTCTGTCTTTTGTATAGAAACAATAAGGCCATGATTTAGAGTTTATATAGAGAAAGCATAAAGATAGTTGGAGTGCTATACTGATGCTGCTACAGAATTGTCAGATGTGGAAGAAAATGAAAGCTGTTGATGGTTCATTCGACTAGGGAAAGAAAAGTAATTTGCAAGTAGACAAAGTCTTCATAATAAAGTATTTTTTGAGCCAGGATAGTTCAAGTAGGTGAAGGAAATAGTTGTCTGCACAAATGATATTGCAAGATCGAGCTCATGCAGGAAGGAGGTGCGTGAGTTTCTGTGGAACTGTGCCTTGTTTTACACTTTCATCTCAAAAGTCATGTTATATATAGTTGTTATAACAGAGTTGTTAAGAGTAAGAGGATAATGCTAACAGTATGTTTATTAGTTTGAAAAACAATACTTGGTTTGGAAGCCAGTCTGCACAGAAAATAATTTATCTTAATCAATTCTCATGGTCTCTCTGCTACAACAGCATACAGTGAAGGTAAGAGGTGTAGGGAAATATGGATGTTATGTATAGACGCTTACTTCCTTAAAAACCTGTCAAGATGAAGTACTTGTATGTCACTATTCCTCTGTCTAGGTAAGCTGTTAAAATTTTACAGTCTAATTGCTAGATAAAGTTTCCAAAATTTTTTTGCTATGAGGGGAATGACATCATTTGTTGAGAAGTTGATGACTGAAGAATGGTGAGGGGGATGCCTCTTGCTAGAATCCTTTGATGCACTATTTGCAGCCTGGTCAACAAGGATTCAGAGTGAAATTTGCTTTAACCTTTTTATCCCAACAAAGCAGGTTACCTTTCTTACAGTAATATTATGATATCCAACTGTCAGCTATTATTAAAATTCCTGGATGAAGTGTTATTTTACTAAACCTGTGAAGCCCTTCAAACATGGCAGAAATGATGTTCATGGTAAGCAGATATGTCTTGCGTCTGACCTTTTTCAAAGGTGTCAGGGAACACTGCAAAACAGAATCAATTAAACTTAGTATAAGAGTGAAGCTGAGAAACCATCTGGGTCAAAAATTCATCAAGTGAAAAAATGACATTGCAGAAGTGTAAGACCAATCACCTCAGGCAAAGTAAGTTGCAACACCAACAAGTAGGTGATACTAATCCTTTATCTGTTTTTTGCCATATTTTGGGGTAGGCCACTAAGAAGGAAGTATGATGCTAGTGGAGCATCACCACCTGGTTTCTTTACTACAGTTCTATCTCTAGATTCAGTACAGTTCCAGAAGGCAACAAGAACTAAGGAGCCACGGTTGTCTTTACTTTCTTTTTTGCAGTAATTTCCAGAAGCCAGTAGATTTGTTCTTATATTTGGTCTCTAATCCTAGTGTGTAAAAGTATGGTCGCTGGCATGCCTGTGTGTATAAGTATTTATCTGAACCACACTGAAAGGAGAACACTGATTTATGCAAGCCAAAACATTATGTAGGAAGATGCCAATTTCATATGCTCTTTAATTAAAGATGAGCACGATCAGAAATGTAAAGCTGTCAGCTTTAACCATCAATTGTCAAATTTTGGCTTGTCAATGGATTTAATAATACCTGTCACCTGTTATTTTCAAAAATTGAGGAGGCAAAGAGGAAAGATTTTACCAGGCAGTATTTGAAATCTAAGCAGGAGGCTTTATGGATTTTGAGGTTGTGGCTGAGGTATTAAATTACAGGATGATTTCCAGCATCAAAATACCTAGTGTACTACAACTTAGTTGTTAAAACTGTTTTGATGAAGTTCATAACAAAACTGATGGCTGTCACTTTTTTTTCTGACAAAAAAAATCTATGAATTAATTTGGGGTTTTAATTCCAAGCAAGTTTTGTTGTTTGCCGAGTGATTTGATTTTGATGGAATTTCTCTATTTTTGGATCAGCTCAGTATTAGTAGTCTTTTTGCTTTGGTGAGATTTACTGTTCAATAAGCTAGACAGTAGCTAAAAAATTTCTTTTAACAAACCTAACTTTCAGAGTCTCAGAAGACATGCTTCGCGAACAGTTATTTTAAGTGATTGTGAAGCTCCAACTAATCAACCTTTGATTCTCGCAGTGATGGTCTTAGAAGCCTCAGGTATAAAAAAGAAATAGAGCAACACGAGACATGCATGCGCACAGGCAACGCAGCAGCTTCATTCTCCTTGCGCTTGCGCTTCGTTTTCTTAAAATTGCACCACCCCCCCGGATGTTGCAGTCCGGAGGGAGCAGGGAGCAGGGAGCAGCTACTCGGGGGACTGGAGCTGCGGAGGTTGGACTGCGGTCACCCCAGCTGTCACCACTAGAGGCCAGCGTCCTTCCACGGCAGCTGCAGCCCGGGCCAGCGCAGGCCGGTCTGCTGGAGGGCGAAGCCAAGCTTCTTGCTACTTGCTGTTTGCTCTGATGTGGGAGAGAGGGAGGAGGAGGAGGATCCCGGCTCTGTGCCTTCCTCTTCCAGCCTCCTTCGTTGCAGCACTCCTCTCCCCCGCCCCAGACAGTAGAGTTTCCAAGTCTCCAAACATCCTCGTAGAAACAGAATACTCCTGCTTTGTCATGCTTCATTCTGCTATTCAGCAGCAATTAAAAAACATCTTACCTGTCATGTCATCATGTTGCGTGTCATGCAGTAGTACGAGCCTCTGTGTGTACTACATGTATAGCTCCAGCAGTGTTTCAGCAAGTACTGGCTGTTCCACATGGCTTGGGTTACTCTGAAAAGGCTGTGCTGTTATCTGGGCTGATTTCAAGCCAAAGTGGTTATTTCTATAAAGAATTTTTGTGGGATGTCCCAGTGATTTATGGTAGTTGTGTGTAAGGAAAAGCTGTACTGCTGGATTCTAAAGGGCTGTGATCCACAGCAGGAAGTCCAGTTACTACTGATATACCCCAGGGATTGTTTAGCATCTTCATTAGTGACCTGAATGATGAGACGGTGCACCCTCAACAAGTTTGCTGATAATACAAAACTGGGAAGAGTGGCTGATATCAGAGGGTTATGCTGCCACCCGGAGGGACCTCGACAGGCTGGAGAAATGGGCTGACAGGAACCTCATGAAGTTCGACACAGGGAAGTGCAAAGTCGTACCTGGGAAGGATCAACCCCAGGCACCACTACAGGCTGACTGGCTGGCAAGAAGCTTTGCAGAAAGGGGCCTGGGGGTACTGGTGGGCACCAAGTTGACCATTGGCGAGCAGTGTACCTTTGCAATAGAGAGACCAACGGCATGCTGGGCTGCATTAGGAAGAGCTTTGCCAGCAGGTCAAGGGAGGTGATCCCTCCCTTTTACTCAGGACTGGTAAGGCCATACCTGGGGTACTGTGTCCAGTTCTGGGCTCCCCAGTATAAGAGGCATGTGGATCTACTGGAGAGAGTCCAGCGAAGGGCCGTGAAGATGATTAAGGGACTGGAGCATCTCTCATATGAGGAGATGCTGAGATATCTGTCTAGCCTAGAGAAGAGAAGGCTTAGGCGGACCTCATCAATGTAGCCAGACTTTCCTTGGTGCCCAGTGACAGGACAACTGGCAATAGGCACAAACTAGAATATGAGAAATTCCATTTAAACCATGAGAAAAAGCATTTTTACTGTGAGGGTGATTGAACATTGGAACAGGTTGACCAGGCAGGTTCTGGAGTCTCCATCCTTGGAGCAGTCTGCTCTAGGTGACGCTGCTTTGACCAGGGTGAGTTAGACTATACAATCTCTAAAGGCCCCTGCTAGCTTCAGTGGTTCTGTGATTCTGTGAAAAGGAGTTAAATGAGGGTTAGGGAGTGGCTCAGAGAATAAGTATGGAGCATATTCAGAATTACTCAATTATCAACTAAGAAGGAAGAGTAAGAAAGCAGTCTTCCATCTGATAGTTTGGGAAGAGAAGCCTTGGAGACTGTATCTGTGCTGGGAGTTGTGTGCTGCAGAGTGTGACACAGGATCATGCATTAGATAGGAAGCTCTACAGTGGTTGGGTTAAAAACATAGGGCCAGAAGCCAGTGTCCTGAGTCAGAATAGGCAGTATTGAATGTCTCACCAGTCATTCAGAGTAACTGTTTGTCCTGGTTTCAGCTGGGATAGAGTTAACTGTCTTCCTAGTAGCTGGTACGGTGCTATATTTTGAGTTCAGTATGAGAAGAATGTTGATAACGCTGATGTTTTCAGTTGTTGCTAAGTAGTGTTTAGCCTAAAGTCAAGGATTTTTCAGCTTCTCGTGCCCAGCCAGCAAGAAAGCTGGAGGGGCACAAGAAGTTGGCACAGGACACAGCCAGGGCAGCTGACCCAAAGTGGTCAACGGGGTATTCCATACCATGGGACGCCACATTTAGTATATGAACTGGGGGGAGTGGGGGCTGGGGAATCGCCCCTTGGGGACTAGCTGGGTGTCGGTCGGTGGGTGGTGAGCAATTGCACTGCGCATCATTTGTACATTCCAATGCTTTTATTACTATTGTTGTCATTTTTTTAGTGTTATCATTATTAGTTTCTTCTTTTCTGTTCTATTAAACCATTCTTATCTCAACCCACGAGTTTTACTTCTTTTCCTGATTTTCTCCCCCATCCCACTGGGTCGGGGGGGAGTGAGTGAGCGGCTGCGTGGTGCTTAGTTGCTGGCTGGGGTTAAACCATGACACTGTTAGGACTCCTGAAAAAGAGGACCAAGAATTGATCTCAAGGAATCATCTAAACCAAACTTGTGCTCTGAGGTGAATCAGATATTTACCCAAATTTATCTTAGGTAATGGTTTCTTAAAATTTGTTCTTCCATGAAGAAGGTTCTACAATATCCCTTGTTTTGTACAATGTTCTTTCACTCTAAGTGTTAGAAAGCTTTTTTCCTAATATCTGACATGAGTTGCTGTCATCACAAATTGAGCTGCTTTTTTCTTCTATACCTGGCAGCCATTTCCTGGGAAACATTATGGTTTTGCCCCCCCCTTCCCCTCTTTATAGGTCATATTTTCAAAATCTTTTCTTACCCTTTCTTTTCTCTTCTGGACTTTTTCAAATTTGTCTGTGTCTGTTCTATAGGCTGATGCTCAAAACTAATATAGGAGCCTCCCTGACACGGAGGACAGGGCAGTACCTCTAAAATTGTACTTAAGATGCTTCTTCTAGTACATGCTGATTTAAGATCTGCAACACTGTTGAAACACATACTTAGTTTGTGAACTGCTCAGGCTTTTTGTCCTGCACCTCTACCTGGTTATTATACATTTTGTGCTAGTGCATTTGGTTCCCTCTATCCAAATGTAGCATTCTGAACTTCTGCGTGTTAAATTTCAGCTGCCTTATTTCAGACCATCCCTCTAGTTGGTCTGGATACTTTAGGATTCTGAATTTTTCTTTTTATCTACTCCCAGCTTGAAGTTATCTGCAGCTTATATAAACATGTTCTATTCCAACATCCTGTTAGGAAACCTGGGAACCATAAGTGCTGTCCCTGGTTAGTTCTGTCCTCAGCAGCATTGCTTCATTGATAAATGCTGGGAATCTGTCAGGATTGCTCAGACTTGAGAGCTAGAAGGTAAGGGGGACACACGAGGAGAATGCCAGGGAGCTGCTCTGTGGGTTAAATCTGTCATGGGAGAATGTCTAATGTACCAATATTAGATTACTTTTTCCCAGCATACATGCTGTTGCACATCCTCCTGGTTTTTCTGTGCTCTTGAGTGACTACTAATTTTTGCTTTCATGGTTTTATGTTCTTCAAGGACAAGCAAAATTAATGATCACTACAGTAGTTATTGATCAGCTGTTTTGAGCTATCAGTGTCCTTGCCTCTGGTCTCCTTGCCCTCAGTCTTCGAAGTGCAAGTTCTGCCTACAACTTACAATTTCTATATGCCTACTTTCACCAGAATCTCTTGGATTTTGATGTCTAGAGACTGATTCATGGTCATGTGAAAAGAGACTACAAAGGATTGCACATGGTCATGCAGAATCAGGGCTTTCTACTTCGGGGAGGACACAATATTGAGGCTAGGATGGATTGGCTCCTTCTATTTAGAGGTGTGTTATGTCTTGACTGAGAGGATTACAGTCTTATCTCTAAAGCTGGGTTCCCTGGTACTTTCCTGCCTTTGAACACAATGTGGATGTAAGGAGCATGAGGTTCAGAAAACAGTTTCTGAGAACAGACTTCGTGTTTGTGTCCTGTTTAAAATCCACCTGTTGATCCTTCCAGCATTGTACCATGTGTCTGTGATAAAATGTCAAATACACCTTAGTCATTGAGAAATAAGCCCTGCCATTAAAATGCCTCTGCACTTGTTTTCAGGAATTGAAGATATTCAGCCATTTTGTGTTGCAAGTCTAAGCACACTAAGTACATTTCCCATTCTTCAGTGAAAGTACTATGATTAAATTAAAAAATTATAAACTGAAGTGTGCATATAGCATTTTTTCTGTCTGACGTGATAAAATACCTAGTTACAAAAAATGTTTAAAAGTTGGACTTTATCACTAGTTAGGAGTGATAACAGCATTCTTTAAAGGACCAGGACTGATTTTGCAATGTGATGTAGTCTTCTGGAAGTATTGCCTGCAGAAAATGTAGCCAGCTTTAAGAGCAACTGTAAAGGCATTTCTGAAATATAGAATAATAGACAGGTAGTAAGTATTCTAAGGTAGTAAGGTGTTCTGACTTCCATAATAGGTTACGTGGCTGGTACTACAAGTAAGGCTCTGTAGTTTTGTTATCCACGGGGCAATTTATTAAAAAATTTAAGGCTATTTGATTCAGCTCTTTTTATTCTTCCTGTTTATTAGACAGGGCAGCTGAAAATTACTGGCTGAAGATTCCAGTCTAGAATAGGTGACTCTTTAGGATTTGTCTCCCCAGAGCTTAGCCAGGTGAAAAGGAGGAAGCCAGCCTGAGCCAGCTGTCTAAATGCAGTGGAGAGCAGTGCAGAGCTTTGCAAGAGTGGTTCACCTGGAAGGCAAGGTGGGTAAGGCAGATGGAATAATTTCCTGCTGTGGGTGCCCTCTGAGCTCTTTAGCAGCCACAGAGAGATTTTAGGCACTTGGATTAGATGCCTACGTTTTAGGTAGCTGAAGTTGAGGGAAATGAATCCCATGCTTCCCAGTTACTCCCTGTCATTACACATTGAGTGGGCTATGAATGCTGTGACTGTGCTTGCTGTGTATGCATGAGCTCATTAGTCACATCTCGGTATATGTGGACTTGTCTGTGTACAATGTGATGTTGGATGTTGCTGGTGCTATGTTACTCTGCCCAGATGTTTTTCTGTGTTCAGAATTTCCTCACCTGTTTGTTCAGGTTTAGGTTTTATGGCTGGTATTTTCCGAATACTTCCAACCAGAAAGATATATTTCTGAGTCCAGGTATTTGTAGTGTTGGATTCAGCTAGCAAATTAAGATGTCTGAATGTAAACAGGTATATGTCTGCAGTGAGTGTTAAGCTCCTTCAATAACAGTCAGAGGAGCTCAAGTCAGTACCATCAAGCCTAGAGCATAATTCTGTCGTCCTAAAGAAGACATTACATCTGGTCAGCTGAAAGCTGTCTAGGCTTCACTGACTGTGGTGAGATCTTACGTACTGAACCTGCGCTTTGACATCGAGATACAAATGTGTCATTGTACACATCTCTGTCCATAAGAAACATCCTACCCAGCATGCCTGGAAGAAAAGCCATGTAAAACTTGACATCTAGAAAATACTACTTTTCCCTTCCTGCAGCTTTCTTATTAACTGTCAAGCTCTCCCACAATATAAGCTATTAATTAATAAAGAAGTGCAACTAGAGTGTTAATGAGCCTTCCTGTAACTGAAAGCTTTTGAAAACCTTTGGACGTATTGCCCACCTGCATTTTTGCTCAACTGTCATGATACCTCTGTGCAAAAGGAAAAGATTTGCTCCTTAAACATAGCTGATAGCCACAGTCTTAAGAAGGAGCCTTAGAGCCACATGAAGAATGGAAACTGAACAAGAGACATATCCAGAGAGATTCCTGTTCTAGAAGAATTTGATTTAACGGGTATGGTAAATGATGGTTCCAAAGTATAACAATTAATAGTTTACAAATAAAAGCATTGCATTATTTTATGAGAGTGTAGGCCTGCAAGCACAGTAAGAATTAGTACTCTGTAGGAGTAGTCAGGAACAAATAAAACAGTGATTTATAAAATGCAGTAGGAATAAGATGTATGCTTTGAGATTGAGCCTAAACAACAACTCCTTGAGATTTTAATCTCTGAGGCAATGGTACCGGGCATCAAAGAAACTTTTTGTCTGTTTGGTCATTTTGTATGCATTTTCTGATTCTTAAGATCAGCTGATCTTCTAGGGATAAAATTACCTCTTAAATATTACAAAAATTTTATTCCTGAGAGACCAATGAAAGCCATGGGAGCAATTTGAAGTCCAGTCTCTTTTTAAGAACAGAGACAAAACAAACTTTTTATAGCTAGCTCTATATTCTGCTGTTTAAGATGTAGTCTCCTGCCTCTCCCAGTTCACACCCAGAGTATACTTTTTATTTGTGTATTAAATACTGGGATCCCAAAATAGGTGATGTACACAACATGCAAGGCAAAAAAACTTCTTTAACTCTAAGACCTCTCCCATTTCCTTCCTAGGTGCCTCTTGTACTCTCACAGTTCTGACTGTTCAGGCATTTACAGTGGAAGTGGTTTGGGGCAGAAATTGGTGTTTTGAATTAAGTAGTTAATTCTGTCATTGGCTATTCAGTATAATAAAGAGTATTAGAAAGTTACTACTAGAACCATTTTAATTTCATAGGCAAAGAGGTGATTTTTTTAATACATTTTTTTTCTTTCTCTATTTCAGATAATTATAACTTAATATATTGATGTAAACTGGGTTCCCAAGCACTATTAAAAACACCTAGGCAATCTTGTGTCCTTCATGATGTACTTTAATGGATAGTTGTAAGCCTTATTAGGGAAACTGACTGGAAATGACTTATCTTTCCATTGTTTCAAGGTGACTCTTTCTCCTAATGAGAATAATACTTGTTCTGCAGTGCAATTTAATATAGTATAGATACAGTATAGATATAGTATGTTATCCAACAAGGACAAAACTAGTATTTCTTTATCTTGTATTACTTTTGTGATTAGTCCAGGCTACATTATCTTGTAGGTTTTTCTGGCTACGAGGAATAATCACTGTCCGTCTCCAAAAATCTAATCTTACTACTGGCCTTCCCTGTCCTCTTTCCCCTTCTTTCTTCTCTGATCTACCAAGAAAATAATTTGGTTTCTTTTTCCAGACGCACAGATGTGCACCAGATGGTTACTAATAGTTTCAAGGTCCTGATGAGTTATTGGAATAATTAGTGTTGGTGTGAGGTTTTTCATCTAACTATAATACTGAACTGTGTACTCATCTCTTTCAAGCTTTTAAAATAAAAGGTTTATTTTATTACGACTTTTGAAACAGCGCTTCAAATGTCAGTGCAGATAATAATTGATACCCAGTTCATGGTCAGAAGTTCACTCAACTCTCTTTAATGTGTAAAATTCTTGATCTTGTAAATGGGATCAAACGCAATCTACATTTAGATGATATAGTAATTTTATGCCAGAAGGAACAGTAAGATATCAATCAGGGAATTATTTTAATGGTGAACTGGGAAATATTTCTTTATAAAATATGAACATAAGATGTTGAAAATAATAAAGAAATTGATACATAAATATGATTTATGGATTGTGGAATTAAAAATGTAGTCTGCATTAGTTGAAAAAGGTCTTACCTGAAGGGTCTATTAAGTCTTGCTCTTTTGTGCAAGTCTTTGTTGCCACAGCAGGTTTAATATGTTTGGATTTATAAAGTATAAATATGAAGACAACTCTCAAGAAAATTTTACTTCTGTGTATGTTACTTCCAAATTTAGTTTGTGCTGTAATGGATATGCCTCCTAGTATGTAGTACCTATTGTTTTGATAGCTAAATCTGATTAAAATAAGAAATAATTACTTCTCTTTGACATAGGAACAGATCCATTCCTTTTATTTTTCAGTGTTCATCACTGTTTTAATAGATGTGTCACTTGTAACACAACTGGCTTTGGATGTAGCTGCAACACCTATATCATCACGCAGCCCTTGTCTGCATGATTTAGATCCTTTCCCTGGTATTTTGATCTTGGAAACAGTTTTAGAATGAGATTATTGTCATCCACCAAAAATACTGGATTTTTGCAAGCAAAGCAGAATAAGTAACTCCTGTACAGAAAAATAATGTGCTAGCCTTTTAATGATACGGAATTCAGTGGGATTGCCAGACACTAACAGCATGCATAAGTATTTGCAGGATTGGAGCTTTATAAAATCCCAAGCAGAATTTGAGCTTCCTTTCCTTAAGATTCACTCATTAATCACTTCAGGCCTACCCTACACTACTGTTTCCTTTCTGGTTCTGATCAGTTAATCCATGTGTCTTTAAAGCACATTTGATGAACAAATGGCAGAGCTGTGGAGGTATTGGATCTCTCTAGAATATATCGTCCTTTACATGGACTCAATCTGCTCTCTGACCAACTCTTTATTTACTTAATATCTGTCTTTATCCTGCTGAAGGCCTGATGCATTCTTAACTCAGGTCTCCCTAGCCCCATAAAAAATGCAACTTCCTAACTGTTTTCATACAGTGATGCTATTCTTTCTGGGTTTTAGACTGTGTATTTGCAGAATTCGCTTTGGTATCCGAGTAAGACTTTTTTTTGCAGTGAGCAGGAAAGGGTGGAATTCTCCAAATGGACATTTGGAGCTGCTAAGGTCACAGGACTGACTTGACCTCTGAATGTGCCTGTCCCCCTCCATTGACTGGAAGGGGCTGAGAAGACCAGTCTTTTGAGGAAGGTCACTTAAAAAAAACCTGCCTACATTTAGGCATTGTCAGTACAGCCTGCATGCTGCATGGAAGAGTTCTTTTGTTCTGTTCTGTTAGTACTGTGTAGTTCAAAAATGTTTTTGGGGTTGGGGTGTTCTTACCTTTTCCAGGTATGGGACATTGGAGGACAGCCAAGGTTTCGAAGCATGTGGGAGCGTTACTGCAGAGGAGTCAATGCAGTTGTGTAAGTTTTCTTGTGTATGCCCATATAACATATATTTAAAACTATGTATTATTAATATAGATTTGCTTTTCTTCCTGTCCACCTCTATCACATAAGAAGACCCAACACAATAATAGTGTGTTTTACACATCCAGCAAGCCCGCTGTATAAGTAATTGCATGTTCCAGGCCATTTTTTCCCCACAGCCTGTATTTAATCCTGTATCTTCCTGTATTGATAAGTGCAGGGCTTACACAACTCAGGACTGTTTTAATGCTCTTGTCAATGGGAACACATTGGTCACATTTCAGATGTTTTAATGCAACTTTCTGCAAGTAATAGACAATACCATAAATAACTATGTTCCCATTGCAGTTATATGGTGGATGCAGCAGACTTAGAAAAAGTAGAAGCTTCAAAGAATGAGCTGCACAGTTTGATAGATAAGCCACAATTGCATGGAATTCCAGTAAGTATTTTGATTATTATTCTTACCTGAATGTAGCCATTGTAGCCTAAATCCTCATGAATTGGTTCCTCTGGACTCTTGAAACTAGCTTAAGTATGATGCAGCCTTGATACATTGAGTGTTCTTACAAAAATTATTGTGGCATTTTTTCAGAGGACTCAACTTCTTATCAGTGCTGCAGTGTGTTTTTATGTTGTCTAGTCTAAAGGTCAGAATAGATTTGGAAAAAAATCATTTTCACATGTGGCATTATCAGACAGAAATTACTTCTAGTCAGTCGCCTTGTTGGCTTGGTTTGAACCAGTGACCCAGATATGTTTCTGGCAGTATCTTATGGTGTGTGAGATTTGTCTTTCTAAAGAGTGGCAGACACTAACATCAAATAGCGTCCTCTGCTTCCAGAGATTGTGGAGGAGCTTGACTTTTTCTGTGTCCTGACTTTTTCTTTTTCTTGACTTTTTAGTTTTTCAAACTAAACTGTATGAAAAAAATTTAAATATGCATCTGTTCTCCAGTAGGAAGTATCAAAGTATAGTATATTCTGCTGACATTCTAGTGAGAAATTAACAGAGGTGGAGACTAATGTTGTTTAATTAAGTGTAATCTGCCAATTTGGAGCTAGTAGGAATCAGTCAGGTTACCATTGATCTTTGATGCCGATGTCACCAAGCAAGAGTTCATACCTTTGATCATAAGAAAGAAAACAATGGTACATACAGATCAGGAGGAAGGTACTCACAGCTTGATGGCTCTTGCTTGGCCCATTTTTTGTAAGCAAATATTTGGACACTTAGCCAGTGCAAGTGGTCGAAGTCATCTGAGGATGAGTAAACAGACAGCTGACATGAAATCATTGTGAGAATAAAGTTCTCACACATCTGTTCTCAAAGAATTTTTCAAGTGACTCCCCATCTTTTTTATAAGGTTTGCTATTGTTGTTGCATTTTGTTATGTGAAGTACATATTGAACAAATCCTACAGAAATCTACAGTCATGCTGTTCATGGTGAGTGACTTTGTCCTTTGTACTGTCTTCCCATCCTGTTTTATTTACTTTGCACTTTTCCTTCCTGAAATGATAGGTCTCTCATATCTTCAGAAGTATCTAATTAAGTTCCTTTCGTTTTATATGTTACAATATCACATTCCAATTGCCCAGCCTGACCAGCAGAGTAATTTCCAAGATGCAGTAATGTATTTTTTACTTATTTTTATTTCATAGGTAGTAACTAGTATTGAACTTCCTTCAATTTATTGTACTCAGGCTTTGGCATTATAGATTTTAAGGTAGCTTTATTAATCTGAGACTGCAAATAATGAGTTTTAACGTGTTCCAAATTCATGGGAAATAATGGGACAAGCTTGACTCAGAATTGTAACGCATCTGGAAAACAATGCAATCATAATTGGAAAAACCTTCCATTGCTTACTTTATCTTAGAATGTACTCAACCCATTCATCTGATCTTAATTTATACTTGAAGCCTTAAGTATTGCGTAGGAATTCTTGAATTCCAGCATCTGTTCAGTAAATTTTCTGTGTTTATCAGACTTAATTCCTAATGGCTGCCCTTCTGATTTCTACCATGGATGCTCAAAGGGGTTGGAGAGGAATGAGTTATTTGGCTGATGCTTGGGTGATATATTGTTTTGGATGCCTGGCTGTTTAGTATGTCAATGTTAAGAAGCACGGGAGTAAAACTGTAGAGAGAATAAATTCTGGATCTTAAGGACCCAGCCTCTACTTCTGGGGCCCTACTTTTGATTAACATTAGTCTGGTCCTATGGATTGAATGTCTGTTGGTGGCCTGAGTGCACCTGGTGCATGCTCTCATCCAGGTTTAGTTGCATGCAAAAGGAATCCACCTGGTGGAATCTGACACCATCCCATAATGCCATCCTGAATGGAGAGATTCACTTCCAGAGGAGACTTCTGATACTGATATACCCAGAAATAATTGGATCCAGTTTCCAGAGGGTGTGTACCCAGCATCTGACCCTGGCTAGGAGCAGGATTTCCATGATGCTCCCACAGTCATTGGTCGTTTTGAATATGTCCGCTACTGTGTTCTAAATACTTGGCTGCAAGATCCAAAATAATGCCAACAAGTGGTTGGCATTACAAAACAAATAAAAATAAACTTTTATTCCTTCTGGATTTAACATGAATATGAATGATTTCTTTCAGGTGTTAGTCCTTGGAAATAAAAGAGACCTCCCAGGTGCACTGGATGAAAAGCAGTTAATTGAGAAATTGTAAGTAGCTGGCCTGTGTAAAAAGCTGAAACTCTGTGAAATTCAATATATAAGAGAAAATCGTTGGTAGTCCATGGCAATAACCAGCTATAACAGATTCCATTTTATATTCTCAGATACTCCACTCCGAGCTCTGCTGGCAGTTGAAATAGCAATCTAGGCTGATAACGGACTACAGTAGATTTAAACCTCTCTTGATTATTATTTTGGTTGTATACAGTTGTTTCAGATAGTCCTGTTTTCTCATCACTGAAGATCTAACTGCTATATGTAGTAATAGGCTCATTTACACTTTTCAGAGTACATTGTAGTGGCAGTTTAATGCTCAAACGGCATTAGAACAGAACCATTTCAAACTACTGTCTGTAAATTTAAGCAATTCAGATATTTTTGGCATGTAGCCAAGCATATACTTACGGATTACTGAAACTAACTTAAATTGATGCATTGTAAGGGTAATAGTAAAGGAAATATACAATTTTGTAAAAATGGCCAGTATAGCAATAATTTTGCAGAATAGGTTTCTGTGTCTCATATCACATAATTTCAATCAGTAGGAAGTGCAAGTGAAATGCAGTGCAAGTGCAGTGAAGTGAAGTGAGGCTTCAGTATAGAAGGATGGTCCAAAGGCTAAGCAACTAAACTGAGACTTAGGAAACACAGAATCACAGAATGGCTGAGATTGCAAGGGACCTCTGGAGGTTTTCTTGTCCACCCACCCGCTCAAGCAGAGCCACCTAGAGCTGACTGCCGTCGACCATATCCAGACGGCTTCTGAATATCTCCAAGGGTGGAGACTCTGCAGCCTCTCTGGGCAACCTGTGCTAGCACTCAGTCACCCTCAGAGGTAATAAGTGTTTCTTTGTGTTCAGAAAGGGCCTCCTGTGTTTCAGTTTGTGCCCATTGCCTCTTGTCCTGTCACTGGGCTCCATCTTCTTTACAGCCTCCCTTCAGATACTTGTACACATTAATAAGATTCCCCCCGAGCCTTTTCTTCTCTAGGCTAAGCAGTCCCAGCTCTCTCAGCCTTTCCTAGTATGTGAGATGCTCCAGTCCCTTAATCGTTTTAGTGACCTTTCACTGGACTTTCTCTAGTAGCTCCACATCCCTCTTGTACTGGGGAGCCTGGAACTGGACACAGCACTCCAGGTATGGCCTTACCAGGGCTGAATAGAGGGGAAGGATCACCTCCCTCGACCAGCTGGCAACACACCTCCTAATGCAGCCCAGGATACCATTAGCCTTTTTTGCCATGTTGCTAGATCATGTTCAACTTGCTGTCCACGAGGACCCCAAGGTCCTTTTCTGCAAAGCTGCTTTTCCAGATAGTCAGCCCCCAGCACGTACTGGTGTTCCTTCCCAAGGGCAGGACTTTGCACTTCCCCATGTTGAACTTCCTGAGGTTCCAGTCAGCCCATTTCTTCAGCCTGTGGAGGTCCCTCTGGATGGCAGCAGAACCCTCTGGTGTATTAGCCACTCCTCCCAGTTTTGTGTCATCAGCAAACATGCTGAGGGTATGCTCTGCTGCATCATCCAGATCATTGGTGAAGATGTTGAACAGGACTGGACCCAGTACTTATCCCGTGGTACACCACTAGTTACTGGCCTCCAACCAGCCTTTGTGCCACTGATTGCCACCCCCTGGGCCTGACTGTTCAACCAGTTTTCAGTCCACATCACCATCTGCTCATCCAGCCTATACTTTCTCAGCTTGTCTATGAGGATATTGTGGGAGACAGTGTCAAAAACCTTACTGAAGTGAAGGTACACAATATCCACTGCTCTCCCCTCATCTAGCAAGCTGTAGATTTCATTGTAGAAGGTTATCAAGTTGTTCAAGCATGATTTCCCCTTTGTGAATCCATGCTGACTACTCCTGATCATCATCTTGTCTGTCATGTGCGTGGAAATGGTTTCCAGCATTAGTTGCTCCATCACCCTCCCAGGGATCAAGGTGAGGCTGACTGTCATGTAGCTTCCTGGGTCCTCCTTCCTGCTCTTTCTGAAGATAAGGGTGACATTTACTTTCCTCCACTCTTCAGGCATCTCTCTCAATTGCCATGATCGTTCAAAGGTTATCAGTGAATGGCCTCACAATGACATCAGCCAGCTCTCTCGTCACTTGTAGGTGCATCTCATCAGGGCCCATGGAATTCTCTATGTCCAGTTTGATTATGTATTCCTTGATGTGATCCTCTTCCATCAGGGGTACAACTTCTTGCTCCAGACTTTTTCCCTGGTCTCTGGGGCCTGGGATTCCTGAAGTCTAACCTTGCTAGTAAAGACGGAGGCAAAGGTGGCATTGAGTCCTGCCTTTTCCAGGTCCCCCACCTCATTGAGCAATGGGCCCACGTTTTCCCTTGTCTTCCATTTGTCACTTACATACTTACAGAAGCCCTTGTTGCCTTCAACATCCCTCACAACATCCAATTTCAGTTGGGCTTTGGCTGTCCTAACTGTGTCTCTGCATGCTTGGACAGTGTTTCTGTATTCCTTCCAGGTTACCTGTCCCTGCTTCCACCTTCTATATGCTTCCTTTTTGTGACTGGGTTATGCCAGGAGCTCGTTGTTCATTCACTTATGCCTCCTGGCTTTTTTTCCAAACTCATTAGGGTGGGCTGCTTTTGATCTTGGAGATGATCCTTGAATATTAACCAACATTCCTGGGCCCTTCTTCGGTACAGGGCCTTATCCCATGGGACTCTTTCAAGCAGATCCCTGAAGAGGCCAGGTTTGCTCTCCTGAAGTCCAGGGAGGTCACTATTTAGTTCTCTTATTAGAGTCTCTTGTATGATCTCAAGACTCCTTCCTTCTCAGTGCCTCCACTCTCCATCTGCTCCAGGAACATAATCTCTTTTCTGCATGTCTGTGCCACTTGTGTGAGGATAAATAAATGAAAAAATAACAAAAAGTGCTCAGAAACTCTGAGGGGGATAGGGAGATTCCCAGAAAGAAACAAAAGTTAATTAAGAATCAGTTTCTTCCTAAATGTAGAGGATCCTTTCAGCAGGAATCAGATCTGATATGTTTGAGTATGATATAATAAAAGTCCTGAAGATTAATGGTGTGATTATTTGAGTACTGTTATTTGATTATTAGAGTTATTAGAGATAAAAGCTCCGAATTCTAAGTGAAAAGAGTAAAAAGTGAATGCTAAGACATGGTAATGTTACTTGGTTGCCACTATGAAATGTTATTTTCAGCTCATGGATTTCTGTGGTTTTATTAATCACTATTACACTGACTTAATAAGAAATTTGAATTTTTGTGAAATGGCTTTATAACCTTTTGATCTTTATAGTTTAAGAAACATGGGGTTTTTCTGTGTGCAGTAGCATATTTTCAAAATTTAATATCTGAGGATAGAATTGAACCCACTGAGTAAAAAGCAGAAAACATGTAATTTAATGGAAATTTCTGTTGTCAGTTTTTGTGCAGTTATAGCACTACTTTTTTTTTTTTTTCCCGTAGAAACCTTTCAGCTATTCAAGACAGAGAAATCTGTTGCTATTCTATTTCCTGTAAAGAGAAAGATAACATTGGTAAGCTTCTTCTTCCTTACAGCATCATCAATGTATACTTTGTACTTTGGATCCAAAGTTAAAGTTGTTAATGAGATTTGAATATCTAACTCTAATATATAACTGAAAATCTCAATTTACTTTGATTTTGTTGCAAATATTGCATGCAACTGTATTTGTTTTAATACAGAATTATGTGTAATTTAAAAGTCACTTGTAGAATTATTTAGTTCCATGAGAAGTTAAGAAATTAATTTGACAGGGGCCTTGGAAAAGCATATTTAAAACCCAAAGTAATTGAATCCCTCACAAAAACTGTTACTTCTGAAAAAACAGTAACTGGAGAGGAAGGTCTTCCAATTATTAGGTGATACTCAAAAAATTTTGGTAAGTGTTTTGCTCCATACACGATTTTACTTTGTAAGCAGGCCTTATGTGCATGTGGCTGTAGGGCGGTGTTCCTCAAACTGAGGGACTAGTGCATTTGTCCTACTGGAGACACACAGAGTATATCCTGCAGTCAGTGAGGACCTGTAAAAGCTCCATGAAATTGTCTCCCATCTGCCTTTGCTTTTTGCCTGTTCCTCTCTTTCACCCCTTTCTTCCACTTTCCTGTCTCTTTCCTCTGTCATGTTCTCCCCTTCCTTCCCTCCACAGGGCAGGAGAAGGGAGTTAAGCACAGGCTGAGCCAGCAGTAGTGGTTTCCTGGGGGCATGCTGGCTCTGTGCCACCATTCTTCCCTGCATGCTGCTGAGACAAGTGGTGCTGGATGGGAGGGATACAGCCTGGGTAGATATTTATGGCTGCTTCTTGAGGAAGCCAGACTCCTTAGAAGAGCTGGGCAGCTCTGTGGGGCTCAGCTGAATGAGAGACAGTGGGAGTGGAAATGGGAGGAAAGCCAGTTTCTCTCAGCAGCAGGGGAAATTTCCATCCTAGGCAGAGAGGACTGGGTAGCAGAGATGGCAAGGAGACTATGCCATGACACCTGGGCTTCAGAGAACTGGGGGAGATTTCAGCTGTGTGCAGGGATGTGTTAGGCAGTGAGGGCTGCTCTTGGAAATGGTGTACGTGATTTGGGTGTGTTGGTTTGAAGAAGACTGGACCCAGGTTTGCTGCAGCTTGGGATGCAACAGTTATCTCTGAGTAAGGGAAATACACAGAATGTGCTGTTACACTGGGGAAGATTAGACTTTGGGATACAAGGACCGAGGAAGACAACATAGTCAAGATTATCTACATAGGTGAAGGGCAGTGAAGGTGATTGAGGTTTTAGAAACGCAGTGCTTGATCCTTATCAAACTGGCAAGGCTGCAGTGGAGGATCTCAGAAGTGATAAAACCAGCCTAATTTATGAGAGGATCCTGGAGAAAATAGGTTTTGATCCTGGTTCATTTATATGGATGGCATGGAAGAGAAAAGCATGCAAAAAAAGTATGCTAAAATTTGCAAATGGGAAAATAATGAAAATAATGATCACTAATGCAGAACTGTGTAGATCACTTATTTGTGGAAGTTCTGGGAGCAGTGATGAAAAAGACTCAAATCCTAACTGAAAATCAGTCAAGTATCTTCCAGTCTAACATTGTGCCTAGAAAGGCTAACGTGGTTCCTGAATATTTGCCCAAAGAAATAGCAAATGGGAGCAGACTGCGTATATCCTATGTTTGGAACTGTGCAGGCATTACTGGAGCACTGTGTGCCGTATTTTGAGGAAGACCTTAAGAAACTGAAAAGAGGTTGGGCAAGAACCTAGGGAGATCAAAGGACTGGAAAATATAATTTGTAATGAAAAACTATAATGAAAATGTATTTAGCTTATTAAAGTGATGAAGCTACTAGGCTGTTAAGGAGAAGACTAGGAGCTGTCTTCTTCCCCTGCATTTTTGATTGACGTCAATGCAGTTGAATGAGGTGATAGTAATTTTTCAGTGTAAACTGCAGCCTAGCTAACTGGTCTTGTCAGGAGGTGTAGGTGTAAGGCTGCCATTTTCTGTGTCCTGAGAGACTGTGGAAGATTAGTATATAGTTATTAGCTTTGTTTTAGATACCGTGGGGTGCTTTTGCCTGCAGTTGCAGTGCCTGAACTGGTCTGCCAGGATATTCATGGAGTGCTGCTTTGAACTTAGGACAGATGTGGCAAAAAATTTAAATTTGAGGGCTAGAGCTGTTGCTGCCCCCTGACAACCTTCCTACCTCCCTGACAGATGTTACTGCCTTGAGGCAAAAACATCTAATCTGCTTATGAATCAGTTCATGAACTGCTGCAGTTTTCAGCCCAATGCAGTTGGGTTAGATTGTATCAGGAGGGGTACCAATTTCAGCTGTCGAATTTCAGTCCAGTGTTGTGTGTCTTTGAGAGAACTTGGACTCCTACAACCTGCCTAAATGGCTTCTTAATGCTTTGTCAGATGTTTGCCCTTCTCTTTCCTTCCAGTTGTGTATTTCTGCCTTTGTTCTCACACTACATTTCATTCTAGTCTGGATTTTACAGTTCATTTTATGGTCATCTTAAATCTTTGCTTTTCCAACAGTTCTTCATCTGTGGCTTAGAGAACTCGAAGTCAGTCATCATATTTCAAGAATACAAAGTGCACATAATTTAAAACCAAACAAAAAACAACAGAAAAAACCTCTACCTGGAGTTTTAAGTACTGAATTTTTAATTAGGTGTAAATGAAAGCCTGTGGTTTCTGGGTTTTGTTTGGGGTTTTTTTATTTCTATTAACCTGCTGATGTTCTGTTATCCTTTTACACTCTGCAAACAGGCTGTTGAGTTTTTCATTTTGTTTTATCTATCCTGGCAGACATAACATTACAATGGCTTATTCAGCACTCCAAATCAAGACACTGTTGAAGAAAACTTTTGCTGAAGATAACTCTTTCTCAATCACTTTGACTCCTATCAACTATACGCAACTGAAAAGATAAAGAATGCAACTGCGTACTACCAGGACTCACTTTGGTCGTGTTTGTTAACAGAAGTAAAACTGAATTATAGCTTGTCTTTCTATTTTGGTTCTTTTTTTAAAAATTCAGATATTTGTCTGCCTAGGTGAAATTCCTGAACACCTTAATACAAGACTGAAAGAAATGAATACTTTTTTGGGCTGAAATTTTGAGTTTATGCATGTGAATCGTCAAACACTTAGTAATTTTTTTCTAATTTGAAACTGAATAAAATGCACAGTGGAAACAGATATGACTGGTTTTTTTGAACATATCATATAATTACTCATGCAGAATGTTTTCCCTGCAAACACCTGTAGTTAAGTATCAGTAATCAATTAAAACCATAATTAAAAGCATCTTACTTGAACAAAATGCTGTTAATCAGAACACTTTCAGATACTCTGATTGGTGAAAAGTTATTTCCAAAGTCATGTATCTGTAGTTATCTATTTTTTCCAGTCATTAATGTAAATGATTCATATGAATATTATTTGGGAATTAAAAAATAAAACAAATTCTAGACAATCCTGTCCTCCTCTATTGGGAGAGGAAAGAGTCTGGAATTGCAGTGGTTGTTTTTCTCTCTTAAACAGACAACAAAATACAAAGGGAGAGCAGGTGAGATCATGTGCATCTTTTCTGACATTATCTCCAAAATTAATGGATTTCCTAAACATTTTTATTGTAAATGAAATAATTTTTACAGTGCTTCTGGACTACTCTTTCCATTCCTGAACCTTGCAGAATTTTCGAGTATACAGCCTAATATAGCTAGGCCCTGAAGTAGGATTAGTTCTTTTGACACAGATTAAAGGAGCAATTCACTTTTTAAATTTTGATGCTTTGCTAACATCTTACAGATACCTGCTTCCAAGTGCTTCACTTAGAAGCAGTCTGATGGGAATTCTGTGAGTTTGGAAATTCTATTAAATACAGAAGGTTCCTGTCAAGAAATAATAGATAGACTTAAAACTTATGAAAGACAGATGCTCAGTGGCCAAGTGTTTCAAGGACACTTGCAGATCTAGGAGGGAGAAGTTCTGGGATGCTGGTCTAAAGATGTGGTAAATCAGCTGATTGCTATAGTATTAAAAAGGTTATAAGTTGTTTATGCAGTTCTTGCACTTAAATACATGATCTATAAAAATAGCAACATTTTTTGTCATGTCTGTTTGAGGATGCTTTTAGCTAGTGGTTCTGATGCACTGCTTAAAACATACTGCACAGACTTGGTAAAATCTTTTCTCAAGTGTCACAAGAATGCTAGTACAAGCATGATAGTCAGGTTATAGTGGTTGTTTGTAAATGTTTGCAGTATTGCCTGCAGAAGTCTGGCCAGAGGGGCTAATTTTTCTATGGTTACATGAAAATAATTTGACTATGTGTGAAGTGCTGAGTGCTGACTAAGTACGTTAATAGTGGATGTTCCTGAAATGGGATGTTGGGAATGACCTTCCAGAATCAGACATCTAGTCCATCTACTGACATTTTGTATGCTGAAAAACCAGCATTAGATGACTAAGGTGATGAATTTTGAACACTGTTACTGCTCATGGACTTTTGAAGTAGTAAAGCCATTGCGGAATGTGCTAGAATTGCAGTCATTATGCATACAACACAAGAGAAGAGCCAATTCTGTACCAGTGGTCTCAATATCCTTCCTGTAGTTGTGCTTTTTGATGGTCGTGCCTCATCTTTCCAACCTACTATCACGGCATGCAAGGTCATGCTTCTGGCATAGGAGCTCCGTATCAAATCTTACTGTGTCACTCCTTAATCTGGACCTCTCTTGCCCCTTTGCTGCGGGAAGTTTGTGGGAGTGGATGCAACCTCTTTGCACGTTGATTGAAACCAGCCAGTTTTCCAAGACTGCACTGGTGAGAAAAGTGGTGCTGGCTCCTCTCCTTCCCTTGCTTTGCTCAATGTAGTGTTTCCTTGGGAGATGACCGAAGAAGTTAACTTCCTATATGTGGTATACACATCACCAAGTACCAATGCAAGCTAAAGACAACCTGTGGAGGGAGGAGGTTAGGTTCCAGGTTGGCTGAATGAATCTCTGGGAATAAGAAATGAGAATGAGCAATTTTGCTATTAAAATTATCCCATTATACAGCATATGCTGATTTTTTTTTTCTCATTTCTCCTACTGTGTGACCTTGTATCTGAACCTACTGCAAATCAGCACAGGCACTAGCCTCGCTGTTCCCATTTGAAACAGCCTGTCTGTTTTTCAACAACTTGCCTTCCAGTAATTTTTCAAAACGGGCTTAGCTCAAAATGAGGGTTTGCTGTCACACTCAATAGCTTTGTGGGGAAGATGAATTGTAGCTGACTGACAACTCTTGACATTCTATGTCTGAGACTGCATATGGCCATAAAGTGTTACAGAGGTCTAGACCACTGGAGACAGCACTGCAGCAATGTTATTTGGAGAGATCACAAATTCTCTGCAAAGGAGCCTCTGTGCAGGGAGTGTCCCCTTGCTCAGACAGCAATATATAATGCAATGCCTTGCATGGATCCACATTAGATGTGTTTCAGAAGCAGGGAGGGCATGGAGATACATGGAGTGACCACACTGTGATTGCTTTTGCTTCTCAGCACTCCTGAGAAGTGACTGCAAGACGGAGCAGCAAAGGCTGCTGTTGTGCTCTGGCTTTGCTTGGAGGTGGCAAGTGCCATGGTGTGCTCAGTGGTCTTGATTCCCTAGGCACGCGTGATGGTGGCTATCTGGCCAACATACACAACATCCTCCAGGCTATGGGAAGAGAGCAGTGTTGGGGGATGTGAACAGTTGAGGAACTAGAACTAACCTTCAGTTTAGGCACAGCTTGTAGCCCCAGGCCCCACAACGTCAAGAGCCCTAAAATAGCATGAGTGCAAAAGTGATACAGACATGTTTCCCTTCCCTTTTTTCCCCTCTCCCAAGCATAGGAACAGCTTAACTGTCACCCAGGGCTATACAGAACCACCAGGTGCCAACCATCTGTTTTACTTCCAGCACATTTTATTTATTAAATTTTTTTCCTACTAGCGATGTAATTTCCCCCATATTTCTTTTCCATTTGCATTGTGTATTGTAGAAAGCAATCATGAACATAAAATTTTAGTTAAATGATATAAAAAAACCAAATCAAAGTTGAGTTTTTTCTCAAATGCACTATAAAACTTCTTACATTTATTGCAGAGAGCAGTGACACATACATAATTTGTTCCTGAATAAGCTATTTTGTAAAACGATGGTACTTCAGTTACCTGAGCAGCATACTAAATTGAATGTCTCTGTTCTATGCTTTAGGACAGGGTGTACGTACTGGCTGTCATGAGACTTTCGAGTAGGCCGATGGAACGTATACAAGAATTGTGTATAGTGACCCCAAAATTTTAAAGCTTGTGAAACAGGACAGGCTGTACCCTTGGCTGGCATCTCCAGCAAGGCTCTTCTGCCTCTTGCTATGAGGCAGTCTGGTCTGTAGCATGCACACTGTGATCCTGCAAGGGCCTGCATAATAAACTCTGCCTAGCTCAGGCCATAACGTCATGGCTTAAAAGCATGCAAGGGAAGTGGGATATGGGTGAAGGGGTGGCTTCTGGCTATTAGTTTTCTGCACCATGGTTTTGGCCAGTCCATGCCTTGGAGTCAATATGTGGCAGTCTATACACTATGTCTGTGCAGCACTTCTTCCTATGGATTTGTCTTATTCAAATGCCTTCAAAGAGCAAGACACATTTATAGTTTTCCCTTCAGAGATCCTGGGGTACACTGACAGGAGCTATGGTATCTCTTCATTATATTTTTGTGCTTGGGACCTAAGACACCAACACCTTCTCTTGTGGGAAGAGCCTGCAAACCTGGCCTAGAGCCAGAAGTCATCATCATGGCGTGATGCAGGACAGGCTACTGAAAGCAAGGGAGTATGAGAAGAGATGTCCTTACATCCTTCTTACTTATGGGGAAGGATAGTTTTAAGATCTGTGGGGCAATGAATGAGAACAATGTCTTGTGTCATCAAATGTAATATGATCAGATTTTATCCCTGGCAAGAGATGGTGTTGCATTATGGTCCGAATCAAATGATTCATGTCATCATGTGGTCAGGCTAGAGGCATAGACCAGCCATCACTGGTAAATGAAAAGAAAACAGTATTCCAGGTTCTTGGAAGCTATGGTCATCTAAAAGCCACTAGGGCATGGGACAGGGTGGAACAACTCTTCCTCCACCGCAGAAGACACTGAAATGGGACATCTGTGAAGAGTCACACACTACTCCCTGAGCACAGACACAAGGTCCCCATGAGAGATGGAGTCTCTCATGGACTTCATGAGAGACTGCAGTCTGTCAAGTCTGGACAGACTCGATGCTGTCCTGTTTTCAGCTTTCAACAGAAGCCTTTCCAGATTACTTGTGACCTACTGGCAATGGTGTTACCCTCAAAAATACCGAGCTCTGTCTTTCTTGGTTGGCCCCCTGCCAAGACAGCCATCTTCTCTTGCAACTCAGGCAAGCAACCTCATACTTGTCTGTCCTGGCTTTAACCCTTGTTCTGGAGCTGTTTTCAGCATTAGCAGGATCTAGCACACTTCACATGGCTTTGCTTGTGTGAGAGCCAGATTCAGACTTAGTCAATTCCCAGGTAGGTCTGGGAAGGTCCTGGTCTCGTTGTGTGGTTTTTGCACAAAATGAACAGACTGTTCTGTTGTTCCCATTCTTTCTGCACTTGTCTGTTTCCTGTAAAAATGGGCATAGTCCACAGAATCTTCTCAGTGCTAAAGTCATCTTGAAAGAAAACATCATGTCCCACTTCTTGAGGGCACTCTGTCTTCATTGCGGCATCACATACAAGATGCCAAGAAGAAAAGGGATTTTGGAACTGGACTAACAAGGAATGCTGGAGAGGAAATGCAGTCCAAGTGGTATGGGTATGTGAGAAAAAATGAGCTTGTGGTATACCATCAGAGACAGTCCCTTCACCAGCTCCAGTTCTGCCAAGACTAGTGATGTGCTTCATGGCATGACCTGCAGAATTTTTGCTCTCTCCCAGCACGTGAGCATTATGCTGGAAAGGTCGTTACTTGAGCATTTTGCAGATAATCTACCATGGAAGAATGTGAAGATTGGGCAGGTAACACATCCTGGTTTAGTAGCACCATTCTGTCACAGCAATCTCAAAATGGATAAACAAGAGCAACACAGCTGACCCATGGCATGAACTGATGATTAGGGATGTTCTCAGCCTTCTTTGTCTCCTTTGCCTTAGTCAGCATGGTCACTTGAGCGAGAAGATACATTCCAAGAGCTACCCATGCAAGATGAGCATTTGCAAGCTGAATAGCCATATGTTTCTTGGAAAGTGGACTTTCTGTGGAGGAAGACTCATAAATCAGCCTGGGGATATGGATAAGCCAGGTGGGAGGTAGGTGCAAGACAGCAGGCAGAATGCATGAGGTGAAGAGGTGCCTTATGCTGGCTCCTGTCCCCTGAGTTCCTCTAAAAGGGGCATAAAGACATGCCGTGATGACCCAAACTGTCCTGCCCTCTGTTTCTGATGTGGTCTGAAGTAGTCAGCACTTGGACTGGAAATAGAGCACTTCTCTGTGGGTTGGTCATGGTCTCTGTAGCTAGTGCCCAGCATGTCAGCAGCTTTGGCCTGAAGAACAGTGGAGCAGTGTGGGAAGAGCAGATTGAGAGCTGGGGCAAAGCCAAGCAGCAGGCAAAGGCAGTGTCTTTGTGCTGCATAGTGTCCAAATCCTCTGCTTTCCTTAGCCTTTTCTCTACCTGTGTGACTGTGTCTTCTATGCCAACTGGCTCTGGCAAGTGCTGCCTCTCTTGCTTTTCCAGGTGTGTCTGCTGGGCAGGTCTCTGCTGGGCAGTGGGAAAGGGAAGAAGGCTGATGCCACCACAGCCACATGGCAGCTAAGAGGTTTGGGGCCAGCTGGCCCTTCAAGGCTCAATGATTGCTGAGCCTTGCAGGCCTGCCATCTTGAAAAGGCAAAAGGAGAGGAGATGTGCAGCTCACGACAGCCATCTGTGGGTCTCTGCTCTTCACTTGGGAGGGAGAGAGGGAGCAAGATGAGGAAGGCTATTGCCCTGCTGTATAGTCTCTCCAGGGGCGATCCAGGTGCTAGGCTCTTTATGGCATGGTTTGGTAATTCTCCTTGCAGACGCCTGTTGCTGGCATGGGAGCATGCTCAGGCTGGTGAAGGAAGGGGCTTGGATCACTGCTTGTGTCTGAGAGATTTTGCAGAAGCACAGCTTTTGAGAAGGTGGACAGGCAGTCCTGTGGCATCCAGTGGTACAGACTCTGCCTTGCTGCTGTTGGGTGTGGACTGTGGCCTTGGCCCCTCTGGAAGGGGCTCTGTCAGCATAAGCATTTCAATTTGCATTGAAAAAATCATTCAGAAGGGTTAGCCGCCTCTGCATAGATTTTCTGAATGGCTCTCCAAGGCCATGATAGTGTGGACAAGGTGCAGGGCCTCGTAGCAATTCAAATATTTCTTTGGGCAGCTAAGCCTTTGTTTGAGAACTGCTGCTCTGGATGATTCTGCTTTTCATGGGCTGTGCTGTGGTGTCCAGCATGTCCTGTGATGGAGTCAAAGCTCCACACTCATGAGTTGAAGAAAGAGGGAGGCAATTTCTCTGTCATCTCTGAATACTTAATCCTTGCTGCCTGTTTTGGGTTTGTGTGGTGGGTTTTTGGTGGCGGGGGAGAGGCGGCAGGGCGGGCTCCTGTGAGAAGCTGCCAGAAGCTTCTTCCCCGGCTGGGAGTGGGCCCCGCCTCTGGGCCAGGCCGAGCCCGCCAGCGACGGCGGGAACACCTGAACAGAGGGAAGAGGGGGAACCTGCCGCAGAGAGGGGGTCGGGATGGGAGAGGAACCCCTCTGCGGACACCAGGTCAGGGAGGAAGGGGAGGAGGAGGCTGATGCCCCCGCAGCCCGCCGTGAGGCAAGATGGCAGGCTGAGGGGAGGAGGAGGCTGATGCCCCCGCAGCCCGCCGTGAGGCAAGATGGCAGGCTGAGGGGAGGAGGAGGCTGATGCCCCCGCAGCCCGCCGTGAGGCAAGATGGCAGGCTGAGGGGAGGAGGAGGCTGATGCCCCCGCAGCCCGCCGTGAGGCAAGATGGCAGGCTGAGGGGAGGAGGAGGCTGATGCCCCCGCAGCCCGCCGTGAGGCAAGATGGCAGGCTGTCCCCCCCCAGCCCACGGAGGGGAGCGGGGGAGCCGGTGCCCGCCTGCAGCCCGCGGGAAGGACTCCCCTTGGAGAAGTGGGTGGAGGACTGTCTCCCGCGGGAGGGAGGGACCCCCCGGTGGAGCAGGGGCCGGGTGAGGAGTCCTCCCCCCGAGGAGGAAGGAGCGGCAGAGACAAGGGGTGAGGAACCGACCCCAGCCCCCAGCCCCTGTTCCCCTGCGCCGCCGCCGCCGCCGCCGGGGGGAGGAGGAGGGAGAGAGAACCGGGAGTGGGGCTGAGGCGGGGAGGAGGGAGGGGAAGGTCTTCTAAGGTTTGGGGTTGCTTCCTAATGTCCTTGTTTTGATTTGGTTGGTAACAAATGAAATTGAGTTTGTTTTTTCCCCAACTTGAGCCTGTCTTTTGCCCGTGACCATAAGTGTTGAGTGGTCCCTCACAGTCCTTGTCTCGACCCACGAGCGTTTCTTTGTATTTTCTCCTCCTCATCCCACTGGGACCGGGGCAGGGAGGAGTGAGCAAGTAGCTTCGTGGTGTTTTGTTACTGGCTGGGATTAAACCATGGCAGTACCAAAGACAACTCGTCCCTGGGGCTCACAGATAGGCATTTAGAAAATACTTTTGTTTTTTTTGACTGAGTGGACCAGATTGCACCTAGTGCACATAATTTTACAAAATGGTCCCCCAGGAAGGTAGCTCATCTGCCTTCCAGTTTTGAAAATTGAAGTACTGTGATACATCTATGTAGGCAGTATACTTTTTCAGGAATAAGGTATTTACAGATAAGTGCACTTAAAGTAAGTGGGTTTGTTAAGCAGCATTGCCCGACTCTGTTCATTGTTATCTACAGATTGCATGGAAAGTGTTTTCGCTGAAGTGGAAGACAAGTCAATACATTTCCCTAATCTGTCCTTCAATGTAAAAGCAGGCACATGCACTGCTGGTATTTAAAGTTATCAATTAAAGGACAAGGAATGCAAGTTTGCAGCATGTCACTTGATTTGGAGGCTGCATGGTACAGCCATATTGGACCAAAAGCCTTGTTACAGAATTTCAAGAATAAAAGAGCTTCCATGTTTTGAATGAGACTGTCCCCCCTAATGCTGATAGCATTACAAGTAATCCCTAAGCAAGGTTCTCTCCCTTGTATGCTATGGAGTGGTTATCCTCCAATCTGAAAGAGACTGGAGTAGATCGCAAGGCAGTCAAGACCACTGGTGCAGCATCTTGTACCTTCCTTCAGCTGTCGTCTTCTCCCCCAAGTTTATGGCAGTAGGACTTGAATGGAAAGTTTTAAAATGCTCAAATAGCTGTATTTTGCTTTTGACAGGTGTGGTGAAGCCTAGTGGAGAGATACTGCATGTTTGCTGTTCTTTGCCTTCATTACTCACATATGGACACCGAAATCCTAGGGGTGAGTAGATTTCACATAAGGTAAATTGCGGCTTCTGCACCCAGAAACATAATTTCCTGGCTAGTGAAAAGGTGATCTGATGCCTCTTCAGTTCAGAAGACAGCACAGAAGGGTATATATTAGTGCATGATATGACAGAATGTAGATAAGTTATAGACAAAAAGGATTTCTTCACATATGTTGGTCAATATGTAGGTGTATTATTCAAAATATAGCTAAAATCAGACCTTTAGGAAAGCAATCCTTCACTTTCAGTCTCAAGAGAGAAGCAAACTGGTTTGAAGACTTGTATTTTACCTTTATTTTTAAACCTTTAACTCAAATCCACACACTAGGTCTTGATCCATGCACAAGCCAAATGCACATGCAGCTACTTTGATTGGATGTACAAGTGTACATCCATGTACTTTACATACAGTTGTACAGGCAGATGCTAGTTGGCTACCTGCCTATTTGAATAGGGTCAAAATTAATCAGATTCTTTAGAAGGATAGGTCATCAGCCACAAGGAAGGAAGATCCCAACATGTCCTGTCTTTTGCAGAGATTAATGCAGATGATTAACTCTTAAGTATTTTTGCTGTACTCATGCTGTATGAAGGTCTGTAGAGATCCACAGAAAATTTATCAAGATGGTCCAGGTACATTTCAATATTTATTATACACTGTGACACAAAATTCAGCTTCCAGATTAGATTAATTAAGAGACTGTGATACTACTCCACATCTGACAGCCTTCAGTATGTGCTGTCTTGGATCAAAGTCCCATTCCTCAGCACTCCAAAGCTCAGCCCCCAAACCATCACTCTGACGATTTCCTTGGTGCTTGGTATGCAGCAGATGGAATATGCCTTGAGCATCCTGGGGCTGAGTGTTAATCTGAAAACTGCCACTTTAAGACACCTTTCATGTTTCTACAAACTCAGCTTCCATACTAAGTGAAGGAAAACATCCTTATCATGCACCTGTTTATCAGCCAGTTTATTCCCATGTGCTATACAGAAAACTGCACCAGTACGCTGGAGGACCTCCTGAGCAGTGGAGAAATGGTTTGGTCAAAAAGTAAGTTTTACTTGCCATACAAAACTGCATCATCTTTGAGAAAGGTGAATTACTGGCACTGTACAAGCAAATCTGCCATAAAATGAAATGGAAGAAAATATGTTTTTATTATGAACTACTCAGCAAGACTGTCTTCTATTTCCAGGACCTGACAGTTTGATTTTGTTAGTTTTACTTGTAAGGAAGCCAGATATTCCAAGCAGCGAGCCTTTTAACCTTTTTATTACCTCAGGTCCTACTTCTTTGACTCTACACAGTTTTCCTTGCACTCTGAGATTTTCTCAGTGTTTATGGCCCAACTTGTGTTGAACTTCTGAAACCTTATAAATTATGAATTTCAACCTTATGATTTAGCAGTTGCACCTTTTGTAAATGTGCTAAATGAAAAAGGAATGGACATAACATAAAATCTTTGTGTTTGGGGATACTTCTTAGTTAATACAGTGATGCTTAAATATGTGCCTAACACCTAAAAGTGCTTTGTTTTGCACGTAACCATCAGCAAGTGCTCATGACCTATTCTAGTTATCATCTATATAGCTTCTAATATACTGGTCTATTTTTTGGGTAATCTAGGAAGTAAAGGTATCTTATCTGCAAGAAGTTAAGGTTAGCATATCCATTCAGGCTTGGAGGTAGACAAGGCATAAGTATTTTTGTGCATTGGAAGAATGAAATCACCTAACATGTTCTTAACTTTCTTTTAACTTCTCAAATTCTCTTCATTCTCATTTCTCCTATAACTAGAAAGTCCTAAGGCTGTTTTTCATGCATTTGACAAAACAGTATTACGTGCTTCATTTGCATCAATTACACAAAAATCAGAGCTGAATGGCCAGTAAGTGCAGGTAGAACTGTACCTTTAATGCTTCAAGAAAGCAATACTTAACAAAGACTATTCAGAAAGATCTATAGTGCTAGAACCAACCATTCTTCCTGAAAACATTTTGGTTTGGAAATATAGGAATGGACAAAGAGAATGGAATACATTTATGACTTAAGTTTTAAAGATACTGCTATAGAGATTAGCAATTAATCCTACACTCATTTGCAATTTTGTTGCTTAAAAACTTCGGTTTGAGTTATTTGTTTGAAGTCAAAGTATAGTAAGGTCATTAAAGCTCTTTTTGCCTTTATGTTTATATAATCATCATGAAATATTTTGCAAGTGGCTTTATAGGTCTCTGTGAAAAAGGAAAATTAAAGGAATTGGGGAACAAGGAAGGCTTTACTGAGGGGAGGGATTATAATTCAAAAGGACTTTGTTTTTCTAAGAATTTTCTTACTAGTGTTTATTGGTTTTTATTGAGAATAAACTCAAAGCTGTTACACTGCCTTACATGTAGTGTAACTACAAAGTTCAAAGTTGTAGTTCAGTCTATGTTGAACTAAACATAAAAGAGGGAAACACTAACAAAATAATGTTGCAGTATTTGAACTGTTGGAAAACTGATTCCTAATTAAATCTAGCATAACTGTCAAAATAACCGTGCAGTACATTTGAGAAATGAGACCCAGAAGTCACATGTAAGAAGTCTGAACATCAGGCTTTCTCAATTTACTGGCGCTGTAAACTAATAAATCAATGTCTTTAAAACAAGAGATGAAAGATGAGGGAAGAGCAAGAGATATTTTCACACTGTACAGAACAAAACGCATTGATGTAGTGGATAGTTTTAATTACATTTAATTGTTGTACTTTAAGCCTTTAACAGAGAATTTTTAATGGACACAGTAAAATCTTTGCCATTAGTTTTTAATGCAATTCAATGCCTGATGCCGAGCTGTTAAAAATCAGTGAAACGCCACTGAAGTCAGTGGAGTCGTAGATACACTGTCTGAGGCTCAAGTCCCTTATTTTGCATTAAGTGCAGCCAATCTGGTCTATTAGACAGTGTAAACAGTGAAACATGCTGTGTAAAACCTGGAGTGTGGGAATGGCACCTTTCGGGGAGGAGAACTGGAGGTCATCATTACTGGCTGAGGTTTGCTGGTCCAGGGGCTAATGAAAACTGACAGACTACTCCTCAGGAAAAAAACATCTCCTCACAAAAATAACAACCATGCAAATTAATATGATACACAAAGGGGGTGAAGATTTATGTGACTGTTTCCCTCATCCCTTTCATATGGCTTCCTTTTTTTGTGCTGTTCCCTAATGATGCTCATTTGTCTGCTTCACTTACTGCTGCCTGCCCTTCCTCCAGTGCCACTCCTGTATGCTGGGCTCACACAGGGCTGCACCCTCCTGGCCTCTCATTCTCTATCCCCGCTGATTTTTTATTTTTTTTTTTTTTTGATGGTGGTCAAACTGTTGCAGCTGAAGAAGCTCTATTGCCTGTCTCTTCACACCACCTCTCTGCCAGGGTTGATCTCCTTGCAGCATGGGTGGTAGGATGGGCGGCAGCCCTGCACTACAGCCACTGCCGATCATAGCCTCAGTAACGCATTCAACAGAAATGGGTGGCAATTTAAGTTAATATACTAGGCTGTGAGGTGACTGAGCCAAGGGTGAACTGTTCTACTGCCTCCTTGGCTAGCCTCTGTGTGCCAGGCTTAAACCTGACAGAAGCAGTGAGGCAGAGCCGGGCTGATGAGGCTTCAGCCCAAGTCTATGGAGATCAACAGGAAGATTCCTACCACTTTTAAAGAAAACAGGATATTGGCTTTAGATTGTCCACACAACTCAATTCTGCTGTGATAATTACAAAGAATAAAGAGATCCATTTGAGCAAAATGTGAGTCAAGCCCTCATTTCTGCCCCCCACACTGTACACAAATCTCTGCTGGGAAACGATGGGATGACCTTTCTCTACTTCCATCTTCCCTCTTACAGCCCTTCCCTATCGTCTCCTTGCCACTGCATCTGAAACCAGATTCAGGCTTCTTAGAATAGAGTCCTTGGCTTTCCATTTAGACTGCAAGATGTTAGCCTTTTTGGATGTTGTGAGATGATAAGTATGTCACAGAAGATGTGTTTTCTGCACTTAACTGGAGAGTAATTAATCCCAGAGCTTTTTCCTTCCTTCTGAGAATGGTAATATCAGCTACTTCCTGAGGATGAGAGGCATTTGGCAACAGGCAGCTTACTTGATGAAGTGAGATGGATGGTGGAGTTCTCTGAAGATAATGATACTGAGCTGGGTCTGTTTGAGAAAAGAACGAAGCAGAAGGGAGGGAAAAGGAGGAGAAGTGAGGAAAACAAGGCTATTGTCCCCTTGTCCCTCAAAGACAGGGTTCAGGGACAGCTCACCCCAAATGTTGTTCCAAAGTGGTTGGTTACTGTCCTAGCTGCTATCTATCTAAAGCAGCAGAACAAATGTAAAAAATACATGTGCAGGTACACACACACACAAGTACACACATACATATATATAGTATGATAGTTGATGCACTTTAAGTATAAGATGCAGTGTATTAATGAGCTTCAGCCTGAAGTTTGAGTTTTTCATAGCACAGTATGAAGAGCTGTTGTGGTGAAAAATATCAGCATTAGGTGACTTACTGAACTCCTTACTCGGGTACAGGAAAACTTACAAATAACTGCTCATTTGTTTTTCATTTCTGCACATTTGTGGCTTTGTATTTTGCAAATGGTGTTTTCTGCTTTGTTTTTGCAAATAAGTACTTTTACTTGCTTTTGCCTTAGCCTGCTATGAGATAAAGTTATTTTTAAAGTCACTTTCAAATGTCAAGCCATCCCTTCCCTGCATATGTTACCACCTTTTGAAGTAGGAGACTGGGAAACCTAACAAATCCTTGGCTCTGCAGAACATTGCTCCAGGTTGGGGAGTGTTTAAGAGTGATGGACATGTTTTCATAGTGATGGACATGTTTTCATATTAGCTGCACAGGCTGGTTTGAAAATTACCAGTGTGGGATTCTGAGAAGTAGATGTGTCTTCCTGTGACCGGCAGAGTGCAGGGAAGCTGGCTGACCTATAGCAGGGTGTGAGGTATGCATGTAAAGTGCAAGAGTTTTCAAGGTGTTATGGTAATCACACCATTAATGTTTGATAAGGCTTGTGAAATCTGCTATTGAATAAACTTCAAGAGTTTGTCCATGTTCACAAAAGATTTGAGAGTGTGAAATATCTTTTAAGCAACTGTTGCCATGGTCTACAGTAAAGATCTCCAAACTCTTTCATGGATTTGTGTTCACTCTCTTTGCAAAGACTTCTGTTAAATACTGAGTGGGTGCAAAAAATATCAACGTACCAGTCCACAGAAAAAAGATCTTATTCATTAATCTCACCAAATCCACAGTTTTTTTGTCCTAGAAATGGAAACATTAACAATCTACATGTGTGGAATAACATTTACCTGGGTCCTTGGCAGGTCTACCTCAAGGAAAAAGACTTCAGAATCTGGAGATTCTGAAACCAAAATGTGCATAAATTACACATACTTTTTACAATTGAATAATCGTTTGGTTTTGGAAGCTTCAGCAACCCAGAATAAGTTATTTATACCTTTGGGGTTGTTATCTGAGAGTCCCATGAGTATTATCCATTTGTTCAACAAGTGATGATCCTTTTAACATGCATACAGTTGATATAGCCAAGAAGAACTCTTTTCTGTCTGTTGGAGAAACTTCTTTTCATTGGCACCTGGAGACATTTGTGTCCTGCTGTGTTTATTAAACTGCTGGCCTAGATATTGCTGAAATAGATAGCTTTGGGGTAACAAGGGGGTTACGTACCAAAGATATTTTTTACCACTCGTTTGCTCTAGCTGGGGTTACATGTAGAGACAGCAGATCAAAGAAAACTCAGTAGCTATTATTTTGCAGTCACAGAGAAGTGATATTTGCTTTGTAAGTCAATGGACTGCTAGGTTTATTGCTTGTATTTCTTTTCTACTTTCTATTAGAAGCTGAATATTTGAAAAATGTAACGCAAAACTTAATCTGAAGAAATTCTCCTGATAAATGCACTATACCAAAACCAGTAAGCAATGCAGTGTGCGCCCTGTTCTCCTTTCAAGAGGAGAAAAATAAACTAAGGTGTTTCTAGAGAGAGAGAGAGAGGGAGAGGTGCCAAAACAAACTTCATCCTGGTCTTGATAATGCAGTCAGCATTGAGGATGGATACTACAGCTATATATTTGCAAGCTAGGAGGGCTGAGTGGCAGAAAGATAAATTGGTTATCCAGAATCATTCACTTGTTCTGTTTGCCACCAGCTGATGTACCTTCATCATTCTCCCCTGAGACTAATAGTGAGATTTACCATTGCCTTTGTGTTTGTGAAAGACCCTGAGCTGAATTTCAGGTATTGCAACAAGATAAATCTATTTAAAACAACATAAATCTCTGGTAAGGCTCGGGGCTACTTTTTTTTCTGTAGGCTTTCCTGGACTCTGCTTGGCAGTTTGTTAGAGTGTACGCTGTGTCCATTATTGGACAGACCAGTAACTTTGCTGAAATGCTGCCTCTTCAGTGAAAAGAACAGGAACCAGCACTCCCTAGCCCAGTGTTTAAAATTTGGGAGAAATGGTGAAAAAGTTGAACTCTCTGTACTCTATGGAAAGTCTATTCCTCTCTTAACTGGATTGAATAAAAGCATTGAAAACAGGGACTTTATTAGTTCTTCACAATTCCTTGAAAATACTAGATTATTTTTTTTCTACATAATCTTAGAATGGTGGCTTTTAGCAAATACTTTATAAAATGCAAGTTGTCCCCTCTTGCAACACTAACTAGGATCATGCAATACTCAAAGAAAGGGAAAGAGAACAGCTTTCAATAGAGCTGCCTTTGTTTTCAGTGTGACAGTGACACACAAGTTTGGAGTAGGATGTAATTGATTGTGAGACAGACTTTATAGAGCAGGTACTAGGCAGATCCTGCTGGCGCTTCAGGCATAATGGGATGAAAGAGCCCACAGGCTTGGGATGGATCAATACTGTCTCTGCTCATGCCATTTCAGACAAAGCAGTTAATCATTTATTTAGAATACCTCTAGCACATTTTGGATAAACACAAATAAAAAGTGTTGGGTGTCTTCTTTATTGCCATTTTGCAGACTATAATCACTGATGTATTCAAGCTAACAAACTTCCCTCTGCCTGTTCTATCACAATAAAATTGACATCCTTTAGTTGGAAACAAGTTGGACAAAGATTCATTTTTCTGTTAAATTCCATTGCTTTTTTTTAAATTTTAGCTTCCTACACCAGCATCTCATCTGTTTTGTTTTGTTTAGTTTTTCTGACTACCCACAGAGAGCTGTAAATTCTCTGAACAGCTGTCAGGACTGCAGTCAGGATTTTGGAGGCCATGGGCACAGTACTTCTGGAGGGGTCTCCATCATCCCAGACAGGTACCCTATATGTACAGAGGATGGTTATATGACATGCACTGTAAAATCCAGTCAGAGTCTTTGAGCATATGGTACAGCACAACTGTCTGCCTGCACAGATGGAGCGAATGGGGTGATTTATCCGTTCATGTGCAGTAGCCGCTTCTGAGACACACTACAATTAGTATGACCATGGAATTACATGTAAGATGCTAGCTGGGATGAACAGCCGTTCCAGTACTGATTAATGTGTCCTTGTCACCATTCTGAGCAGGCATTCAGCCTTATACCGAAAGATAACATTAGCACTCTGTGATGTCTAGCATAATAGGAACCCTGAGCCAGGTTCACAGGTGTTAACATGATAGAGGGAAATACTAACTTATATTCAGACAGTCTTCAAAGTTACCTGGTTATGGGAGCCTAGTCTCAGTGTCTCTTTCTACAGGTCTTTTCCTGGGGATCATTGTTTTATTAAGAGACTGAAGATGGGAGGGAACTCAACTGTCTTAGGAGTATTTTCTTTTGTTGCTTCAGTCAACCATTTTCCAACTGCCTCTACTTTGCGATCTCCCCTACAGGCTAAGAGCTTTTGCATCTCCTTGTGTTTTTACCATAATAGACGTAAAAAATATATTATTAGGAATAATAATGGCAACCACATCATTATCATTTTTTCAGGAGACCAGTACATATTTCAAATTTATGTGTTTCCAATGTGTTGTTTCAAGAAACCAGTGAAAGATATTAAACCTCAAAGGGGTAAACAAGAACAATAGGGATATACGTGAATAATTGTTGCAGATTTCAATTCTAATACTTTTTCCAATTACTTACAATCTTCCCAGTTGCACAGATTCTCAAGAAGATGCAATGAAACCCAGCATTATACTGTGATCAAATAACCCTTGACAATATTCTTTGTAATCCACAGCCTGAAAGCTTAGATTCTTCCAAACTTTTCTTATTTAACTAAAATTATTTTAATTCATATAATTTTATTTATATATATAATTATTAATATAATTATTTTTTTCATATTCATTATATATTCATATAGTGGATATTCATATTGACTTTATAACTATTCAGTAATTTCCTTAAGTTCAGCAACGCCTTGTAAGCTTAAGTTCCACAAACTAATGGTGTGTTGTGGGATGGCCCTTAAAAACCTGTACATCTCTCTCCTGTCATGGGGAGCTTTACCTCAAAAGCTACTGCATGGTTCAAAGACCTGGACTGTTGAGTAGGGGAGCAGATTTATCTCTGATGGGAGAAATGAAAAACTTTAGTTTTGCTATAAAGCTCCAGGCATTATAGTCAGCCAGGTAATATCCTGACTCTGCTTAAATCACTGGCAAAATGCTGACTTCAATAAGTCCAGGATTTCATCCACAACATCTTTAATAATCTGTGTCAAAATGAGATCAATTCTTTGCTGTGGGTGGGAAGATGTGAAATTGTTCTAAAATGGAAACTGGACAAGTTGCCAATAACTAAGAGACATCAGAGAATTTGAGAAGCTTCCATCTGGGAAACATCTTCGGTTAGTCTTTCCTATATATTAAAAATATGTTTCCTGTTTTCTACAGCTAATTAACTGGGAAAAAAAGTATTCTCCTGGTGGGTATATTCAGTGATCAGCCTATGAGATAAAATCAGCTTGTCTATCAGTGCCAGAAATACTGCTGAAATTTTGACTTGTACTGAAGTGTCATCATGCCCCCTTTTTCATAAATCTGTATATGAAGCTGTGTGCATTGAAGTGAAACCTAAACTTCTGTTTAGAATTAATTAATATAATATAATATTATGGCAAGATATTTTACAGAATAATTAAGGTTAGCAGATAGGGTTTGAGTCATCCTAGGTTTCCAATAACTTGAGCTCTTATCCAGAAAATATAGTATATACCACTGTTAATTTCAGCCCAGATGAACTGGCAGTGAAGTACCAACAGACAGAATATGATAAAGTCACCTGAGTGAGGAATTAACCCTTCTGTCTTCTCTGAGAAGACAGTGACACTAAGTTAACGTTGCAAGAGGGGACAAATCTCACTTCAAAAAGGTATGCATCAAAGTTCACAGTTTTGCCATTAATTATGTAAATTAGTATCATCAAAGAACTACAAGGATAAATGAAATTCTCCATTCTTATTATATTAATCAAGTAGTTATTAAGTTATCAATATATTTTTGTATCAATAAAGAAATCAGGCAGACTCTCTGGTAAGTCTGTAGACTTCTAAATATATATATATATATACACACACACATATACATTAACCCCTATATATATATATTAACCCTAGTCAGTTAAAATATACTGACTTCGCTGTGAAAAGCAACCAGGTTACTTTTCAAGTCACATTCAAGATTTGCCCAGGAAGTTTTACTCTGCATCTTTACTTTTTAAGCAATGGCAGGTTATCCATCTGTGCTCCTCTGCAATAATCACAGCTGGTTTTTTTCTCTGTTTAATGGCAGTGATCATAAGAAATTAACTGCTTTATCAAAGTGGCCTTCTTTTCAATTCCTTCTTCAGTGGAGCTTCTAAAAAGCCAAGTCAAACATTCTGTTGCGTTAAGGAACTATTTCCAGAGAGGCATTATAGCTACAGGTTAAACACAGAGCATTGTCTGCTAAAACTGGAGTCCTTCTCTGGCAATACAGTGTGTAAAAAAGTAAACAAAAGCAATATAGCCTCTGAAAGAGATGAATTGCTCTCTGCTGTGTGGTAAAGGGAAGAAAACAATGCTACAGTAGTCTGGAAAAAGGGAACAAAGTGTTGGTTTCCTTTATGTGCCCATATAGTGGGCTAATCCCTTTAGCAGGAGAACCACGATGTTCGGAAGAGGAAAAACAGCATCTCCACCCACTAGTTTTATAATAGCTGCTAATATAGTAAAATTTAAAGTCATACAAGAGAAGGCCTTTGCCTCATCTACTGTTGCTTGCAAAGAAAGCCAAGGGTTCTGTAGTGCCATCAGATCTTTATGCCCTTACTGGTGTTGCTGTACCACAGCAGAGACAAAGAAAGATCGTACTTAGACACACAGACCCAGATACTGCAAATATACAACCAATGAAGTAATGTTATATGTTGAGGAAAATCATGTTATCCAATGATCAGGCAGAAGCAATTTGATGCATAAAGTTACTTCATGCATATGCTTGCAGGTCAGTCATACCTACCCATAAGAGTGTTTATGCACCTGACAAAGAGTGCAAGACATCATATGACTTTGCCGTCTTCTAATAAGAGCATAATCCTCTAGGTAAACATCAGACTCTCTCAAGCTGTCATTCTCCCAGCCCAAGTCTTACGTTCCCCAGCTTTATAGTGGTCTGGACTGAGCAGGGAGACGACGGAGTGTTCCACCATGAATGCCTCACCGTCCAATGCGTTGGTACCCTCCCTGGACCAGGGAGCTCGGGCAGAAACTGTTCCAGGCTGTAGGCAATTCAGGGCTCGCCTTTGCTTGGCAAGGGTCCTCGGTCAGCTGGCTGCTGCACAGGAGGACAAGGAGCGGCACTGCTGCATTTCATACGGTAAGAGAAGGGCAGAGGGCCTGTGCTTAGTGTTTGCTATTGATCGGCTCTAGCTGGCTGCCTGCTCAGCCATGCAGGGACAAGTGACGCTTTGAGTCTTTATGTACACTGAGAAGTTGAGAGATGCAGACTCCTAATTTAGGCTCTCTGAATTGCTCTCTGGAGGTGTTCAGAGCTGTCTTGTTCTGTCTGTTGTGCATTTAAAGCAGTTGGACATGTTTTCTGAGCAGCTTGCATTACATGTAAAAGGACAGTTGACTTATTTTAAGATGAACTTAGTTTGGACATAAGCTTGGGGTGGGGTGCAGTCTATGTTCACCACCTGTGAAATGGAAATGACAACATTCTGCATGAAAGTTGTGTAGTTTTGTATACACTAAGAAACTGATGTGCCTCTGATTATGCTGATGTCTACAGTGGAGAGACTGAACCCCTTCACACCCTCAGCTCGTCTGGTCTGTATCTTTCTGTTAATCTTAACGCCCAGAGCAGTTTGGTCCAACTACATCTTTTCTGTGCCTTTAATGAAACATAACAGGAATATGATTGCAGATCTATGGCTACTGGTGAAATGTAAAATTTGTGGAGAGGAACCGCTCTGTTCAGGCTGTATTTGCTGCAGTCTTTTTCGTGAGAAACAGCACATATGCCACTTAGCAATTGTTAATAGGAACCAGAAGCCTAATTGGCAGCTCACCAGATGAAAAAAGAATATAAAAGGATACCAGTTCCCCAAGGATATGCCTAGATATCTAGGAATAAGAATACACATTCTGCGGCTCAGTTTTCATAAATACTGAATTTGTAGCTGCATTCAGCAGTTTCATGCGGTCAGCAGCTCTGCAGTGCAGGGCCCAAGCAGTAACGTATATCAGAGTTACAGCACATACTCTTGCATTTTATTCTAGCACTAAGTTGCACTGTGTCACACTGCAAGGATGGACACAACCACACATATCCACACTCATGTAATAATGCTCAGGGTTCCTGGTTTTGCTTTTTTCTGCTTCTTTTTGTTTAGTAATATGCTCTGAGACAGAGACAAATCATCTGGAAGTATGTAAGACTCAAGGTAATGTTACAGGTAGTTAGCACTCTAGATGGATAATAGAAGACTAATAAAGGGCTATGGTTCAAACATTGTAACTGTTCAGAAATGCTCTTCATTAAAATACATCACAGTCTCTGGGATTATTTTTTATCTCTCCTGACACTGATGACAGAATGGGATCTCTCATCTCTTCCCTATGTATTTGGCTTTGGCTTTTATAGTTTGTGTATGCTTTCAAAAACATAGCAATGTTTTCAAGGTCTGGATGTATGGTGTGTTCGAGTTTATAGAAATTAATTTTTGTCGTTGTTTGTTTTGTTAGGAAAGACATTCAAAGAAGCTAGGCAGTTGAGTAAGTCCAAAAGGGTTTAGGAGAGAGCAACTATATTTAAGAAGAGGTGAAAGCACTGATGATAACTAAACTCACTGTCTTAGGAAGAAAGGGACTGCTGAAAGGTAGTCAGACTTCAGGAAGGGCCTTGATCTGTCGTAATGAATGGAGGAGTGCAATGCTCAGTCTAGACAACTTCCCCTCAGATTTAGTACAACATGACACAGTTGGTGTGCCTAGTAAATAGCTCTCTCTTGGAAAATGTATACCTACTGCCTGTGTCACTTTGTGCTAATTAAATACACCTACCAAAAGCTGCAGTTGCTTTATTATCGAAGTAATCTTCAAAACCCTTGTGTCACTATTCATTGCTTAGTATCTTACACAAAAACCTGCCAGATCCCTGCTGGGCCTAGGTTTATGCTTTTCTTCCCTTCTCCCGTACCCCTGCAGACGTGGTGAGTGCTGTTATTACAGGACAGTAGAGCTCAGAGGCCTCAGTCTGCAAGCCCTGTTGTGATAATGTGCACTGTAGACCACAACAGGTACCAAGGTGAACACCTACAGCCTGCTAACATGTAAACTGACTTTGTCTCAGATATGTAAACTGAGGGAAAATCTCAATGGAGTATTTGTGCTTAAGAGTGAATGACCTGCAGTGGCTGGTATTACATTTTGGAGTTGATTTAAAGTAGTCAGTCAGAGAAGTATTATTGCATGAAAGAATGTAAAAAAAAAAAAAAATATTGAAAATAGCTGTGCTTTTGGCATGGCTTAAAACACCCCCATCATAAATGGCAGGTGGCTGTGTGTGCACAGTGTGGCAGTCAGTGATGGTACTGGCACACAGCCCATCCTTCTTGTGTGCCATCCTTCATTTGTTCAAATTTATTATTCAAAATGATCCTATTCTTTAACGGGTGTCCATGATGTTAAAATGCAGGTAGGCCCACAACAGATGTCCACATTATTTTTTTGTTAGCATAGATCTGCATCTTCTTTTATTTGCCATGAAGACATTTCCAGCAAACGGTGAAGGGAGGATAGGCTTCCTACCTCAGCTGATGGATGTTGATACGTGGAAAGTCTCTCGGAGTAGTTTTCAAACATGGGGTATCAGAAATTTGTTATTGAAATCCAGTCAGCCTGGGTCTAAGATCAGAGATTCAGTCCTTCAGTGTAACTCAGAGAAATAAGGGACTGTGTAGATGGTGTTCAGTTAGCAGAGGTAGCACTCCTCATCTTCACAGGGGAATGGGCTCAGGCTTCCTCTATCTGCTTACAGCTGACGGAGCACCATCTCTTCCAGATGCTGTTTGCTGACAGATTGTATTTGCAACAAGATGTGTCATCTCAGTATTCTATTTATGAATACATTTAATTAAAATCCATTCATGCAGATGTAAAAGCATTTACCATTTAAGGAGGCTATGACAAGGACATAGAGAGGGCTTCTATTCCTGTAATTTCTTTGCCCTTTACTTCGGGCTTTTCAGTCCCTATCTGAATTTTCCAGGATATTCTTAGATTACCTGTTTGACTAAAGTGGCTTTCAAATATAGATGCTACAAATGGAAATGCTCACAGAGAAACCATTCAATAATCAGTCTTTCATTTCCCATCTCTCAGCTATCCGCTGTTTTTGAAATGCAGCCTCATGAGTCTGACAAGGGCTCCATGCTTAATTGCCAAGATTGAAATTGATGCACCTGCTGCAAAAACTAAACCACCACTTCTCTAAAGATTTAAAGATAGTTAAATAACCACAGCATCTCACAAAAAAACCTCCTCAAGGGTCTCCTCCAAATTAGATGTACTCATACAGATAAAGCAATATTCTAATAGTGTTAAGGTAAGAAACTAAGCACTCCCAAAGCGGCTAGTGTCAAGGATATCTACACACTCCCAGTTGTTCAGGGATGTCATGGTTCAGTCTTTACTTATGGGAGCACATACTGTTTTTAGAGGACCTTTATGTACCATGCACTGGGAATGTCCTGTGATGCCTGGACCTGTTGTTAATCTTTCTCATGTCAGGCAGAGGTATCCTCATGCTGATAGTATTAATGGTGCAGAAGGCCAGGAGGATGGAAAGGGATGTCTGCACAATATCTGCAGACAGCTGCAGCTTATCCTCCCATGCTACCAAAGCTGTTGGAGCATCTTGCCCTGCCTGCATCCAGATAGGGCCAAACATAAACACAGGTTATTAGATTTGAGTAGAGGAGCATTGGTAGCTTTTGTAAGTGCTGGGTTAGAAACAGAGGGCATGTCACAGAGAAGCTGATGCCTTGCACCAGGGTGGCTAGGGGAGTTTCTTGAGTTTCAGAGATAATATTGCTCATTTGAAAGGGGAAGGTAAGCTCCCCACCTGAATGGGCTCCAGTCATGGGGGAACCAGGTGAGCAGAGCAGTTCAGAACATTTTTGCTAGATAAAATGTCTCCAAAGTATGTTTCATTTAAGCCAAAATGTTTCATGGAAGTGTAGAAGTGCATTTAAAAATTTCCTCAGAGACTCTGTGCTTGGTGATTTGGGCATTAGGGGAAGAGATGGGAGAATTCTTTTAATTTGCTAGCCTCCCTGGTTGAAAGTGATCAGGGCAGTAAAAGAAAAATTTCTTTGAATCAATATTATGGCTATATGACTATGCCTGTCATATTCCACCTCAAGGGGTAGTTCAGTACAATTCCCTTTTTGGCAAAATATTTGAAAGATTTTCTTTTATTCTCATATTAAATAAAACCACCTTTCATATTTTGGAAGCTAAAAACTTCACTGTCATCTCCTAGAGACTTCAGCTGAGGGCTCTCTGTCTAACACCAGATATGAGGTTAATCAGCCTCTGGCTGAGACCAATACGTGTTGAAGAGTACGTACTGTGAGTCTGTATATGCCAGATAGGCAGATGGGCTACGTGGCACCCTGTAATGGACAGCAGATTTGTGATGTATAGGAAGGCTTCCCAAATGTGAACCAGATTTTCAGGAAATTAAGAAGAAATCTAGAACTGCAAAACATTTTAAGGACTTGGAATGAGTGGACTGGTTTACCATGCCAACTATCTTCACTGTTTGGTGTTGGGTGGCTTCAGTGGACAGCTATGAAAAGAATGTTTTTTTATTGTATGATACAGCTTAAGACTGAGTTCTGATCTGGTAGTAAACAGAGATTTAAAAAAAATACCAACCAACCCACCTTATATCAGTCTGACTCACTGGAAAATTCCCAAATGTGCAGAGTAAGTCATTATTTTGTAAAAATTAAGCATACCTGTCTCTGAATGCCTACAGAGTGAGAGTGCATGGGCAGGCATAGAGGAAAAAGCTGTAGTTCTTTAAACTGAAAGGAAGAGATGGCATCTGGCTCTTCTGCTGCCACAGTTGCAAAAACACAGAAAAAAAAAAGTCAAAGAAAGTCAGAGAAGTCCTTGGAACCAAGATGAAAAACATTTGGGATTCTGGTGGCAAAACAGATAATGGCATTAAAGAAATGTAGAACTGTCCTGAATAATAGCAATTTGCTACCACTGCTGTTGAGTAAACATAACAGATTCTTCTGCCTGTGACAGTTCTGCTATTAGCACAAGAGAATCATTCATACCACAGCATCGAAGAAAACAAACAGAGATCTGTACTTAATTTGCAGTGAAACCCTGAGACAGCAGCCTCAAGAAGATGAGGACAAAGGACCTTGACAATACCCTCCACAAGCTGTACCTATAATATGAGTGAAAAGAATGCGTGTGTGATCAGAAAATCAATGAAACAGTGTGCAGATCTGCAAGAAACAAATGAAGAAACTGTCAACCAGAAGCAGAGAAGGTAGACCTTGTGTGCGCTGGGTGGGCTTACAGCACATTCAAGGCTAAGGGTGTAAAGCACTCCTAGGACTAAGGAAAAGTTGCAAGAGACAGGGTATGCTACAGAGGATGAAGGTAGAATATTCTGAAGAATTATCAGAGAAAATCAGATTGAAAGAGATCTAGAGAGGTCACTAAATCCACCCCCTACCCCCAAGGTTTCCTCCCATCACCTTCCAAGACAAGCAAAAAAGTCCTCATTGTAGTGGTTGCAAGGATGCCGAGATCCACATGAAATCCCAACTCCTTCACTGAACTGAGTACAATCATTTTGCATTACTGTGGAGTCTAGCTGGTATTTTAAAATGTCAGACAGCTACTGCAGTCCCTCTCTTTATTAAGACCTTTCACTTTGTGAATTATCAATTCAACTCCATCTCTGAGGTCAGACAAGATAACTACTCATCAGACAGATGTCCATTCCTGACGCAGGCAAGCCCACGTGCACAGCCCCACTGTGACTGACACGAGCCGATTCCTTCTGTCAGAGGACCTTGCAAGTGGTCAGAGGACAAACCGTTCATCTCGGGTGAGCTCTCCACTGAGCCACGACACAGGCTGAAAGGGCCATACAGGGTAAACAGCCTGTGTCACATCTTTTTCTGGTCAAATAAGACTTCAGTCACCAAAGCTTGCAAACTGGCACTTTTGACAACCACTTGAATTCATCTGTGAAGATGTAAGATATCAGTGACACAACTGATGTCAGTACTGATGGGGATGTCTTTTCTCATGGACTAGCTAGTTGTTAATGAGCAGTGGATATTTTGCATCTTGTCTGGGATTAATTGCTGCATCTACAGCTACCCTGGCAGTTCTGTCAACAACAAAACCCTGTCAAAACCAGAGAATATAAGGGCTGTCTAATGGAAATTGCTACAAAGTGCTGAGCGAAGCTGGGCTTTGAGGTGGAAGATGATGAAAACTCAATCAGTGACTCTCCCACCTTTCAAAAATTGTCCTTCTGGAAGTGAATAATGGTAATGATTTTTACCTGAGTAGTATTGGGTGGAGATTAATTTTATTAAAAAAAATTCTGTTCCTAATCACTTTGCTGCCAACTAGGAGTGCATAGCAAAAGGCAATAAATTAACCATTTCACTCTAAACAAAATCTAAGAGTTACAATGAAAATTCAATTGCAAGAAAAGTCCTTTGACAGTAAATAAAATTTTACAGCACATGTAAATAACAGTTCAAGTGACTCAATTTAGCAGTGACAAAAGCTGTTTTCAATGCAGAGTAATTGTTCAAATTGCCCCCTTTCACAAAAAAAAAGCAGTTAAAATGAGCCAATTTATGTAGCATTGACAAGAATTGTTTTCAACTGTAGGCGTTCTGTTAAAGCTGTTTAAAATTAAGTAGATGGTTGCCAAATTGATGCAATTACTTAGACATCATAAAAAGGGTTTTAAAACTATAAATGCATCTGCTAACAGTATTAAATTGAGGCAATTAGCCAACAGGAGTTTTAACCTTCATCTAGCCACCGGGAATGTATTTGGACATGAGAAGTACTTTCATATATGTCTCACTGTACTTTATATTGGTAATTAAGGAGGGGAATTACCTAAAGATAAATCACCAATATGAGCTTCCAGAGGTGTGCCTATTTGCAGCCAACATTAAACCATGTGTTGTGGATGCTATGTTCACATTAATTGGTGCTGCATGAACTGTACTGATATTATTCACCATTATGTTTCATGTATGTACATTTTGTTATTTAGTCAATAAGTCTTATAGTGGAAAGCATCTGGAAGCAAACCAACCCCATTAATGGAGAGCAATTGTACGAAATGAGGCCTGTGAAATTCTTCCAGTTGTCTGGAGGAATTCTTCCAGTTTCTCTGGAGGAAAGCTTGGTGCCGTGCAGACTGGGACCCTGTCCGGCTGTAGGCAGTCCCTTGCATGTACACTGCTGACTTGAGAGGCGCTGTGGGTGTGATGGCTTTTACAATGTTCCCAGAAGGAGCTATCTGGTATTAATTAATGTCAGACAGGATGGGGCACTGTTGCTGGTCTTACAGCACTCACTTCAATCCTTTCTAGGTTGTGCTGTGTGGCTTTGGGCTAGTCACATATGTCCAGAAACACCAAGTTACATCAATGCCACTGGCACTAATACAAGGTTCTTTAAGCCTCAATATTAGTTTAAGAGTATGAGCCACAAAGCATTCAGATAACTCCTCAGAAGTGCAGATTTCAATTACGAAGTTTTCCAGGACCCTACAGTCCTGCTCTGGCAGGTGCTCATCCCAAATCACTGGGGTCCCTTTGTCAAGGAGGACAACAAATCCATGTCATCCTGTTCTTATCTGCAGGATGGGATCATCCCTTGAAAGAGAGTTCCAGATCTTAAATGCTGTTCTGACATAGATACTTTAGTTTGGAGGGACTCTAAGTCCTTGCCCTGAGCCTGGAGATAGGCATCAAAACTCCAGAAGGAGTTGGAGTTTAGATAAACCTTTCTCTTTAACATTTCCTAATGGCTGTCTTAGGCAGCTCCCTTATTCAGTACAATGGGTCTTGCCAACCCTATTTGGAGATGCTTGACTTTCCCCACACACTGCTCAGGCACTTCTGAGCAGCAAATTCCTGTCTAGGATCCAGGCAATCTGCAAAAGCCTTGTGGCTTTCAGCACTGCAACACCTGACCCCATTTCCAGATAGTTATCTCAGTTCCCATCTGTAAGTGGGAACAACAGTACTGTCTTATCTTAGAGGAGTAGTGTCAGATGATTGGTAAAAAAGGATATCTGGTTGTCAGATGTTGTACTGAGGGAAGCCATATGAAGGAAAAAGAGGAACACCTGAGTTGGACTTGTAATTTGATTAGCCTGAATCCTGATCAGTCTTGTTCATCCACACTCTCTTAGGGGGAACAAAAACCTCACAGAGGAACAATACATGCTCAGAAATATTCAGTTGTCTGAGCTGCATTTTTCTGTGGGGCTTTTCTGTGCATCTTGATTAAAGTTTTGAAGATCAAAGTTCTGCCACTCTGAGTGGGCTGTTAGATTGGGGAGGACAGGGGTACCTAGCAGCACTCAGCTTTGGGACTTATGGAAGGTATTGCCTTCAGGGGCTGAGCATCCGCTACTGATACTGAATCACTGTCTGTCAGGCTTTTTTGTGTCCACTCGTTTTGTGTCCTTCCATTTTTTTGTGTTCATCCATTTTGTGTCCTCCAGTTTGTCAAACTATAACAAGGCAGACAGATTCCCATATCGGTTAGAGGGTCAGGTAAGGACTGTGGCTAGGTAGAGATCAGTCTCTCAAAAAGTGCAGTTCTTAGTGCATAATCTTACTGCCACCTCCTAAGTCACCTGAGAATTGCACCCTGTGACACAGGAGATAGGGCTGATAGAACAGTATCAGGAGAACTAGTGACTTTGTTGTCAGCAGAGCTGCACCCACCAAATAAAGGGCCATTAATCAAAAAATCTGGCTATCATATATACAGTGTACAAATGCATAAAAGATACGGTGGTTCAATGGTATTTCAGACATTGTATTTCAGAGTGCTATTTATTAACTGTAATGCAAATAAGACACCTTAAGCGATGTAAAACGAGAATTACAGAAGAACATTATAAATAACAACTCATGTTCCATGTTAAAACTCTCTTTCCATATCTCTAAAATTTTACGCTAGTATTTTCCCCACAGCATCTGCTCAATAATTCTTCCTACACTGGTCAGACTCTGATAATTTGTCTAAAATGAAATTATTTAGGTTATCAGAGAGCAGCTGTCAATAGTTAACTGTCAGACTGGAAAGTTTTTATATTGAGTAGAGTTCCATGGAGCTCTGTCCTGAGTCCATTCAATATTTTCATTAAAGTCCTGGATGGAGGCATTGAGAGTTTGCTTATTAAATCTGCAGACAACTTCAGGCTGGGAGGGGCCACAGGCACTTTGGAGGAGAGGTCTAGAATTCAAAATGGTCTGAACAAATTTGAAAAATGTTCTTAAAAAGTAGGAGGCTATTCAACAGGGAAAAGTAGAAAATATTAGATATGTCTAGGCATAATCAATGGCACAAAATCAAGATAGGGAAAGAATCACAGTCCTCCAGGAAAAAAAAAAAAATTAGAAGGCTATTTAAATAGGATGTCGCGTAGAGCCCATTTAATATTTATTTCATTCTAGTCTGCAGTAAACACCTTAGCTGAAGTATCGTGTCCATGTGGGGTATTGCAGGTCAAGACAAACATGGAAAAGGTAGATCAAATTTCAGAGGGAATCAATAGAAAAATTAGGAAAACAAACATTGTAGGCAAAGAATGAAGGAGGTGGATTTGTTTAATATGGAGAATGAACTAATTTGAGAGACGTAACTATAGTCTGAAAATATTTAAAGGTTTTTGCAAAGGGGAAGCAAATACACTGTTCTCATACGCACTGGAGACAGGGCAAGGTCTGAGAAGCTTAAACTGGAGCAAAGAAAATTTAGGGTAGATACTGAGCAAAATCTTTTAACAGGCAGGAGAGTTAAGAACTCAACAGAATGTATAAGGAATCTGTGAAATCACTGTTTGTTGCGGGTTTTAAAGAACAGATTAAACCAATCTCTCTGAGGAATGCGATATTGTGGACACTGCTATTGGGCATGACAGAGGGAAAATTAAGTGATCGCCCAAGGTCCCTTCCAGCATTGTTTTCTGTAATTCTTCACCCAAGAGCATCGTCAGCAAAAGATTCAGTCTTTCAGCCTCACATGGTACTGCTCAAATGCTAAACTGTTCTGATTCTGCTCATATTGACCCCCTTCTTCCATTTTCAAAAGAAATTCACCTGTGCTAACAACCTAATTACTTTATTTGCTGCATTTACACTATTGATCAGTTATTGCTGATTCTGATCTCTGATTCAACATTAGACATATACAATTCCACAGGAAAAAACATTTGGAGTTCATAGACTTTCAGCTCACCAGAGTATGTTCTCATCAATGGACAGCATGCAAGAAAACCTCTTTTCTCTTAGCCTTTGCTTTTTAATCTTTTTCCACTTTCACCTCTTGTGTTATCACAGTTCAATACTTTTTTTATGAAGGTTTCTTCTGGCTTCTTGTCTCCACAGCCCGTTCCTGCATTCCTCAGGTAGGCAAGCTGAGCCGCTAGGATTTCACAACAAAATGTTTTGTCTGTTTCTTCTCTCTGGAAAGAAACAGCTCACTGCCTTCTTGCCTTCCTCGCTTCCTTTTCTGTGCATTCATTTTGTTGTTGTACTTTCTCAGTCTGGGGAGGTCATTATATGAGGCAATGCTATGCTAGCCGGTGTTTAATTCACAAAGGAGTTTCTCGTGTCTTAACAGTAAAAATAACTACTAGTGTCAATTTAAACAATTAGCTTTTACCAAAAATATATTCTAGACATTTTTTCACTTCAACTGACTGCTCATCACTGGACTCTAAGTGGTCTGTGGCTTTTTTGTGCCCAGGAATGATGCAGCCCACACTGGACAGAGTGCTCCAGCTGAGACCTTAGCTGATGTACCTTTCTTTTTTAAAAAAAGGACCACATTATGTACTGTAGTATGGTTTATTCCTTTCCTGCCTCTCTTCCTGCTCCCCCCCCCCCAAAGTAAAGTTTGTAGGCATTCAAGTTTTAACGTTCTTAATGGGGAACTATTGACATTTTTTTCTAAAGTAGGAAATCAAAATCAAAACTGTTGCTGTTCAGTAGATCACAGAAGAACTCAAAAGTTGATGTCTCTGTGACTTTGGGCTGCCTGAGCTCCTAAGAGTCTTTGTTACTTCATTTTGCCAAGCCTGATTGTATCATACTTTGGTGAGGGTTTTTTTTACAATTACATTCCTCTTTATATTGTAAGCTCTACAGTGAAACAATTGTCTTCTGTGTCTGTGCTATGCCTAGCACAGTGGGATTATGCTCTATTCCAAGCCTTGAGAACTTACTGTACTACAGATAATGAATGAAAACAGATTATGCCAGTTACATGACACAGATGCAATATAAAAAATAACCATGGAAATGACAACAGCTCTTTCTTGAGGTCTTAGTTTTCTCCTACTGTGCAAGAAAACTTCTTATTAATGAGAGTTCGGAAGGAAGAAGAATGGTATTCTACTACTGATATTTCCATTCATAGTATTCACTGATCTGAAAAGATCCAAAAGGTAGCTGGAGTGACCAAGCAGAGTAACACTCCCTAGAAATGTCAAGAAACATGTTTTCCCTAAGAAGTAGCTGAGACTGCAATTTTCTCGTAATACCTGGTGTTGCCCTAAGTTTGTGGCTTTTTGTGGGGTCATGTGGTCTATTGTGCATAAATGTCACTGTGACTAGAGTCTATTGTATGCAAATGTCTGTGAATTCCTCAAAGATTTCAGTGTTATTTTTCTGCTAGTGATTAAAATCTTGGACTTGTGCCTGTCATTCATTATTCATTATTCAACATGAAAAAAAGTTTGGTCACAGGCAGAAAGCAAGAACAATACCAACAGGCTTGGGTAGCATAATGTATAATTAAAATGAATAATTTCAGTCAACAGATTCAAAATCTAATCCCTTAGTAATGCTTCCAAATAAACCATAGGTGCTGAGAAGAGGTAGCATTGCAAATTTTAGCAAATATAATATAAAAGATGAGATAAAACTCAACATTCCTTAATAAGCAAGTAATTTAACCATTTGTTTCTCCATTGGCCCCAGTTCTTAAGCATTTGTATTACTGAAGCTATTGCAGGCTTTAAGAACAGATTCAACAACTGGGAACATTATATTTCCTTTTGCAACACCTATATGAGTCTACATTAATGAATATTAACTTACTCATTAATTGCCCAACAGTTGTACTTCTGACAGTTTTTGCCGAGATAGTTAAACTTGTCATTTTCAACTCTTTGATGTTGTAGCGATAGCACCATTCAGTACAAAGCAAAGGTGCAAGAACTTCTCTTAAGAAGAAAGAAGGAATAAGATAATTCAGTGATTCCACTAACTTTGAACTTTTAGAAAAGTTATTACCTAGAATTGAAATGTCCGTTGGCAGACTTAAACTAAGAGGACTTACTGCTTTCGAATGCTGAAGGATCATATATTGATTTCATATCTTTACTTGAAAATTCAATATTAGGATTCAAAACAAAAAATGCTTTATTGCTTTAAGTCATAAAACTGTCACTGAGAGGATGTCTTTGTATATTGACCTACTTCTGTACTCTGTTACCCAGAAGCATCCCTTACTTTTAGCATACTAATGTCTTAAGCAAAATGCAGCTGCAAATGTGATCTGAACAAGTTTGATAAAAACTGACATCTAGCTTGTCTGAACCTCTCCTGAATGCAATTAAATTAAAAACCCCAGCTTTTCTGAGATGCATCAAAAAATATGATATGATATTTTTGAGTTTTGATGATCCCAATTATGTGCAGCAGTTCACAAATTATAAATTCAGGGTGCATCACATAAAACTCAGGTAGTTGCAGTGAAGGCCAAAACTTTTATGGTTAACTGGAAAAGAAGATCTGCCATTAATCTGAATAGTAATTGTATTAACAGGGCAATGCTCTCTACACCCCAATTTGGATGAACAGAAGAGAAAATCAGTATTATAAGCTTTCCAACTCACGTCACAAGCAGAGTGTTGTGGAAAGATCTTTGCTATCTTTGTTTCTATTCAAACTGTTTTTTAGAATGTTAAAAATCCAATAGTTTAGTCCCTTACCCCAAAACCCACCTGTAAAACCCAGCAAGTTTTCTCCATAAACCCTAGCCATCAAAAACCACCTTGTCAGTTAATTTATTAATTTTTACTAATTTATTTAGGATTTATGAGGTCTGCTGTGACTTAACTCCCCAGCTAGACAGACCATTGTAGCACAAACTCATTGGTGCATCACAAAGAAGAGATACTACCTTTCTGAGTAGTCTCTCATCTGGCTAGAACAGCCACTGTCATTGCTGAGCTAATGGGAGGATTCATCTGCCCTAAATTAGTCATCTAACAGTTAGACTTGTATATCTGAGTTTGTTACCCCCGGGTCCTTTTACATTCAGTGGAGAGAAATATTAACCTCCAGAAGGTCATTTTATCTAGCCCTCATAAGGAAGACAGGACACATGAATCATCTGCTGAAAGCTCTTTCACTCTATTGACTACACAGAGCCACGGGTGATTAGCAAGGCTTGGACATGTAACTGCTAGAGTTCAGTTATGATGGATGTAATCCCACCCAAAGTTTTTTTGTTTAACTACTACATTTCTTAAAATTAGAGACTTCAACTCTGCAGGAGAATTGCCATCAGGAGTTTTCTTGGCAGTCTCTAAATGTGTATGTGTGATGGGTCACTAAGTTTTGCTTTGGGTCATATTGCTGAATGTTTTACTCTAAGTATGCCTCTCTGAAGATAATTACTCAAGGAGTAAAATGCAACACAATTTGCATAAGGAGAGAAAACTGTGAAATGGTAGCAGCATTTTTAGGCAGCATTCATAAAAGTGGCTGAAAAGGGAACATCTCCATTTTCCTCCAGCTGATACCACTGTATCCCTTAGTCAACTAGTTCCTTTCCACTTTCATGTATAAATATGCATATAAAAGTATAAATATATCTTATGAGTGTTTCTAGCTCTGCCTTCTTTCTCTAAGCAGCTTTCTGTAATTGCAGAATTCAAGAGAATTTTGTATTTTATCCTTCACACAAACAAAAACTGCAGACTTATCTGTTTGGAGGTACCAATTATTGAGGAAGTCTAGAGGGCCACATAAGAGGAAGAAAGTTAGAAACAGGAGGAGCTGTGTGGTTACAGCCCTGGATTGCATTTTGGCTTAGTGATCAAAAGAAAAACCCAGAAAAGTGACAGGAAGACAAGAAGGTTTCATTTTTTAGTTTTTTTTTTTTTTTAAGAAATCAGAACATGACACATGCTGATGTCAATATGTTTAACTCAGGGATTCTTGAAAGGAAATATTTCAACTCCCTTCCTTCATTTTTATGACCAAAACTACTTGCTAATTCAATCCTAGTAGCTTCAGTTTCTCTGATTTTTTTTTTCAATAAACGATCAGTCCAAGAATTATTGCCCAGCCTTTCGTCAGAAGATGCAGTTGTTGTCTATTTCAGCTCTTCACATGAGGTAAATCATCTAAACTTAGGACCTGATCCTGTATGTTTCATTGCCCAATTTGAACTGTGAACCAAATAAATGGTATATATGTGACTTTGCAAAGTCTTAAAGCTGAAACAAGTGCATCCATGCAGGGAGAATTGCAGGGCTATAGCCTTATTAATTAAATGAATCCCAGAAGACTTTTCTGTGATTGTTTTACTCAGCTGTTGTGTTCAGGTTCCTGAATATATCATAACACAGCCCTGTGAATAGCAAAGCTAAATCTCTTGTGCTTTTGGTCTTTGGACGTTTACAGCTATATGAGGTAGGGGGAGCAAGGACTAGCTAATCAGAATAGTAATAGTTTGCATTCATTTGCATCAGCACGTTTGTCTGCAGGGATGCAAGACAATAGGGAATCCAAATAGGAGATGAAAAGATTAATAAGAAAGAAGCAGGAGAATACCAGAAACTTCATATTGACCTTACTGTGGTGAATTTCAGGAGCCTTCATATTGCTTAAAATGCACCCATAGACACTTTTTAAAGGGTTTAGCTAGAACATTTTTTTATTAACACATAAAAAGTTAGAACAAGCTGCATAAGGATAGTGTTTAGAGTAGCTAAGGTGATACCTTTGTCATGTTAGTTAATTGAAATATGTTTCCCAAGTACAAATGGCTTCATGAAGTGACCAGCCAAACCACACACCCACTGGTTCAGGCAAAATATTTTTTATATTGAGAAAGCTTTGGTCTTGTTGTTGAGTGAATTTTGCTAACCCAACAGAAGATTTGACTGTTGTCAGATAGATGATCTTTTGGCTCAAGTGCTCTATTCATGATATTCAAATTCTTTAAAAGTTCAGTCTTTGGTTAGCAAGAATTTTCACTTCATGTTTATAGGTCAGCATGTTTATCCTACAGTATTTCAAATTTTAAGACAGCATATGGCTTAACAAACTCAGTGACCTCTTCGAGAGCGGCTAGAATAAGAGATTTGCAAAATCTGTCCTCTAAGTTTGGCTTGCCAAGGCTATTACGCTGAAGGGCATTACTTGCCTGTATGTCCTTTCTTGATCTTCAGACACAAACATATTCTACTTTAGGAATACTCCTAATATCAGCAGTGCTGCCTTAGGTGGTGATTGAAAGTCAGGTCCAATATTAACGCACAGCTGTAGTGCACAAATGCCTGACAGAATTTAATGAATATGTTATGGCTCTGAATCTTTTACCTTGACTTTGTGTTTCTTCTCATGTCTTGCAATATATCTGGAAAGACGGTAAATGATAGAATCTTACTTTTTTAAAAATTTATTTTATTTTTTCCCCTGTGATACTTAAGGCACTATTTATTTGATGTTATTTCACTGCAGAGAGAAGTTTGGGGTTCACAGTAAGTGTAACAATCAAAAGCAAGCTAATTGCTCCAGGAAGCATGTTGACTTGCTCCCTTTTAACACTAGAGGGAAGTGTATGTAAAGACACTAAGGACTGTGCAGCCTGCACTTTGGTAATTTGTTAGACGAATGGCATTTCCTTTTAAACGGATGAGGATTTGGGAGCACTAATGATTAAAGGCAAAATAGTATAATGTGTCGGGCAATGACACAGGACTGAGGCAACCTGCATCCTGTGACCAGGCTTCTGGGTGATTTCTGACCAGGCACTTTACCTCCCTTTTATTTGTTTAGACTGCCCATTCTTTCAGGGCAGCAGTTCTGACCAATTTTATAGCTGACAGAGAGCAACGTGCACTCCCAGAAGCAAAAGCCTACAACTGTCCTGAGAATAAGGAACAATCAGAAAACAAGAAAGAATAGAAACACTTATGGCTTCTCAGATGCAGTTCCTATAGCCATCAGCCTACGGCAGGGTGGCCTGTTTTATGCATAGGTACTGTGGACAGCCCACCAGTCAGCTCCAGAGCTTTTCCAGCAGCATTAGGAACTTCAGTGATTTTCCAGCTCCACTTTGGTACAGGGACACTGAAGAAACCTTTGAAATAGAGGGGAAAGATTGCCAACTAAGAGTGTTGTAAGGATGTTTGCTCCATGGTATTTATGATGGATTAGATGTACCCTCCCCATTAACCATAAATAGAAGTATTTAATCTCCTTTATAGTAGAGTTTTGCCCCATAAGTGCTATTCTTCACTTCTGTTGGCAGATCATGAGGTAGGAGTCTGCATATAAGTAAAGGATCCCTTGGTGATTTTATGCTGACCCATGTGAATACTGATCCAATGCCCACTTCAGCTAGATGAGAGGGTCCCATGACTTCACTGAGCTTTAAATACGTACAGTGATATACATAATCATATTGCTCAAGTGTCAGATAAAGCTGAAGAATGAAAGGAAATCAGAAGAGGCTTAGGAAGAGGAATTGCTTTCAGAGGGTAAAGATGAACTGAGAATTATTTTCCAGCTCTGGTCATCTGTGTAATCAGCTATGTCATACCAATATCTCAGCAAAGGAATTGTTCTAAAAATTTCACGTGGGAGTACCATGAGAGTCAATAGGCAGGTATGGCATATGGAGTACCTGTTTAAACAGTGGTACTTCAGAAGAGGTTCTTACAGTTTGTAGTGGGTGATAAAATAAATGACTTAAATGGCATATGTTTTAAAACATTAAGAACCTGCCTTTTGTGTTCAATAAGCAAATAGCAATGCATAACATGAAGAAAGTTTGTTATAGCTAAAGTGTTATAAGATTATATTATAACATTATGTCTTCACACCCACTGAAAATACTAAAAGGGGTGACCAGTTTATTCTAACATAACACAAATTAGCACCTGTAATAAAGTCATCAGTCCACTGAAAACACTTATATCTTAGTCTCAGTTCTTCCTTACATCTGTACTGCTTTTGGTAACTGCTCCTTCTTTAGATGCCATGCTGTTTCTGGCCTTCCTCAGACTATGTGAGGAATTCATATAATCCTACAACACCTCACCTCAGTCTTATGCCATATACAGCTTCTTCAAATCCTCACAGACTGTGTTCCCCCAAATAATGTGCTTGTACTGAACTCCACTGGACCTATGCCTGACCAGTGTTTCTGATCCCTCTGTAATTTTTAAAAAAAATCCTATTGTATTAAAGTGACCTGATTCAATAATACTTATCTATGTGATTTTTTGCTTTTAAATGGAGAAGAGAAAGTGAAGACTTCAATTCTAATTGAATGGAAATAAGAAAGTATTCTTTTTTCTTTGTCAAAATAGTAAAAAATACAGTAGTCCACTAATTCGTGTTGGATGAAGTACTCTATCCAGTCAACTCCCCTCCCCCTCCATGTTTTGTTTCCAAGCACTTCTCACATAGACAATAGAGACAAAACTGGATTTATCATTACTGAGGGAACATTAGTATTTTACTCAGCTACTGGTAAACTGGTTTTACTCAACTACTGATTTACTCAGCTACTGGTTGGAGCACTTGTTTCCAGTGAGTAAGCTGAAATTCAACTCTTTTCTCTACCTAGAGGAACTTGTAAGTGCATCTTCTAGAACCCAATAGCTACAAGCTGCTTGATATCTCAAATATCTCTTCTGCTCAATATTATTCAGTGAAGAAAAGTCACCCAGATCTATTAAGAATACTTACTGCATTATGTTAATAAAATGGTATGGTTAAAAAAATCTTTGAGTGTATTAAGACATTTGCTGACTGGAAGATAACAGAAAGAAGCATGATGTTAGAGAACAGTTCTTTTTTATGAGTCAACAACAACATAATCACTGGATTTGGGGTATAGTAGTAAAGCTATAATCTAAGCAGTGGAAGAAACCTTCATAAGGACTCTTCAACATCATATTAAAGAAGCAAGAGAGGGTGATGGTACTCTGCTGGATTTGGTTTGCCAGTGTAGGAATGACCAGTATTTCCACCATATGAAGACAGAAGGAAAAGCAGACCTCAAAGCCTTCTCAGAAAAAACACTTCATCTAAGGGGCACTTTTTCACAACATCAAAGAGCTGAATGTGCATGGGACTGAAGAGTTTGGGAAGGTTTGGATGAGCATTCAGACTTTGAAGCTCTTGAGACATGCTTGTCACTTGATTTTCTGTGTCATTTAACTTGCAGCTGGTGTGCATTCACATGTGCCTTTGCTGTCTTCAGGCTGGAATATTAACATATTCTGTGCAATTTTAATTCATTGACTTCACTTTACTACTTACATATCATGTGGGGTTCTGTTAGGAAACAAATGGACATGTTGCCACACCACCACTGTGATTTGTTTTCGTAACCCTCAAGATTACTTCTTTTCAGCTGCCAGCATATCTGTATAATTCCCCCCTGCCCCACAATTAACTACCCTCTAAGGAGAAAGCAAAGAGGCAGGGGGAGAAACATGCAGTATTGGACCATTTTAGGCCTGTAGATAATGCACCAGAAATCATTCAGGCACAAGTGACTGAATCAACTTTTTTAACCCCACTGCCATAAGACTACCTATTGCAACCTCATCTTCTTGCATCAGCAGAGCCAAGGTCTGTAATTCAAGGGCAGCTGGAACTTAGAATTCTCTACTGCCCTGTCATGCTGAATAAAAGCAGCTCAAAAGCTTCTTGTATAATAAATACTTTTTAGTTCTCTTGAAGGCCATGTGGCCTCTTTTTTTTTTTCCTTCCCACAAAGACAGATTTTCTCTAGTTTTCATCTGCCTGCAGGTCTCCCTTAGCAATGTAGTGGTGAATAGCTGTGGCAGATACCAGGATTATTATTTATCTGAACAGGAAAGCTGAGTGGGTGATAGTTTCAGCTACCCAAATGCGAAAGAAAACTAAATACCATTGTAATGGAAACAATTTTCATTTCTGTATTGTGGCCACTAAATACTTGCACATATCTAAAAGATTATTACATTAACTGTTCATGAATTGTAGTTTAGCAGAAAGTGTGAAGTGCTATCATTTCCCCCTCTCTAAGTTCTAAAAGATTTTAGGTGTCAGAGCAAATTTTGCTGCCAGGAGTTACAACTACCACAAACATATTGGCCTCAAATAACTAGTCAAGAAACCTAGAATGGAAAATGCAAAGAAGTCAAAACCAAAATGCATGCAACTGCATACTTAAAGTGAAAAGATGGGGAAACTGCTAAAAGAGAAGAGGCCCCCTTCTGATCTATTTTGGCCAGAGGTACCAGCAGTACTGTGGAGCAAACCATCAACAACTTCTTTCCTCTGCCCTAGCCCTGATGTATCATCACAGGTGCTCTTCAACTTTCCTGCAGTTTCTCTCAGAGCTCTTTCTGCTAGACAGGTTTTAAAGGCTGAAGTTTCTTTCTCCTACACCTAACATCTTTTTCTCATCTTTTAATGTATACCTAAAAGCATGGCAATATCAGGGCAAGAGGGAGGTCAGCTAACAGATAAATCAATGCTAGTTTAATACCCAATTGGGAAGAAGTGGTGAAGATTAAGTGAGGATTTTCTTCCCTTTACCCAAGATTATGCCTACTTTTTATTTTATTTATTTATTTATTTATTCTAAAAACAATTGTGAAGGTTCCTGTAACCATGTAGACTTCTCCCAGGAAGAAGTCTGGCTCTCTCCTCTCTTCTGACCCTTTGCTATCATGATGCATGATCCTCCCTGCCTAGTGACACCTCTTCAGGGATGCAGGGAAAGATTGCTCTCACCCTGCATATCCCATGCCTTGAAGGTGAAGGTACTCATGTGGAACTGGAGACATGCGGACACAGTTCTCCTCAGATTGACTGAAGAAACTCTTTCCCTGGGGAGATTTCAAGCAATGTGTCTTTCAAGCCCTACCATCATCCCCTTTGCTCTTTTTCAGTTACATTTGTAGGAGACCCCTTTGAATGCAATGCTGTGTAGATGAAGGTATCTAACATTTCCATTTGAGTCACTTGTACTCTCAGTGAGAGTAGTAGTTTGCAAATCTAAGCAAAAGGACTTGCCATCTTCAGACATGTAACTCACTGGAGAAGAGACACTTTTCATAGAATCATAGAATCACTTAGGTTCATTTAAGATCATCGAGTCCAACCATAAATGTAACATTGCCAAGTCCACCACTAAACCATGTCCCTAAGCATCACGTCTACAAGGTAGAATGGACCTTCTGCAGCTAAATTTTTCCTCCATTAACTGGACAAGAATTTGGACAGTTATTTAAGGAGGGTTGGAAAACAGGTCCTCTGCTTCCCCTCATCTAGGCCAACATGAAGCCATATTGAAAGTTGAGACATGAACTATTCAAATGGGATCCTACCCCTAATTTTCCTTTCCTGACTTTAAGATCTGCAGGCAATAGGGCCACCTTCTGCTGGCTGGTGCTAAGTTTGGTGTACCAACCCAGCCACAGAAGTTTGGAGAGAGATGGATGCATTGTATGAACTATGTAATGATTTCACAGAACAAAGTATCTTCCTGGAACCCAAGGAAAATAATACATTATAGAACTGGTCCAGTTATTTGTTGTTCTAGTGTCAAGGAAAGCTCTGTAATATATGGAGATCTAAGAATCTTACTTTGGCTGGACTTCTAGCAAAACAAAAAAACCCCAAAACAACAAAAAAGGAAAAAGCAATTCCTGCTTTCTTCTACTAGCTAGTATTCAGTTGCAGCCTTATTCATCACAGCTGGTAGGATTTTTTCCAGCCAGAATAACCTGACTGTCTAGTGCTGAGCACTCAGATTTCAATGCACAGCTTTCGATACAGCCCTGTTTAAGTAATGAGATGATAGCTTCTGGGAAACACATGCACTTTTTGTATCAGAGGGAACATCTGTAGATAATCCCTTCAAGTAAAAACTTGTTTTTTAGCTACCTTAGCAAGCAAATAAACTGCATGAACTGTATGACAGTCTGCCAGATGTATGCAGTTGTGATGAATTGGTGCCACAGCTGATTCAGCTGTAGAACATAACCTTAGCACTTGCTAGACTTCAGATTTGTCAGGAAGAAAATCCCTTAGAGACAACGCAAAAATTGGTTGTATGAAGTGCATAGCACTGGGAGAAGTTTATTTTTATCACGATTTCTGCCCTTTACATATGTTGTTCCATTATTTTTTCCTAGTCCCTTATAAGTACTGTAGTGATTGCTAGTAACACTGAATTCTGATGAATGTTTCTATCTAGATATAGCTTGAATTATTTTAGAAGATTAATTCCTAACCTGCTAATTATGGATGCAAGTAGATTAAATTGTTTGGTCATCCACATTTTTAGCTGTGCTGTACCATGCTTGATCAGTAATTACATTAGGGTACAACAACTGATGGATTTAAAAAGGGAGGATAGACTAGCAAATAGGTAAGTTTCATGCTTTAAATGTTGAAATAACTTAAGATAATGAAAAGTAATAAATTAAAAGAGTAAATCCTTAAGATGGCATTTCTCCACTCTCCTATTTGGAATGCAATAATCAGCTATGATTCCTTGAAGTCCAAGCTCTGATGTATCATTCTAATATAAATGTTACAACTGACCAAAATTAAAAATTTGTGTTAGGAAAAATTCCTTCAGTCAAGCTATTCTATCTTCTTGTACTGTTCTTAGAGCAGGTCTGAACTTTGCTTTTGTTTTTTCTGAATCCTGAATTGGGTTGTGTCTGTAGACCAGATCTGCAAATCACTTACACTTGATCAGAATCTTTTTTTCTCTATCATCTTCCTCATTTACCAAAGTAGAATTAGAGTAATTAGATAAAAATCAGGTAAATTAGATTTAACCCCCCCAAACCTCTGCTCAGCTTTGTGTTTAGTCTTGAGCATATTTTGGTTGGTGAGAGTACGTTTACTCAGGCTAGGGTGAAGCCTTCAGCATCAGCTTTCTGCAGAAATGGGGTCTGGGAGGGTGGTGTAGTTTCTGTGCATAAGCAGGGAAATGATCACCAGGCTGAGCAGTCTTTGGTGACAGCAAGTGGCTAGCCCAAGCCACCTTTCTCCCTCAGGTGAATGGGGCTGAAGACCAAACTCACCAAGATGGCCTATGGGTGATGAAAAGGGAAAGGTGGAGAGTATAAGAGTGAAAAAGAGCAAGGCAGGACTTCAGAACGATGGAGCAAAAGGGTAAAAGACCTGGAGGTAAAGTAGAATCAAGAGTAAGGGATATTGCTGGTTCCAAGACCACAGGCAAAAGGAGTCTTGATGAGTAGATAAGAGGAAGGCCAAAAATATTAATCATGGTGACAGTTTGAAGCATATTTTCATAGTATGTTCCTGCACTTTCTCACAGGCTGATTTCTTTCTGAGCTGTCTTTTCTCTTTCCTCCTCTCTTGCTCTCAAATAAGCTTAGTTGGAAGAGTTGAGAATGAAGAGTCAGTGAGATGAAACGAAGAACTGTGAAGTTACAGCCAGTAAAAGTACAAATGAAAAAGTATATGCCAGCACAGTATATATAATATCCTCAAAGAAACTGCCCATTAATACAGAAAGATCAGCATCTGCAGAATAGTTTTCTGCACATTTATCTCAATTCTTTATCATTTTTTTCTGTTCTGCTGCTCACAAGAAATGAACCTCAGTAACTGCAACTTTTGCTGTGGAAGGATTTTTAAGTAGTCATTCCCTGAAAACGGAAAATAGTGCTGACAAGGAATGAATCTTAGTGATTGTGGTTCATGCCAGGACTGACTTCCATAATACTTCAAAGCTCCACAAAACTTTTAATCGGTCTTTGCAGTGTCCTGCTTGTACTCTCTATAGTGAGATGAAGCTAAAATGATTATATGTCACTGAGACTCCTAAGCCAAAGTGACCTTTGATCTATTTTTATCTTTCAACAGATTTTATTTGTTTATTTTATGAAGAACTGACTTAGGTGCATGACATAAAATTGGCAATAGAGGTTTCCCAGTATAGAAAAATTAAACATCCTTGAGTTCATTCTATCATTTATTCATTCACTACTGCAGAAGTAATCCACTGGATATAAAGAATAAGTTATGGCATTTGGAATTGTTTAAATTGCTATTCTCCATATAATCAAATGTTTTGTGTAGCATATCATTAATTTAAATGCAGCTGTGCCAGGTCCTAGTGAAATATTTTCATGAACATACAGAAATATAAAAATGGCCAGATCATGAAGCCTGAAAACAGCAATGGCTTCCAAACCCTAATACTGATTAGGGATAGGCTTAATTCATTTAAATGCCATATGGAATTCAGCTCAACTAGTATTAGTTATTCAAAGGTCTAAGCAAATCACCTAGATCCTCTTTATAATCATAGCCAAGAGAAAGTGTCCAAGTGAAAAGACTTTCTTTTTAACTGCTACTCGCCCTCATTAACTACAGTGGGAACAGTGAAACTCTCTCAGATTAAATGAATTGGTTGGTAGGTCCAAATGCTACATGATCTTAAGAAAAATGAACGTGTCAAATACCTACCAGAAATCAGCTTAGACAAAAGATTTGGATATGTTATTCCGAGACAGTGAGGTAATACTGCAAAGTGAGTTGTATGATCTTTTGATCCTGTTTTAGCCGAGGATTACAAAAGTTTGGAATTTAAGCAAGAGTGGTCACACTGAATTCAGTTAGGTACATGTGAAAGTGGTTGCAGAATAGGGGTGTGACAGCATAAGTGGCAACAAGGCTATAATGTAGGGAATGAGTTGGGTTGTCTTGGGCTCTCATTTAAGCCCAATTTACAGCAGAATGACTTGAAATAAGACTAAAAGAAAAATCAAAGACTTTTTTCACTTTGCAAGTTACAATTGTTTTAGAATTGGACAGCACACATCACTTTACCAGAGAGGTTTTTGAGGACTTCCAGCCTTCCCATCCTTTCCCTGTTGACATCTTCAGCTGCAGGTGCCTAAATGGTGAAGGGGATAAACCCTCCAGAATCTAAAATTGGAAAACAATTTATGTCCCTATCTCCCCCTGCCCAGATAGGCCACATTAGGCAACTTCTTTTTGATATTAGACTATTTGGTTCCCAAAATCAACTATGCAACAAGCCGCCCAGCCAGCAAACCTACTTATGCAAAACAAAACTTTGAACAAGCAAATACAGAGCTATTGCCAAATGTTATTCCCTATACTGATATTGGGAAATGCGCAGTTCCTAGGTGCTCTTCTTGCTTATGTAAGGCAACTAGAATTAAACCCTAAAGTGAAATATATATATTTTTACCAGTAGAGGAAAAACTTAATCCAGTCAATTTTCCTTTACCCAAGGAAGAAAATGAGGGAAATGGGCACTAAATAGAACTTTGCACAGTAATAGCTGCAGGGAACAGAGATTGATTGCCCTCTCAGTAATTAAAATCACATAATAAGCTTTCAGTCACCACCAATGCAATTATTCAGACTTCAGCAAGTGCACATTAAAGGCTTGATAAAGTTTTTAGGTGGCAATCGAATACAGTGCTAAGGATCCTTTCCCCCTAAAATGGATGCAGTTAAAGATCTCTGAGTAGTTATTTTCTCTACACCAGCTGAATAAAATAAAAAAAGAAAATTTATTTAGTTAAACCATCTTTTATATTTTTGTTTGTTTTGTCTTTGCCAAGCCAGAAAAAAAGTGAAAAATAGTCACGTGTTTACTGAAGCATTACATTGAACATGAACACAATATTTGATTTTCAGACACTTTAGGACAAGCAAAGAAATGAAGAGCTAGAATTGACGATAGTTTAGTCATTGATCTTCTTTTATCCGATTTCTAGGGGTTAGCAAAATCCTCAGGAAGGTCAAAGGCTCGTGTTCATTTCTGTGCTTTACTTGAGCAGATTTGAACCCATATATCTCAGGAAGCTTCCCTGAATACATACCATGCTGGTATAAATAACATCATCCTACAGTAAGGTGTCCTTCCTCTGTCTTGTTGGTCATATGCTGTTTCATATTAATATTAAAAGACTCACTGGAGCAGGGACTGGAATGAAAATGTCCTACGTCCTATGAGAGTGCCCAGCAGATCAAGTACTGAAATAATTCACTCCTTCACATGATGGCTCAATGAATTTTAAATAGTTTATGCTGAACACAGCAGCTCTAACAGACTGATAGTACTTTATTGGTGTGTGGCAGATGTGAGTTCAGATCCCTTCAGGCAGAAAGGCTTGATCCCTGGTCTCTCCTGTGGCGAGTAAGTGCCTAAGCTAGTGGACAAAAAGGAATGCTAACAACGCCATTCCCTCAAATACATTTCTTTGGCCACAAATATTTGGAGAAATTGGAGGAAGTTAATGAAGAACTTCTAGTTGAAAGAAACAATTTTTTCAATGCAAAAGTTAGTCACATAAAATTAAAAGCAAACATGAAACACTAAGTTGTATCCAGGATGTCTGATTTTTTCTGTGTTAAAAAATGTTTAGTTTCAGCTGTACATCTTGCTAGATGATTCACATCATTCCATATGAGTCTTCCTTTCTTCACTGTTAAAGATCACTCCCCCAGTGTTGTGCAGCATCAGTACACTGTATCAGAAATTATTTTGTGTATGACTCCAGACTAGCAAGAAAAATATTGAATGGTGCAGGACCAATTACTGTCCCATGCAGGACTCCTGAGACATATACTTCCCTGACAAAAAGCTCAGTGAGCTTCTTACCTCAGCATCCTTTAGATTCCTGTGCCTGAATGCTATTTAAAAACTTGTTGGTGGCCTGAAAACTGTCTTCCAAGTGGATGGATTCCCATAAGACAAACCTTTCTCACCAAGACCTGATCAGCAGGGCTTGCTAGACACCTAAACACAGAGGAAAAAGGCAGAATATACTCAACTATGTTAGAAAAGTGGTTCCTGCATTTCATCTCTGAACTGCATGGATGAAGCAGCAGGAGAGAAGCTGTGCTGCTGTTAACCATGCCATGATAGTTTCTCCCTTCTGTCTCCATTATTGTCACTTTGGTCTCACTCATCATAAAATTATGTGGGGAAGGGGGGAATGGAGATCTAAAACTCCCCACACTTGTTATTCTAATGAGTTAGTTCTATTGTTGTTAATCTGCCAAAGTGAAGAAGGGCGACAGTAGGCACCATTTTAATTCTTTGTTCTGGTACACATGCAAACCCCCCTAGCATTACTCATTTTCCTGTAAAGGGACTTTTCTGGTGCTGGGCAGAGAAAGGCTCATCCAAAGTATGACATGCCTGCATGGTGTCACTGAAAATCAAAAGATCCTATAAAAAACCCGAGGTTGTTCTTAAGTCACAGACATGATGAGATTTCTCTGTTTCCTTTTCTTTTTTTAATTTCTTCTTTTATTTTTCTCATTTGCCTTGGGGTATGCAGTATAACTGTAAAATCCCAGAGACTTGCACGATCTGTGAGAACATATCCAAACTGACAGGAGAGACAGCATTGCCCTCTGGGACTTTCTAGCTTTGTCACACACGTTACAATGTAAATTATGGGTAAACAAGAGAGAGCTTTCTGATTTTAAATTAGAGTTTGGTAGGCCCAGTGGGAACTCTCACCATGTTCTGACATGTGATAAGAAGTGAGTTATCTGGTTACTTCAGGAGTTTTACTATTTGATGAAGAAGCAGAGAACCCAGCTACCAAGACAGAAATTACTCCAAAAGAGGGAAAAGCTCATTTCCACTGACTTTCTGTATCATATTCACTGAATGACAATGATGGAACGAGCAAGGCACGTATTGGGTGTCTGTCCAACATAAAATGGCACATGTTCCATATGCATTCACTGAGGTTATCGTGGGAAGTTTTTATTTTTGATAGTTTTCTGAGCTGTCATTGCTAACAGTCAAAGAAAAAAACCATTAATGGCAGAGAGTTTCTCTCACAGGCAAGTTAATTTTTGTAATGCATTTCTTCAAATTGTAGAAGATGACAGTTTTCATTGTTTAAGGAACAAGCATCAATATAAGAAATTGAAAAGGAAAATATGTTTATGCTGATTTTACCTACCTTTTGACATGTACACCTTTACTGATTAGATCCACAGGGATATATGTCCCTCCTTCACAGTTTTCAGTCTCAGAACTGGCAGGTAAGAGATCCTGGATGTTAGAGTCTCCTTTTTATATCTGGATTGCATCCTGTTTCTGTTACTCCGTGCAGCTACTTGATCCACAGGACAGCAGAAAGGAACGCTACCACCCTCCTCTCGCCGTCCCCCACGCTGACTGCCTGCAGATGTCAGCCATCTGTCTGTCCCACCGGCACAGCAAACGGGGAGGCGGCAGCCCAAAGAGCCCTGAGGTGGGCAGGACTGCTGCCCTCGGCAGGGAGCTGCAAGCAGAAACAAAATGTATGGAGGGCTCCAGTCCCCAAAATTGGTCCCCAAAGGAATTTACTTTAGACAAACTATCATCTGATGCAAAGATACCCTGAATGGTTCAGGTTACTGTCTTAAATGAAAACAAGTGGAGATAAGGGACTGTATGTGAATCGTACACCAGTACAGACCAGTGCAGTAGAAGCTCGAAGTTTGAAGGCAGTAAAACCAAGGAAGACAGCTCTTCTGGAGCCAAGGAAAGACCATTGATGCCATCCTCAATGATATTCATCAGATGAGCAAGGAGCCCGCTCGTGGGTTGCTGTGGGAAGTGACATGCTGGTCCTGCCTCTGGGGCTGCAGGAACAAGGAATGGGTCCTCTCTGCATCTCAGGTCTCCACAAAAGTCAGGGAACACAAGAGGGAAAGTGCCACCGGCTCTAGCCAGAAAGACCTTTCTGAAAATCAGCCACATGATAGATTTGATATTTAACCTCTGTGTGCATTTGCCCTGCCAGATGGTCAAAGACTGGGAGGGGAAAGTGTCCAACCATGGCTTGGCCCCAGGTCCATCAACACTTGGCCGTGCCTCACCTGTGCTCCGTGCGAATGCTGCCTGGCCAAGTAACTGATGAACACACAGCCCTAACCAGCCTGGTCTGGCTCCCTTCTGCTGCTCTTTTGGCTGTCCATGCTGTGCCACTGACAAGAAGGAGCTGGCTTCTCAGATTGACACCTTCCCTGCGCTGGGGTCTGCCCCTTCACACCGCCCACACCTCAGTGCAGAACAGATCTGATTTCTTTGGTGAGTTTTAAATGAACACATATTTAGGGCTTGGACCGCCAAATATATTTATGCACTTTATATAATACACTGATTTATCGTTGAGGATTTCTTAATAGAACAAAACTGGACAACAGTATTTGTCATGGGAAAGAACCGGTGACTGCAGTATGGCCAGTCAGTGAAGTTTTCAGATGGGAGCTTGGCTGGGTTTCAAGGTCTGGTTATACAGCACTCTCTGCATATGACATGCTGTCATATATTACAAAAACCAGTCAGTCCATGGTGCTAATACTCGCTGCTAGTTTTTAAAGATATGAAAAGATAGATTAACATAATATTTTGAAACACAAACATGACAATTTCTAATGTATCATTTAAGGAGTATGTTGCCCAGCACACAACTTCCTAACTCTATTCCCTAGCAATAGCAACGTTACTGTTTGGATCATCCAAAAAGAGAAAAAAAAAATCACAAAAAATCAGTCACTGGCAGAATTGTAAAAATTATTGTGTTTCATATGAGGTAAATTCTGTCTGTTCTGAGCCGTAAAGTCTCATTTTCAGTTGAATTATAGTATTTTACAAATGCCATCAGTGTGAATATGCTGAAAGCAGAGAAGTTTAAAGTACTGTTGTGTACTTAAGTGATAAACGATTGTGGCAAACCTGTCAAGATCCAGCACTTCAGAGTAGCTAGATAACACTGAGCGAAGCTGAAGCAATAAAGCCAAATGCTCCGTACTGATACTTCAAACTTTATATGCATTTATGTCAACACCCACAGAACAGCACCTCATCTGTAGTAATGAATTGAGACAAAACAACTGTTTGGGAAACCTACACTGGATGCACGTAGATGCTTTAAAAACAATCATAAAAATGAGAACCTAAACCAAATCCTATCTGTCCATAGAGACAGAAGAGATTACAACTTTAACAGAATTACTAAATTAATAGGCGAATCCAATTTTTTCATTGTTGTTGTTTTATTCTCCCTTACTATCCCTCTCTCCCTTACTATCAGCAGGGCAGCCAGGCCAGGAAGGCAAAGTGTTCTTCACAAGGAATTGAGCTGGGCTGTGAAAGCATCGTGTAACTCCGCACACATGCTTCTTTCCTACATCAGTGAGCTTGAGAAAGCTAGTAATTTTCCCTAGTTTCACAAAAATTGGGATTTTTCCCCCTGTGATTACCTTTACAGAGAAGAAACTATCTTTTAAAACAAAAAAAAAAATTACCCTCCATACAGTTCAGTGGGGGGAAATCTCTAAAGCCATGCCTTGTTGGCGATAACAGGGCATAGCACAGCATTGTCTTCTTCCACACAAAGCTCTACAAGTCTTAACTTGGTAGTAGCCAGGAGAGTGAAAGCAATATTCATTGAGCCAAACAGCTGAAGATACACAGCAGAGTTCAGCTGCCCAAGTGCTGGCAGGCTGTGCTCTTTGGCAGCCCACTAATCCAGTCATCTCAGCTTTGGTAACATACCATGATTTGAGTGGACAAGTAAAAATTGTATGGCACACTTGCTTAGTATTGATCAACCCTACTGGTAAAGCACATGTTTATTTTGCATGAGAAAATAACAGGCTTGATGGATTAGCTGAAAGCAGGCTTGAGGCAGTGTGTCCTCTAAAGGATTTCAGATCAGCTTACAGGCATTCCCAAACACTTTGCTAGGCAAGGTCCATTTTGAAAGACCCCACAGGGGATGATATGGAAGAGAAGTAATATGAGATAGTCCAGTTACAACATGGGCAGAGCCCCTCACTGTCAGTGCTTTACAGTCTGATTGCTAATTATTTTATGGGCTTGCTAGGGGGCACAATAGGGCACGTAAATCTTCTGGTCCTTAGTCTATACCCACTCTACCTGTTGCTCATGGCACAGTCTTCAGCAAGTTAGAACTTGATTTTTCTCATGTTATCTGTCAAATGGCCATAACTGTATTTTCCCACTTGCCTGCTAGGTGTTATGAAGATTTATGGATGTCTGTGCAGTGCTTTCAATATACAAGCCTGCTAAGAGTTAGTACTATTGCCCATTTTGAATGCCTTATGTATAGTACACTGGTTCCAGGTAACAGGCACATTTTTATTTTTATTTATCATGTTATTATCTCTCTTCCAGATGCTCTGAAATTTGGATCATGCAGCAATATAGAAAATCTTATGTGTTACTGACTGTTCGATAAACCTGAAGGTGTCTCTTTGGCCAATAGTCAAAGATACGCAAGGGCTTTTCATACCATAGCTAGAACTGCCTTTACTTGAAAACTCAAATTTCCTAATGGGTTCAGGGACTCTTATTAAAACTTTACATGAAGAAGCAAATGTTTGAATGTCTTTTCCCCGTTGTGATTTTAAGTTAAAGTTATTTTAAAGTGTAAAATGAAACTGATAATTTCTATGGAGAAAAACTGAGAAGTGACTGCTCTTGAGGAGTGCTAGTTACTTGTGGTCATCTTCTCTAAGAAGAAAATAAAGAAGAAAAAAGGACATTAACTGTGAAGTTCATGCCACACAGAGAAGTGTCTTTCAGTGAGCACTGATCAGTCTAAGGACAGCTTTTAGGGAGGCTAATTAAGAAAAGCACAATGGACAAAAAAGCAAGAACATTGACCTAGAAGGGTTTCACATCCATTTGATTAGCCCTTAAGCTATTGAATCTTCATAGTAATGGAGATGATTAGAAAAAAGAAAATAGAGGCTTTACCTTTTTTTCTGTTATGTGAATAATGATCTTTAGCATGGTGCTTAGCTGCTTACTAAACTTTAGTGCCTACAGCAGAAAGGACATTAAAGCAGCTCTTGGAATTGCATAGGTGGTTGTGGTAGGTTCTGTTCTCTGTTTGACAAGGAACACCGTTAGAAGAGTCCTTGCCATTGAATCCTCCCTTTTTCACCAGTAACAACCTCTGATGCATCATCTGGCTTTTAATATAAGAATATATCAGAAGAATGGCTGTGATAGATCCAAGCAAAGGTCCATCTTGTCCATTGTCCTGTCACTGAAAATAGCTAATAACAGATGACCAGGGAGGAATGACAGAACAGGAGATGCATATAGTAATGCTTTTCAGGAGAATCTCTGAGGACCAGGGACGTGTGCTTAGGACTTTTCTAAGTCTTAGAACTGTCTTTAGTGAGTGTCAACTGAATCCACGTGTTCATGTCTGCAACCCCTGACTGCACTTGTACTAACCTTGTCTTAACTTAGTCCTGATAAGATTAACCTGATAACTCTGCGTAAATGTTTATTCACCAGTCATTGGCTTGCAATATGACATAATGGAAGGGACTGTTTGAATCTGCTGATTCTGTAATGATAATTCAGTGTTAAACATTCATAAAAGTTCTAGATAGATCACAGCAGGGCCAGATTAATGAAAAGACATGCTGATGTATGCTTGGCATCTCAAAAATGAGGACTCTTCTATAAAGTGTTGAAAAGTAAATACTGCAGAAGAAAAATAAATTAACAGAATGGGTTTAATTGTATTTATTTATTTATTAGTAAACTTAAAAGGAACATATTTTGATCAGTTCTTTATCCATTTGGCTTATGTATTATGTCATTTACTCACTGACTTCATAAAAGAGCTGTCTTCAAAACTTAGCTCAAGGTCAGTATCACCAATAAAAAAAATTCAGAAGTGTTGGCCTTTTATTCTGTGTCCCCATAACCCTTTTGGATCCTCAGTCTCCACAATGTAGTAAAACATTCAGAAGTATACACTAACAATAAAAGATTGTTGTTCTCTTCTACTTTGCGTATTAATCTCCTCATGAAGGATTTGGTGCTCTTTCTGCTGCAGCAAATGGCAGGATTGGTCCCAAAAGATTTAATCTACTTTTTCTCCTCTTGTTATTTAGTTTTGTGATCCAAGTACAATGCTGGAGATGGAACTACTGAAGAAAACAAATATTAGATTTTTAGATAAATTTATTCGCTACCCCGCTCATGTAAATCTAAACTGTCGAGATTAAGTAAATTTTAAACAATCTATGTTCTTGGTAATGGACATAAAATGCTATTTATCAGTCTCTGTGGTGCCAAAATGAGGTGCAATGCCAAAAAGGGTGTAAATATTGCCATTTGTAGTGCCATTAAAATGGAAATTAAGGAATCAATCATGGTTTGTTGTGCAGTTCATAATTTAGGTGAAGCTTGTGGTACTGTTCAATGCTGCAGATTCAGGTTTGACAGTCCGAAGATGATAACACACCATTTTTTATCAAATATTGTAAGGCCATGATGCTGTAAGTGGAATTTACAAGGCATATTTTAAAGTATGATGAAATGCAGATGTGCCCTAGGTAGTCACTAATCTCTTATTTAGGCATTAAATAGCAATCTTGGCCATTTGGGATAGTTTCTTTTATAGTTCCATCTTCATAAAATGTAGAAATTGATTAAGCAACATGACAACCATCTGTTTCATGTGGTTAATTCTCTTCCTCATCCTCTCGTGCATGCAGTATCAGCACTGATTGTTGATAGCAGTTTATTTTTAAGTATATATCCAACTGTCTATGCCAGTCAAAACCCAGCTGAAGAGTGTACCTTGCCTCTGGAGGACATCAATATGGCAATGTTAGTTTTGCTTGTCAAGAACATGAGAATGAAATCAGTGGCAAACTACAGAATTTTATAACTGCACTTACTATTAGACCTGATACCTAACAAATAGGCTTGGTTAGACATGGGTAAAAATGTTAGGCTTCTCATTAAAGCAAAAACACCTGGGAAAACACCTGAGAAAAGAGAGTTATGAACATTTAATTACATTTCTTTTCCAAATCATCATTTTCATTGTTACTATCGAGTCTTTTTATTTAGCATTTTTTCTTCAGTAGTGCTGATATTTTGGAAAAAAAACCCCACCAAAAACTCTTGCTCTCCTCAGACTTTCAGGTAGATATAATTCAGCACCTGCTGCATAATTCTGTGTTATCTCCTACAGTCAGACAGGGAAGATGTTGAAACAGTTTAATAAAAGACGAGTTCCATTTTTTGCTCTGACTGTTAGAAACCTTCTAATTTCCATAAATGTATTAGTGGGAACACTCTAGACATAACTCGCATTTCTGAGTTGCGCTTATCCCTTAGCTTATTTTTCTTTTTATGCTTATCATTTACTTGCCTCATATATTTATAGAAAGCAATAAATTGCCCTCTCAGGCTTCAATTTGCCATGCTTACTTAGATTCTTCTCACAAAGTATAGAAACTCAGCCCTATATTCCTTCTTCATGTCTCTTCTGGTTTGACCTCATCTTTCTTTAATGTAGGGAATCAGACAAGTTCTAGGTATTGCAGGCAAGGGTTTAGCAATGCCTTGTATAATGGGACAAATATCAGCAGTTTTGCTGTTTTACTAGAAACTTCTCTTCTAAAACATCGTAGAGTGACTTTTACATTGCTCTGGCCACATCATGTGGGTTACTGAGTTACCCTTGAGTTCAAAAACACTCACATCATCCTTCTCTACTGTTTTTACACAACGAGCTCACAACTTACTGTTGTTTTTCCTATGAGTTCAGAACTGATATTGCTAGTTATTTTTACACTATTTCATTACTTTATATTTTCTGCTCCTTTAATCATGTCTTTCTGATTGTATGATACTTCAACATTCCCTGCCTTGATGCTACTTTCAGTGTTGTGCCAGGGGTGGACTTCATGAGCACGGGCTGCAGTATTTTATGGTCACTAATGTAAACAATGTCTCCTGATGAACTGCACTGGTTATCTCTTTCCCCCCAAATATCCCTCCCTTCAGCTCTACCCATTTTCATTTACTGTTTATGCCATTGTCTTCCCGGTGTGACAGGACCCTGAGTCAGCTACAGCTTTGAAATGAGGTACGCAAGACCTTCTTGTTGCAAGCTGCGCCAAGAAAGTCACAAAATTTTGAGCTCAAAAAATCAGCCTTAATTAGAATATGAATAATTAACTTCCAAAACAGAGAAAACACAATGTAGCTAGGCAAGATAGAGTAGTAAAAGAGGGCTAATCAATATTTTCCTCCTGCCCACTTGGCACTTGCGGAAAGCTCTTTCCTTCTATGTTTACCTTCAGTTAGCTCAATGACTTCTGAGTTGCAGCAAATTGCCCAATCACCTCTGGCTGACTGGAAACACCTTCTGTCCCCTCTGAGACCTGCCTGTCTGCTCCTGTCCTTACAGGAATATTTGAGTTTCTTTGCTTGAGCTCCAGCTCCCGGCCCTGTGTATTGTGTCTCTCCTTCCTTGGCCTGTCACTCACGGCAGTCTCTCAAAGCTGCTGACCTTCAGGCCTGTTTATTTCCTTCCAAAAGAAGGGACAAGCCTCTGCTCTTTCCAGGAGTTGCACCTCACCTACTCACTCTTTTAACAGACTATATAACATAAATGAAGAACAAATAATTGAAATAAATTATATACTGTTTATAATGTATTCCTTATGGTTCCTTTATTAATCTCTATATTTGCCAGCTTAACTAATATTTACATATTTACAGAAGAATATAAAAATATTTACTGAAATCCAGATAAATGAGATAGATATACTTCATTTAGTTTGGCCAAAGACCATCAAAGAACACTTCCAGGTCAATCTGTCAAGAAGTCTCCTTAACAAACCATGTTAGATTTCATCTCAGCTACCTCATAAATTTTCACTTATCCCTTCCTTCCAAGCCTGGTCTCCAGCTTGCTATGTTGGAGTTTAGACTGAGAGGCCTGAAATTGCTCACATCACTTTCCTAAATATATTTACCTCATTTGCCATCTTCAGTTATACAGAAGGACTTGCTAAAAAACTTGCTGTGGGATTGACAAATTCAGTACCAATTCTGAGGAAGTTAGCTCACTACCTGACCTATGTTCTGTAAGCTTTTTCTCTACTGCAGTTGTGACAATTTCTAGTTTTAAAAACGCTTTCTCATTATCTGGTTTCATTTTGCATTAGTTTTCTACATTGTCAGTCTTGGAAGCTAACCAGAGTATATTTAGCTTTGGATCACACCAACATTACCTTACTCTTTACATCTTTAGTATTCTTGTGTCCCTCTTCTATAATAATTTGTTTATATGGCTGGACAAATTTTCTCACTGCTTTCTTTCAGAAAGCTGAATTCAGCTTGATTTTTTTGGTCATTACCACTGCACACTTTACCTGCCTTGATGTCCAACATATAGATGTCTATACTTTTTTCTAGTCTTATTTTTAGTGTCCTTCTTATTCTCAGACTTCTTTTCCCCTAAATATTCCAGTGGATCAGATAGCTCTTCGTCCAAGGTTTTCATTCATTGAGGAATACAGACTCCTGATCATATTAACTCCTTTGATATGAAGAAAGTCCATTTTCAAGGTTTTCTATGTGCCTTCATCCATCCAATTCTACTATGAAGTTTCTTTAACTTTTCAACTCTTGGTTATTCCAAACAGTCTTAGCTGTAGACCTATGTTTTTATTGTTTGATTTTATTTGAACAGAAATAACTCATCACATCTCAATCCAAGATTATTTTCTACAACAAGTTTCTGAATTGTATTATTTCTTGATAAAATCAAGTCTAAACAGCATCCTTTTTCTTGTTTCAGTGGCTATGTAATGAAGAAATCTGACAACTATCACACCCAGGAAGATGTTTTCCAAGCTGTTTCTACTAACATCCTCTATGGAACAATTCCGGGCAATAATTCTCTCTCTAATAACATTACAGATTTCCTATCCATATCCAAACCACCCTGAGAGATTCTCTGCCAGACTGCTGGCATCAGTCCAAGGGAATCTGTTTTACCATCTTTGTTTTATGTCCTTGTAAAAAATATACCTTACGAGATAAAATGTGAAATAATTTTATTCCCACTTAAGGAACTTTTGCCTGAGTGGAATTCATTATTTGGTTTTGGGACACTATATGGAGCTTTGACTGACTCTGGACTCTGCATCCCAGGGCAAAATAATTAATTTTAGGTCCATCTTAGGTGTTTTGTATCTGAAAGAGGCTGCTACAGTGGGAGCAGAGGATGCATCCTGCATCTCAGGGATAATGATGGGCAGATACCTGTTTTCTCTCATGTTACTGGGCCAACTTGAGGCTCAATGTAGTGATGATGAATAACAATATTGAGGGATACACTGTAATTCTGAGTTGGGCAAATCTTAAGATTTTAGTAGGTGTTCGTGTAAAGAATAGATGCAGAAATTTCCTTTGCATTTTAATAAACCAAGGACAATTCTGTATGTGACTATTTAATGAGTGGGAAGACCAGAATGCATTTGGGAGTGAAGGGGAGAGAAAACAAATGTAAATAATATTGAACTTTATATTGCTGATTGCCTGGTATTGAGTCCTAGCAGTGGGTGATGCAATATTTGTCTCTCATCTAATTAAAGATCAATCAAAACAAAAAACCATTTTCTTAGTCATCCAAAAACATTCATTTTACACCCAATTACTCTCCTTTGGAATGGATTTTTGCCATTAATTTTCCTTATGGTAAAGTTATACCAGAAGTTTTAGTTGATCTAAGTTCACACTACTACCAAAGGGCTGACCCCTGCCCATACCGGCTAAAACCCAACCACATACCATCAGCTTTTACCTTATGGCCTCATTAGTACCCATGCATTCTGCCTGGACCTTATCCAGCTGAAATATCATTCACTCAGTAAGTTATGATTAATTCTTAAGTCCCTGACTGGGTTCATCTTGTACCCACTTGCATACTAGAGCCAGCAACTCCCAGCTGGCACCTGGGAAAAGGTGTGGATTTTGCTTAATCTGATCTTGCAAATGACTTTCCAGAAAAGAATTGCATGAAAGTGGGATACCTCTACCTCTGCTTTAATCCTGTGCTTAGCTATTGGGTCCAATCTAATGTTACAAACATGTGCAAATACAGTGCATGGTGAAGGTTATATTTGCCTAACTGTGATTGTGCTGCTTTAAAGGGAGATTCTCTACCACCCAAATTTGTGAACACACAGATCGTTTACATACTATAACATCTGTGACGCATGAAGATCCTGCTAGTCATCAGTTTTACAAAAAAACTACAGTTGAACAATTTAGAAATGACACTCTGGGTTGCTTTTACCTTCACACCATCTTATGCCATCTTAATGCATGTTCATAAACCAAAACAATCTGAGCTGTATAACCATCACTTCCTGCTAAAATATATGTTTCGCAAGACTTACACCCTCTGCACCAGGAAAGAAATCAAGTGAAAAAATACAGACAGCACTAGATAAGACTTTCTTTTCACCTTTGTTGCCAAAGAAGATTGCAGGAAGAAATCTGTTTTCTGGCCTTTATAGAGAGCACTGCAAATTTAGGATGTGTTTCTAGAACTGCTATTGGCTGCTACAAGAGGTTGCTCTTCTCCTTGAACTCTTCAGGTTTTTTCATATCAGTTGCTCTCTCTGTCTGTTAGATGCTAGGAAGAAGAATCTCTCCAGAGACAGGGGCAGTTTTCTTTCTTGACTGTTTCTCTTTAGAAAAGTTTTCCTGCGACAAAGAGAGGAAGAGATTTAGGAGCCAGGCATTGCAATATAAAGGACAGGGTAAGTCTAGATCTTATACAGTCTATTTTTATTTACACTGAAATATTTCACACCTAGCATAGTTTGTTGCTTGCCATAGTTCTGCTACCTTGAAGCACAGCTATATTCTACTGGGGGTGTTTGCTCTCTGTTTAAGTACATGTTGAAGGGAAAGCACTTGAAAGCTCTAAAGAAGGTCATACCCACTGCTGGGAACAAATGAGGGCACCTATATGCAAGGACTTTCCTCCTGCTGCCAGGAATTAGATTTAGCAATGCATATATATGCAAAGGTCTTGTATGACCAGCATTCGTTCCTGAATGACTTCCTATCCTTTCCATTTAGTGACCGTTTAAGCATTTTCTTTTCCTAAGAAGCTTTACAAACTCTCTGTCAAGTAGCGCAGTTGTTTAGCATTGACACAGTATGGAGAGCTGTGCTATAAATACGCATGCAGGTGTTACCAAGGATTTGTGCAGTAAAGGTATGTGGCCATTACAACATGGTGCCAGTGGGTCCTCAGTAACTGTTGTTTCGTAAGTAGCCGCCACAGCTAGAAAATGACCTTTCTCTTATTGCTGTCTGCTTTTCTTTAGGTGAGTGTAGCTGGCACAGATTGTTTCTTTTTGACTGGGATATTGAACGGAGGTATCATAGAAATTTGATTTAGAGAGAGGTATACCTGTGAGTAAATTTCATTTTTATTAATGCCTCGGAACAGTGTAGCACACAAATGAAACTGAGCTGACATGCCTTGGTTTGGGTGGGACAGCCTCAGTGCTTTGAGAACTGGGGCGGATCTGAGCAAGACATTCTAGTTTTGAGCCATCTTCAGTTCACTTCGGATATAGGCAGGTTACTGTTTGAAATGTCATTCCCAAGAATACATTGAGAGCTTTTTATACATACATAAAAATCTCCTTGTTGTTCTGGAACTGCTGATGCTTGAAATGCAGGGAGGGATGTGCCTTCCTGCTACTGCAAAAGAATTAACAGACTTTATTATAGGAATCTGAGGCATTTCACACTTAATTACTACCAAGGAATGTACACAGATCAATAAAGCAGGCTTTTTGTTAGAACCATCTATTTTTTTTTCACCTGGATGAGCAAGTCAGAAGTCTGCACTGTCTTATTGGTATCCTGGCTGATCTAGTCACCACTACAATATAACACCTGAGAGTCCGTGGGGATGCTTATGCCTTGAGCATTTGTCATCATGAGAGTAGTTTCTGTTTGGTGGGGCTGGAGGTTCCCTCTGTCTGACCCTGCAAGCAGTGAGGGGATGTGGAGAGAGATGAACTAAAGATTTACTGTTGCTCTAGCAAGCCAAAGCTACAGTGAAAAATAATGCAGAAGGGGTAGCTGGAGCTGCCTGATAATTCATACAGATTCACGGGGAGACTGAAGCCAATGAATTTAATCTCTTGGTTCGTGGGTGGTGAGGAGCAGAGCCAGGATAGCATGCAATGTCATGCAATGTGGCAAGAGAAGGAAGAAGAGAAAGAATATTAATCTGGAAGCTGTTTTTATTTCTGAAAATATGCTGGTGGTTTGTTTTGTTTGTTTGTTTGTTTTGTTGTGTTTTGTTTTTTTTTAAACAGGGTTTACATCTTGTGAGTGTCCAGGCAGGCTCAGAGGATAGGTTATGTTATTAAGCCCCATCTGCCAGATCCGAATACACAAATTGAGTTTGGATGGGTTAAGATAATTTTATAAGCCGTGTTGCCATGTTGCTCTCTTGCCTGTGTAGCTCTGTATTGTGCCTGTGTTTTGGAAGCAGAGTCTTCAGTCACTCACACACACACACACACACACACAAGCTGATTCATCTGAAAATGGGGAGAAAACAAACTGCTACCAGTCTTAAATTTGCTAGTCACTGCATTCCCCCACTGTCTTTCCTGCATGAAGGTCAGGTGAAACATATCCTCCAGGCACAAGGGAAGGGGCAAAACTCCAGGCTGCCAAGATTCAAATGTGTGGTGTCATCCTGAGTACATACAGGTGCTTAGAAGAGGCATGTCCCCCAAGTCTCCTCTGTTAAATTTCAGGAATTCAACTCCATTACATCTCATTCGTTGCACCCAGAAGCACAAAGTATCCAACCCCAAGGGCAAGATTTATGTTAAAGACTCTCTAGAGGACCTGAAGTGGATTAACAATTTAAAGAGAGAAAGCTGCAAAGGTGAGTTGTGTGAACAAAGCCTGACTGGCTTATTGACCCTTGCTGCAGTGCTACCACTGGGCTGACAAGGAGCAATCCCATAATTTTTATACTTAGGAAAGAGGAATGCTGTAAAACACTTAAGCAGGGAGACCAAAAAAGGCCATAGGTATTGTGGTCAAGAACTTAAAGTTGAAGGGGAGAGTTTAATGTTTCAGAGGATGATCCACAAAATCCTCCCCGAGTAAGCAACAAGTAAATAGGTATGTTCATGAAGGAGCTGGCTACCAAACAGGGCATAAAATTCTCAACACCTCCCCTTGCCAAGGACGGCTGGGAATAATTACTGCCTAATGCCCAGGTCACACCACCTGCTCCAGGGGTGACACCAGAATGAGGAAGACACTGATATTTGCTTTCACTATTCCCTTCTTGTACTGTGAAGTCATTACGTCAAATGATGTGTCTCCACCTCTGGCTTGACTGTGAAGAAGATGGTAGCCACCACTCCACTCTGTGCTGAGACCAAGACTGCCTGCAGATCCTTTGAAAATTGGAATGGAATAAGCCATGGAGGGGGGTCAGGTGGAAAGACATTTGGATTTTGCCTTCTCAGCCTGAAGCAGGTGCTTGGCTGCCCAGCTGTGCCCACACTGAGGTACTTCTAATCCTGCAGAGGTAAATACTGCTAAAAACCAAAGTGTGTCTCAGTCACTGTAGGCTTCCATCAGAGGTGCAGGAAAGAGTCATTTCCAGACACCAACTCATCCAAACTATTTTGGACATCTCCTTTAGACACCTGTCTCTGAGATACAGAATTCCCATGTGAGGTATTTGATTTTTTTCTGACTAGAACTCCTTGAATATCATTCTGGATGGTGTTCTTGAGAACTGGGACTAGAGATGCCTGGAAAAAAGCATGACCAAATTTGAACTGTTGCATTTTGATGACAAGTGACTCTAGGGATGAAATGGAACATTTTGCCACAAAAGCATCCTTGTAATCTAAGTACTTGGGACTTAAAAAACTTTAAACTTTTCAAATAAAAGGTATTTTCATTTTTTAAAAGGTTTTTATTCTAAACTAAACTATTCTTAATTAAAATTCAAGAAGGCATTGATGAAAACATAAAGGTGATTTTCTGTATGTTTATTCCCCAGGAAATGAATCTACTTTCCAAACTTTCCATCATGGGATAGATTCTACTCTTATCTACATCCACCCAGATCTGTTGGTTCTTTACTACAGGGATAGCTGCAGACATAGTTTAGAGCTCAGATTTAGAGTTAAGTCAGAGTCAGTATCAAAGACATGGTCAAAATCTCCCTTCAATTACCTTCACACAAGACTCCCCCTTCACAGAATAAATGATTTTTATTGCTTTGTGGGTTTTGCCAAGCCCTGAGCATTATTGTGCTGTGGGTTTTATACTTTGAAATAGGTTACAGGATAAGAAATCATAAATATTCATTCTTCAGCAACATCCTCTGAACAGCTTCCTCACTGCTGCTGTCTGGGGTCTGCCCTTAATCGCATGCCGTCAGGCTCCCTGCCCTTTGCCCTTCTTGCTCAGTCAGGACAGGAAATAAGAGAAAATAATGAAGGAGGGGCTTTTAAATGTTGATTTCTGTGCATGGGGCACACCATGTGGTATTGCTTTCAGGAAAAAAGCTCTGATAGAGGTGTTTTCAACTGATGAAATGTCATTGGCAGACTGTGGAAAAGCAGTTGCTTGCTGCAGGTTCCTAGACCAAAGAATATGCTGAAACACACCATGACACAGTGATGGGAAAAACACAGAATATACAATTACTCTATACAAAAAGACCTTTCTCAGGAAGAATTTAAAGATGACTTGCTGATAGGATGCAGCAGTTAACCTGTAGCCATGCTTTGTATTCAAATATGGATGGAATCGTGTGAGGGACAAGGAGATGGTATTTGAACGTACAGAGAAGCCTCTCATTGATCTTCTAACCTTTTGGGGATATATAGCATATGCAAGCCCAGAGAAAGTTGCTTTTGAAAGGGAACTGAAAGCTCCTTGCTATAATGAAAGGCTTTTAAAACTGCTTTGCCAAAGCCCTCCCTTCTGTTTAGTTGAGCGTTAACTGTCCATCAATCTTGCTCAAAATCACATATCCCATTTACAACACACAGCTCTGAAACATCCCTGTGAAGTACTGCATACTAAATGGAAGCCCCATGAATGCAGTCCTCTCTGATGTTTGCAACATTTTTGGTTGCTCTGGGCTTGTTTAAGGCATTTCGCCTAGCTGTGCCCTGCACTAGTCTCTAACTTGCAAGGTAAGAGATGGTCATTATTGAGTTGCTGTGGAGCTACAGAAAGAGAACAGAAAAAACATGAACTAATACAAAACCCAGAAATATGTAGAGTTTCTTTGAAATCAGAGAACTTGAGGGCATTTTTTCCTGCACTTTGAAATGTGACTTTTGCCATGTCACAGGCAGAAAGGGAAACCCAGAGGCCTCTTCTGTGCAGAACTTCTACACGGAATTGCCTTCAAAAGACGGGAGTGCATAAAGCTAATTCTTCCTCCTCTTGATGTGCTGTGAGCTACCAGCAGATTTTCTTTGTCTTTTTTCAACTTTTGTAAATTCAGACTGGCCTTCGAGTCTTTTCTTTTTCTCTTTTGAGCTGTGAAAATATCTCCTAACACTGTCTTCTCCGATGCTGTGCATACATGATTATAATACTGACAAGTCACATTTAGTTCAAGTACAAGAGTGCTCTCTCTGCCTCTGTCTCTCTGTGCTCCTCATTTCTTTTCCAGGATTTTTCTCATTTAAAACTGTATTTAAAAAAACCCCAAACAGTTCCCAAGTACAAGAGCACTCTTGAATTGACTGGTGCGATTTCAGACCTGATACCAAAACAAGTATCTTCTGAGCTCACATTTTTATAATTTAAAGTTTCACACATTCCTTTGAAGTCTCCTGAGACAACTCACACGCTAGCATACTCCATGGCTATGTGTCTCATGTCAATGAAATGTATAAAGTGTCCATTTCAGAGAAGTTATCAGTTTCTAAAAAGCCGTAATGGGTCATGATGACTACTGTTCTTCTGAATGAATCAACACTTCAATAAGTGGTAAAGCAGGAACAGAGAATCCACATGGCTGTTAAAGAAAACACTCAGTAATGGACTTGCTGTGTAGATTATAACACTGTTACAACAAATTGTGAAACCATGTAATTGTAAGAATAGTCCTTATGACAGCAGTCTCCTTGGATTCAGTATGATGATTCACATGAGAAGGAGTCTGCAGAAGGCAGTTGCTAGAGTTATTACTAGATTCATAATTCCCAAGTATTCTCTCTGTTAGCTCTGCATGCAAAATCACATTGCAGATGCACTGTAAACTGACTATAGACACCAGGAAATAGAAATACATATTTAATTAAGAGGGTGACAGTGTGGTACCCCTTTAGGTTGTCTTTTATTTGGTATGCTAACAGAATGCATGAGCTTTCTGAAGTTGTTAGCAGTGCTTAGTATACAATCCTTACTGCTCAGCTATAATTGTGTGAAACCTAAATGAGAAATTGAATTGTTATATTAGCAGGTATATGGCTTCACAGTAAAAGTCAAGAATGTTGCATGCCTAGTTGTTTGTCTTGGCAATTGTACAATACTGTTTTTGTCTTAGGAAGTACTGATAGATTGAGTAGGATCTTGATCTGCAGCTCTTTGCTGTTAAATCCTTGCTCTGAAGATAAGAGACGTTCCCTGTATTTTTCATCTTTATTTTTTTTAATTACAATGTGTGCATGTTAATGAGGCCCTGCTGTTTGTGCTTTCCAGCACATCAAAAGCGAATGCCAGCAATAAGACTATGTGCTGGAAAAGTTTCAAAAGTTAATACTTTCATTTGGCCACAACTTCCTACAGGATTAGCGTCACTAGCCTTCCCTACCTGCGGGCTCAACTCACTGTATTTTAACATTTAACATATAAGGCAGTTTCTGCCTCTAACTTTTAGCCAGTTGGCATGGATGTGTATTATGCCAAATTCCTTTAAGGCCTTCTTTATGCTACTACAGGCATCGACACTTTCTCTACAGCACACCTAAGTAATTTGCCCTGCATAGCCTCAGGACTACATATTCTCTAATTAGTATCCTATCTTGTGTCTTTATCTTTCTAGCCTCAGAGACTTGCACGGTTTCAGAGTAATACACTGCAGAATTTCTCATTTCACTACACCTAGGATCACCTTTGTCCTCTAAAAGTAATATTAATAATAATAGTAAAGCAATTATGATATTATTTATAAATGACAGCCTATTTGTGACTAATTACTTCATCAGGTGAATGACTATCATCCCCCAAATCCTTCAGAATAATTTTGGAGAAGGAAACAAACAACTAATGTGTCTTCAAAAATACATATTTCAGTTTCTAGAAAAATGAAATGTGAAAATAATTGCTCCCAGTGCTGAGATGAATTAAAAAAAAAAAAGATTGCACATCAGAATCAGCAATCAATAAAATGCTCTAATCTTTAAGAAATATTTATTTTATATACATGTAAGGATGTGTCAGATCTCTGTAGAATTGCAGTAAAAATAAGTAAATGATGCTGTGCTTTTGCACAAAGCTTATTTCAGAGGATTTGGGTTTTGAAAGTCTTTATCTAGGCTGATTAAAGGTGGGCATTGAAGTTCAAAGTCTATAGGAACATTTGGGTGTAAATATGTGTAATTTATACTTTTCAGATTTTAGTTTCACATTGATCAACCTTAAACTTAAATAATAAAATCCCTTTCTTTTTTAAATAATTGTTGCCCTACTACTAGGAATATGATGGGGAAAATAAAAGCAATCATTTGAAAAAGACCATGTAGATCCAGTCTCTGCATTACTGTTATCATTAAAGATGAGGCAGTGCTGTAAAGAAGCTCCAGCACTGCTAAAGTACACACATGGTGATACAACAAATGAATCCCTATGCAGCAAAAATGAGCATAAGAAGTCATAGTAAACTGGCTTCAGTGTGAAAGGTTATCTTGGGAGTGCTTATCCTCTGCTCATATGCAGAGGTTTGGTGCATCAGGTCTCCTTTACTGCATTCTTCATTCTGTTTTTGCTGTGTGAATTTGTAATAAATCAATACTGATTTAAGGAAAAGACCCTGAATTTTTGTCAGTGAAACTTCTGGTGTACATCAAATGAGTGTAGATAGTGTCAAAACCTTTGACTCTGGGAAGTCTTAGAAACAGGCAAGAAAGCATTACCTGATACTTTTGAAATAAATCCTTCTGTTACTTATTTTTATACTGGTGATCTCTATGTTGAAGGGAAATTGAGGTTGCTCAGCATGAAAAATGGACATGAATGGGGAGCAGAAGTATAATGGCTCCTGCTGTTTTTATTTTTATGCATCATGGACAAAAAAGTTGGGATTCATCTCAACAAGATACAGACAATGTGTCTGTCCATAGCTAAGCTAGTTATCAAAAAATACCTTTATAGACCTTTTCTCTACTGAGAAAGAAAAAGACATTTTACAGTGAAATTAATCTCCTCGAAAGTAGATGTCCTACATAGATCAGATGATTCGTTTTAAAAATGCCTCTTTCTCTGCACTGGGTACAAAAGGAAGGCAGGTGACCAACTCACTGATGGTCCCTGATGTCTGAGAGGTATGTCATCTAAGGGACCAGAAGTTCAATGGAGCCATGTGGGCTACTGGATACAGAGCACCTACAGTGTCAGTTTACACACTTGGAGTGAATATTGTGTCAATATAAACCACACAGAAAGCTCTTACAATTTCAGCAGCAACTTCTTTGACTTTCATCATGTTTTTAGTAACATAATATAAGGTGGCTTAATCAGTCATTCTCTTCTCTGGGAGAAGAGTTCACCAATGTAACCATAGGTGGCTTATTTACGAGTAAGGTAGCATAAACATCTTGGTAAAGTCAACAGAACATGAAAGACCATGGTGTTTTTCACCAATGCAACTTTTCACTAATGCTACCGTAGGAGGGTGATGGTGGCTTCCAAAAACTCGGAGAAAGACCAAACCAGTAGAGGGCTCCAAAATTATTTAAGCAGGATTTCTCAATTCCTGTGGTTTTATACCATCTTGTGTTGTTAAAGGACATTAAAAGCTACAGATGCATTATCACCATTACAAACACATGTTTCAAAGCTTTTGCAAATCAGATATCAAAGCAACAGAACTCTGTGCTCAAAATGATTATTCTGCCATGGTTGGCTTCTTTGCTGGCTGCTCTGTCCCACCCTAACACTAGTTGCCTGTGCCCTATCCTATCCCATGCTGTGTGGTTGCACCTTGTCTGTGGCAGGTTAATTGAAAATATGAAGTTGCATTTATGGACAGCTGAGCATTGAATGGCTTTGATCATATAAAAAATTAATTCACTTTGTCAATATATGTAATTTTTAGTTAGTGTGAGTTTTAGCAAGGCATTTGTCCCCAGCAACAAACTTCGGCAAAGTATGCATTCTCCAATGAATTTTTAGCAAGTTTTTGGTTTTTTCCTTCAGTACAGATCTCAGTGAAAGTTTTAAAAAGTTGCTTTTGTCAGTACAAACCTAGTAATAAAACTACTTTGCAGCAAAGAGCCATGCCTATATAATGAATGCTCTTAACTACCACCAACACTGTTTTAACTTCAAATATGCCTGAAATTCATTAATGGCAAAGCAAACGTACAGTGTGTATAAATACAATTTAAGGTGCATATTATGCTCCAGGAAAGTTCTCACATTGCAAGGCAGGACTTCTGTGTCCATGTTTCTAAATAAGTGGCAATGTTTTTCCAGCCCAGTAAGCATCAGAAGGTATTGCTTTAATGATAACAGGGCTTGGAGGCCGTTTGAAGTAGGATGTGTGCCCTGTTTTACAGTGGAACACTTCTGTAGCGCATAAGGCCCAGAGGAATGCAGACATCTGCCTCAAATCCTAACTCAATGGTGAATTCTTCTAATGAAGAAGCTATGAACTGCAATGAAGTAAAAGCCAGTAGTTTATTTGGATGAAGCTACTGTGTGCTATTCAGTGTGAAGAGATTACATGAGGCATCTCAATTAGTATTATTTCCTGGTGCCTTTTTCTCTCCACATTTTTGTCTTGTAGACAAGCCCTAACTCTGAATATTAGGAATATTTTGTAAAGTAGGTCCAAGCTAGCTCACAAATTGCAGATGAGAATATTATTAACACTGGCTTGTTATATTTAAATAAGCCCTTAAGTCAGTGTGTACATTTGGTTTACCATGCTTACCACCAGCTAATGAGGGAAATACATCCTCTGTTCTTGGTAGATGTCACTGATTTGCATGCAATGCTGGGTTATTCTTAACTTTGAAACCACAGACACAAATAACCCCAGTATTTCTTAACGGTAACTACAGTGGTTATCATTCACTCCACTTTACCTTAGACATAATTTGAGGTCTAGAATTTGTTTCAGTTCTCCTTCTCCCATTGACAACACCACGGAAAGTAATAGTGGAGATTTTCAAGATGTGCCTATTAATTTCTTTCCAAGCACAGTTTTTGCTTTCCTGAGTTTCAGCTCTGAAACTGTTATGAAGACCAGACAGTTTAATTATTCAGTTCTAATTTACCAAACTTTAACCTCAAACTCTGCCATGCTGATGCCATCCTAGAAGAACATTAGTTCCTCTCTCTAAAAGTTCAAATAATTTTGGAATGGTGCAAAAATCCATCCATGTATTTATGTTATTGTTGGGCAACAAGCACTAGGTTTGTCCTGAAGGCCATCTGATGTCCCATGGACTCCAGCTGGTCCTGCTTCTGCTGGATCATTCCTGTGAAAGATCTTTCCTACTTCTATGATAGGATGTATATGAGGAGAGAAAGACTTCTTGCCCTGTTTGTACTGAATTTGTTCCCAAGACTGCTGGCTGCAAATAGTGATACGTAAGTGCACATAAACTTAGAAGAGAACTCTGCCTAAATATGACAGTCCTTGAGGGTAGGAAAGAGGGAGTGAACTACATTTGGCAAATGACCATCTCTGAGAGACTGAAAGAGTTAGTGTCTCAAACATTGTGGTGGGACAAGTTCTGTGTAACAACCAACCCCGCATAACAACAAACCGCAGGGGAGAAGCAGGTCAGCACAGAATCAGCACAGGACATGAGCAACAGGAGGAGGAGGCCGTGCCCCGGACGAAGCGCAGTTCTGTGTTCTGACACGCTGAGCGGGGCAGCTCACCATGCATGGCCAAAGATCAAACAACGGTCATGCCTGCAGGGAGAGAGAAGTTACTCCCCAAATGACCCCCAAGCCCACTGACCCATTTCCCAAAGATTCTGAAAGTACAAACTGCGCATGACACCTAATTAGCCTAATGAGTTCGAGTGCCCCCCCCAAAGGAGGGGCAAGGAGACGATAAAAGGGCACAAATTGAAGCCCCGTGTGCATGCACTCTGGAACTGGATCTCTAGACTGGAGGGACCAATGCTGGACCCAGGACCAGTGAAATCTTTCTCTTCTCTCTTTTCTCTCTCTCTCTCTCTCCTCCCCTTCTCTTTTTCTTCATAACCCCTACACTTCACCCCTTTAGAAGTAAAACCGTTGACCAAGTCTGGGACTAGGAGTGCATCCAGCCACCCCTGGGCTTCTCTCTGAGAAGGAGCCTAGAAAGCAAGGGGCTCTGAACCTTGTGACTCAGCGGGAGGGCTCTCCTTATTTTCTTCCCTGAACTAATCCCCAAATAAGCAAGGCTTGTAGTATATGTTTGGTGACATGTGGTTACCACGTGTTCTACTGTTTACAGAGGTAGTTTCATGCCAATTCTTGTGAGAAACCACACCACCTACTGTTATGCCTTCCAAGTTCAGGTGACTTCTGCCATCAGTAAAATTTTCATCATTTGGTGTCGCTTCACCTTAATTTAGCCCAAGGGAATTCCGAACTCACCACGACCCCTCCCTGGTCTGCCCAGCACAGGTTGTGACACCATCCCCTAATAAACCCATTACAGAAAGGCACTTAGATGGCCCATGGTAATGAGTGCAGGACAAAGAAAGAGCTAGAGTGACATGGGTATTTATCACTGGCTTCTGGGTAAATGTTTCTGTGAAATCTCAACAGTCCTGACATTTATATCATGGTTTCAAAGATGTTGTTAAGCAAAACAAATTATAGGTTCTGGAAGATACCCCCAATAAAACTAGCTTATTTTTCTCCCCTTGTATGATGTCAAATCTTGTTCTATTTCTTTGGTTTAGATGAGCTTGTGTTACGCCAGACTGTTGAATAAGTCCTCTTAGTCCTCCCATCTCTGAGCCCAGACGTTCTTAATGATGTTTAACATCTTTAGATCAGGAGGCTATTCAAAAACCTAATAGCAGCATGCTTTATTTTCTTTTATTTTCAGTACATCTCAGATTCCCTTTCAGAATTCATAGTATTTCAGAATGTCCTGGTTTCAGCTGGGATGTAGTTAGCTGTCTTCCTAGTAGCTGGTACAGTGCTATGTTTTGAGTTCAGTATGTGAAGAATGTTGATAACACTGATGTTTTCAGTTGTTGCTCAGTAGTGTTTAGACTACAGTCAAGGATTTTTCAGCTTCTCATGCCCAGCCAGGGCACCTGACCCAAACTGGCCAACAGTGTATTCCATACCATGTGACGTCCCATCTAGTTTAGGAACTGGGAAGTGGGGGGGCAGGGATTCGCCGCTTGGGGACTGGCTGGGTGTCGGTCGGCGGGTGGTGAGCAATTGCCCTGTGCATCATTTGTACATTTCAATCCTTTTATTACTACTGTTGTCATTTTATTAGTGTTATCATTATCATTATTAGTCTCTTCTTTTCTGTTCTATTAAATCGTTCTTATCTCAACCCAGGAGTTTTACTTCTTTTCCTGATTTTCTCCCCCATCCCACTGGATGGGGGGGGAGTGAGTGAGCGGCTGCGTGGTGCTTAGTTGCTGGCTGGGGTTAAACCACGACACAGAAATATCTCTCTTGTTGCTTTCCTCTGTTATGAAAGAAACACAGAATTAAAAATGGACTCAGAATAATTCTATTACTTAAGTAAATGCAAATTGCAAGAGCTGCATTTATACACTGCTTCTCTGACAGCTTTTCTAGCTTGTAAACTACAGAAGACAATGGGGTCAGCAGAGTGCTCAAAAAATATCTTCCCATATCACTGCTAAACTACAAGCTTCATTCTGAATGGAGGCCTACCTACCTGCTATGTTGATTTTTCTTATTAATAGCAGGTTAAAGTTCAGAGTGGAAAAAGCAGTGATTGCCTTTGGGCACTCAAAGTTGGAATGAGGTTGAGGTAACCTGGGAGTAAAAGCAATTATGCAATGCTCATGTGATGACATTGAGCAACAGGGAGCTATAACAGAGGATTATAAAAGATGGAAGGAGTTACTCACTGGCCTAGAGGAGACCAAAAGCAGAAAGATGGCTGGCACAGGGGAGAGACCATCCATGCTCTTGAAAAAGAGTGTGCTGTGGAGAAAAGGAAATCTTCCAAATACAAAGCTGTAAAATATTCTGCTTCAATTCTGTCCCCCTCTAGTGTCCTTTGACTCAGTTCAAAACAGTCCACATAGACACTTTCTTGCTGTCTAGTTCTTGAGATATTGTGTCATTCCTGTATTATTCATTCCATATATTCCTTAAAATAAATGTGTATTTGTGTCAGAACTTCTGAAGTGCTTATATGTCCTTTAACTTCAGCTACTTCCCAAGCCATGGCAAGCCAGTATGCCTGGGAGGTGGCGTTTTTGGAAGGGGGATTGTTTGACCAACGAGAGAGCTGCACGTGGTCAGCATGGTCTTGTGGTTTCCTGCTCCCATAGGAGAATGAGTAAATGCTGCCTTGACTCTTATTTACTGTGCAAAACTCATAGATGCCAGGTCCCAGACAAACAAAAGACAATACAGCTTCATGCTGGCTAACTGTGGAACAACTTTCTACATGTTGTTGTGGATAAAGCAATTAGACAAATTCATGGAGGGAAAACTCACAGCGGGAACAATTACAAAGTTAACATTTTGGCTCAGGAATTTCCTAAGTCATAAATCACTGTACAATGGGAAAATACTCTGAAGAGGAGTTACTTTATTTTTATTGTGTTCCTGTATTCTGCTCTTGGCATCCACTATTGCCACCAGGGACCTGAGGTAGGGTGTTGAGTTATACGGTACAGCTATTTCCATGTACTGGTGAGCATAAGGGTACTATCTTGCCTTTGGGTGAAGTCATAGCTTCTGTTGAATTGGGAACTCTGTAGGAAATGTCAGTAATCCTGACATTTTCAGAGAAGCATCAGCTCCCATGTCACATGTCCCAGTGGGAATTAGAAGCCTTAGATATTCTACAAATATTTTCTTTCTAATTTTGGTAGGAAAAATGCCTTTCAGCAATAACTCTTGAAATAGTTCCATCCTTTCCCTGAGAAATAATATTTTCTAGTCTTCATTTTAATTCCCTTTTTGTTGCTTCAGATCAACTCCATAGCAAAGTAGGTATTTTTATTGTGCTAAGACAGCTGGTGGCCCAGCTAGTCTTGTGTACTGGCTCTCACTGCTCTGTGCCACAGAGGAATTTTGAAAGAATCCCATCAGCAGTCAGTGACAGAAGGACATACTCTGGAAAAGCATCTATCTAGCTTCTCCTCTTTGTTATAAATAAGGCCATCCCTGAAATAGGAGGATTTGAGCCCCCTTCAAAATGTTTAGGCATATTTTATAACTTTGTTATTGTAAGCTGTGCATCTTTGTTAACTATATATTCCAACCAACTTTCAGATTTTACTAAGAGCTTGACTTTCTATTGTTTTTTTCTTCACTTCTTGTCTCTTTTAATCTCTTCTGGAATGTTTACTTCCTTTGAATGGCAATATCTACCTCTTTTTTTTTCATTCTTATTTGCTTATTTTTCATTCTTAAGTGCTTGCATAAACAAAATAGAGACAGCTGATATTAGAAATGATGTTTAAGGGAAAATCTTCCAAATGAAGAAATATACTACCAGTTTAACCCCAAATTGTCCCCAACTAAAGAACCATAGGAACAGTCTGAAGCAGGCAATATTATTCAAGAAAAAGACAGTTTTCCAGCTTCTGTGGAATTGTTACTTAAACATAAGCAAATTTACTTAATGCTTATAATAAAGGTTCTACATTATTTAGGTATTTTACATGTTGAACTGAAAACAAAAATTTATTTCATTTTGTTATAAAATATTTCTAAGACTAAAGAGCTTTCTTTTTACACTGCCATTTTCTCTGTGTTTGTTAAACAGAGATCAGTCTTCTGAACAGGCTCTCTGTCAGATACATTTTTGAATAGTGACGTCATTCCGCACAATGTGTAACTCAAATTAGAATTCATAAATATTATCCATGCAAATGCTTATTGCAGGGGAAAGAGACTATATCGTATTGCTTCTTTTTTTCTTTCCTGAAAAAAGGCCTAGATGGAAAGGAACTAGAAAAGCTTATTCATTGGTCAATGCTGCTACATTTCATAGTATAAATGCTAGAGGGGCGTATTGGAGAGGTAATAAATTTATTCATAGTGCTGAAGCTTTCGAGAAAGCATAAAATGGGAGGAAATTGAGCACAGAGCTTGATTTGTTCAGAAAAAAGGATCAAAGTTAAACCTTATTAACTTGCTAAGAATGAGCTCAAGGAACAGAAAGAGCCAGGACTATATGGACATGGGATTCACTCTCTAAGATGATAAAGAGACGAAAATGAGAAAATGTTCAGAATGAACCCGAAAGAAAAAACGCTATTGATGAGTTTATATGTGATCAAAGCATGTGTTCAGAAGCACAGAAAAATACCTTCTCTCCAAGGGAGAACTCACTCGTTCCATGTCTCAATGCCATCAACTATCCTAAACATAGAAGCCATTTATTATGCCTATGAATAATGTAATCTTCCAGTTGGGTGCTTATGTCTTAAAATCAAAATCTGAGTTAGTGTATATGTTGACTGTGACTTAGAAATCGTTTTACTCCATGCATCACTTTCATTGACTCTTCTAAATATAGCAAATATAGTTTTTGTTATGTAATGGAATAACATTTCCTAGCTGGGTGCTTATGTCTTAAAACTGAAATCTGCATTTTCACGTTTGAAGGTTGACAGCTGCAGAGGCTCTAGGAACTCAGACTCATACCCCTGATACTGAGGCTTTGCACTAAATACTAGTACTGACAAGCTTTCGTGTTTGCGCTCTATCTACAATGCTGTCAGTTCAGTCAGCTGCTCTAGCAAAGCAGCAGTAGCAGGCTGCTGCAAAGCTTCTTTAAAGCCACTACAGATTCCTGGGGTGCAGGTGACGGGGTGGCAGGAAACTGCTATATGTGTCTGTGTGTGTACATATATATATATAGGGAGTATATAGTGGAGAATTTTGAGAGGACCCTGCTGAACAGCTGATGTGAACTGTATGTGAGGTTCTTCCATAGAATCGATGCAGCTCAAATTCTGCATTGAAAAGAGCTTAATGAATCAACACATAATTCTGTCCTCAATTTGCAGCTGAAATAAGCATGGTTCCGAGGATGTGGAGTAGCGTCTTTAAGTAAATGCCTGTCTCTGCTGTTCTGGTGGCTCAGAATTTGAAAATGCAAAGGGAAATGATTTCTTATTTGCTTCAAGGGCTTAGGAGGCCTTGTAAGAGGATGGGGGTGAAATGCAATACTCCCTGGAACATTCTGGTTTGAACCTGTTGTTGTTTATCAGTTTGGCTGGCAGCCTGCTGAGAGAGAAACGAAGAGGCTTCCCTGCCTCTTGCATTAGCCTTCTCCTCCCATGTTCATTCATTTACCTTGGTCGCAAAGACTCATTCCCAGCTCTAGCTCTGTGCTTTCCTTTATCACAATCAAAAAGCACTAAAAAGTCTGTTGGCTTTCCTTTTATTTTACCTTTTCCTTCTCTCCTCTTCCCACTTCATTGTGTTCAACCAGAGACTGTCAAACTGGAGGATCTGAGAAGTGAAACCTATGCCTCCATATCCTTTCCTCCATAAAGCGGTATGGCACATCAGTAGCCCTACTGAAGAACTCATGACAGACTCTGTGTTGCCTGGATTTGTTGTAGATACTCCTTTCCTCCAGTGGGTAGGACCCAACCCAAGGAGGACAGTTCTGCAGAAACCATAGTAACTAAGGGATACTAGGGGGCCACTTGGCCAGAGCAGAAGTAGACGCTATTTCTTTATGTCCAGTGGAATTCAAATCCATTAGAAAGACACCGGCTTCAAAGCTGTGAATCCTAGCTCTGCCAATCTGGAGGGCAGTGTTCAGATTTTCTCCCAGGGGGTCTGCAGAATGCGAAAAGGGAACTTTTAAACTGCAAAATTCTACCTTCAACTCCTGTTTGTCTCTTGTCCTTTGGCAAGGAAAAGTGGAAGTATCTCAAAATCACAGAAAGTGATATTCAGGCTACCGAGATAAGCCTTCTGTAATTCTTGCTGTCATATTTTTCTCACATTCCCAATGCTAGGTTTTGACCCACATTCAGGTTTTGGCATATTGGAAGACATATAACTAATGGACCATGAAATTGTTGCAGAGGTAATTAAAAATATATTAGATCAGTAAAAATAGATTGGTGCAATGACATCTGATACTGATGGCTGTCAGCCTGCAAAACAGGAAACCTTCCTGCTTCCTTAACATCTTGTGTCTTTCCTTCCAGCCTGGAATAAAGAAATCCAGACTTACAGATCTCATCTTCATCACTTCTACAGGTGGATAGCAAGAGGGTTTTTAGCAAATATGCCCTGCTCCTTTGTGTATATGTGTGAATTATCTGTAACACACTATTGTTTCTATAAATGTGCTTCCTATTTGTAGTTAGAAGGCAAATCCCATGTGCACACCAGTTCAAGCTTTATCAGTTAATCACAACTTACTCCGTGTGGCTTTCCTCTGAGCATCCTGGAGTTTGCTAATGGGGTTATGTAAGTTGTAATGTGGCATCATTTATCCTGCTAGTTTGAATGGCTGACTATTATATAAAGAACATTGTTCAGACTGTCAGTTTTGTTTAACACACCTTGCTGTGTTAACATTGAATTTGAGAGGGCTAGAAAAGGGTTGGCTCTGTTACTCATACCAGCAGCAAGGTCCTTAAGTCCTAGTAGAAAGGAGCTGGAAGGAACTTTCCAACAGAGAAGGCGGGTTTGCTTCTATTTCCCATGACTCTTTCTTTTTACTAATGTTTTTAAGCATCAATTTTTATGCTTTTATTTTTTTCTGAACTTTCATATTCATTATCATATCTTCTAACTTCCTTCCAGGTATGTTACTGATTTCACCACCCTCCTGACAGCACATTTCACCAGTTTTCTATCTGCCTCTGTGTAATTTCTCACCCAAATTCCCTTTGCAAAGCATTCTACCACTGAGATCCAGCAGTTCTGCACTGTTTTTCATTCAGTTCTTGTGTTTGTTCTGACCAAATCCAGTCAAATGTCATTTCTAAATGATGTTTTTAAAGTCAGCTATGGTCTTCTGAACAGAGTGTTTGTACCACCACATAGTCGGTAACATATTTGCAAGTAATGAGCTGCTATTTTGCTAAAATTCTCCTAGGAAATGATTCTTTAATGAACAGAGAACTATTACTTGAAATACTGTATAAGGTAAACCTTTCCTACAAATGGGTTATCTAAATTTGGGGTTATTTCATTAACTGGAGTAAAAGGTTGAGTAGGAACAATTGGATTTTGTAATATGAGGTCCATATATACTTTCGCACTGAAAAAAAAATAAGGTATTTTGTGATGTATTGTGCACAGACAAGCCTTGAGCAGCAGAAGTGTTTGTCATGTGCGCTCTTTCTTACCACCTGGCATAAATATCTGTGACAACTAAGTACGTGCTTTTATTATGTTTTTCAAAGTGAAAATGACTGTGAAGGTTAGTGGTCTGTTCTGCAGTCTTGAACTTCTTGGCATGATAGGGTAGCTATTTTGTAACTCACTGCTCTCCCTGACTGGTGATTTTCAGAGCTGTCAATTCCATCTTCCATCAGGACTCATTTACATCGTGACATCCCTCTGAGACTTAATCCTCACTCTTTTTTTACATTATGTGCTTGTGTTCACCTCTTGAGGACCCCCATTCATTCTGCATGCTGTTCCACGGGCTGGATGCCACTCGTGGTGCGATTTGTGAGAGAGACTCCTTTGTTGTGAAGTAGGTATTCTGGAGTAGGAGGCATCACACTGTCATACCCCTGTGGCTGCCAATGCATTTTTCTCTTTATTGAGAACCTCAATGGGTTGAGGTGTGTGTCTTCCTCAGCATTTGTACACCATCAAAAAAATCAGAGTCTTTAGAAAATAGTTCTGGAAGAGATTTCAAGCACTAACCAAACCATCCAACCTGGGAGAAGGATGGCTAAGTCTATGTAGTTTCTGGAAGGGGTATGTCTAACTCGTCCTTAAGATCTTCCTTTGGAATTTAAATTCAGTGATGTGATAAGCACAAACAAGGAAATGCAGATTCATCTAGCTTTCTGATAGCCTTCAGCAGTGGTATTTGTTGTGGTAATCTGTTGTCTGGAACTTTGTCTTCATATGCAGGAAGTGAGCAGCAGTGCTTACTCCACCTGAGCAATTTTTCCTTTGTTATTTCAATTAGCAGTACTCTAGCCATAGCTCCTTCTCTTTCTTTTGGTATAGACAATGGTCAGCTACATCTCACTTAAAGCCCCGTTTTTCAAAATGTTATTAAGTCCATAACCTATCCATACCAAACAGCAATTCTTCTCTATCAGTCATAGATGCTTTAATTTGAATAAGGACTACATGTGCACTGATGGCATAGAGGGAATAAAAATACGTCATCACCAAGACCGGTCAGGAAGTCAAGGACAGAGATAGTGACTGCACACTGTGCCATGGTAGACTCTTACGTGGTCGCATGAATAACCAGCTGAAATATTCAATATTACTCATTTATTTCCTCATCTCATTCACTGTAATCAACCCTTAGCTTTAACTGTCTTTAGATACTGATATTGAGCATTTCATCCTTTACCAGCAGTAGGCCTCCTCAGAGAAAACTTTGTTTGTTTTTCCAAATTCAAGGCTTGGATTTCTTGTGGGACCGCAGAGAGTAGTAGTTCCTCCTCCCTCTCCCAAGCAGTAGCTATTTGGCTTTTCAGCTCTCCTCTTCAGTTTGTGGCTGCATCCATCCCTGCTTTTGCCAACTTCCTCTGCCCTACTCCGATCTCAAGTCATTAGATACATTCAGTGTTACTAAGGTGAGCACTTCTAATTGGAAAATCTTTGCAAATCATTATTTATACGCATGTCCTGGACCTTGTCCCACTGTACAAACAATCTTGGAAACTGACAGTGTATGCATGAAAAATTGCAAAGCAAATCTGAAGACTTCATTTCAAAGAGTTTTTCTGTCTGCCTCTTTGTGGCATTCAATGAGCCAATATCAGCAGATATTTCCTCAGTTACTGTGGTATAAAACCTGCTCTGTACTGGTTACTCTGTAGGTCAAAAAGGACTGGAAAGGATCCAAAGGAACTGGGAAATTTCTAGGGAAAATGTAATGACATATCTGAAGAAAAGTTATTAACTGATGTTCAGAAATACCTGCTCTCAGTTTCAGTGTTTCCACCAAAAAATGCTTTTGTCAGGGTTTTGTACTTGTTATTTTTGAGGGATTAAAAAGGGTTTTATTAGGATGTTTCATTCTGAGACTTTTCCTCAATAGGTTGAGACCTTTGAGGTATTCCACTGAGATATTGATCAGACTTTTATTACCATTCCATGTTATTTTCATCATCTGGGGGAGAATTTGTGCTGAAAGGAAAGATAAAATGAAAAAGGAACTTGGTCCAGTGATGAGCTGTGTGTGTTCTGCATTGAAATGGAAGCAGTCCCAGACTGGCTTCCAAAATTGTTCTGGTACCAGCATCAGACTGGTACCAGATTAGGTACTAGTCATTTCATTGGACAGCACATTTCATTGGGCAGCAGGACCTACCTGCATTATAAAAGAAAATAAATACAAAATTGTTATAATATAAAAATTAAATAATAGTAAAATAAGGCAGTCTCGAGAAGTGGGCCCATGTGGACCTCATGAGGTTCAACAAGGCCAAGTGCAAGGTCCTGCACCTGGGTCAGGGCAATCTCAAATGCCAGTACAGGCTGGAGGATTGAGAGTAGCCCTGCGGAGAAGGACTTGGGGATACCGGTGGACGAAAAACTGGATGTGAGCTGGCAATGTGTGCTTGCAGCCCAGAAAGCCAATTGTATCCTGAGCTGCACCAAAACAAGCGTGACCACCAGGTTGAGGGAGGTGATTCTGCCCCTCTACTCCTCTCTGGTGAGACCCCACCTGCAGTACTGTGTTCAGGTCTGGGGTCCCCAACATAAGAAAGACATGGACCTGTTGGAGTGAGTCCAGAGGAGGGCCATGAAGATGAGCACGAAGATGAGCACAAAGGTGCTGGAGCACCTCTCCTGTGAAGACAGGCTGAGAGATTGGGGTTGTTCAGCCTGGAGAAGAGAAGGCTCCAGGGAGACCTTATTGAGACATTTCAATACTTGAAGGGGGCTCATAAGAAAGATGGGGACAGACTTTTTAGTAGGACCTGTAGCAATAGGACAAGGGGTTATGGTTTTAAACTAAAAGAGGGTAGATTCAGACTAGATATAAGGAAAAATATTTTTACAGTGAGGGTGGTGAAATGCTGGAACAGGTTGCCCAGAGAGACAGAAGGTGCCCCATCCCTGGAAACATTCAAGGTTAGGCTGGACGGGCCTCTGAGCAAGCTGATCTAGTTGAAGATGTCCCTGCCCATGGAAGGGAGGTCGCACTAGATCTTTAAAGGTCCCTTCCAACACAAATCATTCTATGATCCTAGAATTCTATGATTTAAAAAGCGTTATTAGTGGCTCAAGATTGGACACACTCAAGGAGACTCAAACTGTTGTTTTCATGAATGTGTTATACTGTTTCTCACTTTGAATTTCACTATGTATTGTTTCATTCTTTTTGTACAAGAGGTATAGCTACTCAGTAGCTCCAACTAGATGCTTAGTTTTAACAATTACCAATGAATTTAACAAAAGTTTAAGCACTAAGCACATCAGAGGATTACTCCTGCAAATTCAATACCAGCTGCTCTATACTTTCTCTTTGATATTCTGAAAACAACATGATTTATCATTTTTAGTGGCTTATTATTTTAGGAGTTCTACATTTTTCATTAATCAGTGTTAGAGCAAGACACTAATCATAAAAACATCTGAGACTAATATAAGAAAAATGGAAATAAGCACCTCTGTGATAAAGACCTCAAAATGTCTTGGGATGCAAATAAAACAAACATAAGAAGAATCTGCATAATCTCCTACAAGCATTAACCAGGCAGAGAAAATCAGTTGTTCTCACATGCTCTGACATTATGAGTTTTAAAACAGTTCAAGAGACTACAAGATAGCTGGACATTTAAAAAACATGGTTCCAAAGTTTACAAATAATTGTGTTTATTTTATATCAGTACTTGCCAAGCAATTGAATAAAAAGATCATTACCTTCATTAGAAGGTAGAAGAAATGTGAAATTTTAGTTAATAGGAAAAATGGCTATGTATGTTAGAGCAAAACCTGTTGACAGAACCACTGCCAGCTGCACTGTAAAAATTGAACCAGGGCTATACTCTAGACGCAGGCAGTAGAAATCTTCTCAAGCAACCACCAGACATTGTTAGCCAGTATCAGAGATGACACCACTTTAAACCTGTCCTCATTTGTCACTACTCTTGCAAGCAGTCTGAAGCTCAGATTCACTTAACCTACATTTATACACTCAGTATTCAAATTGGTATTGCAACTAAAGGGACAGATACTTCCTGAAGCTATTTAGATGCAAGAGGTCTGATGTGGCGGTGTCTGTCACTCTCCATGGGCTATAGATCATGTCTAACTCCTGGTGTCACTGGTATAGTGGCTATCTATCTCAGCTGTTTATTGCTCTCTGAGTCTGATGCGGAAAAATTCTGCATACTAAAATTGGGTGTAAGCATATTAAATAAGATACTGAGTAATGAGCTTTTCGTTTATGTTGTTTGGGTGCTACAATGCTACAGCTCATGCCTAATTATATCTTTATCAGATCTAGCTAAGCCAGTAGATCAACTGTTACTCCCAGGTGATTGGTTCATAAAACCAACCATGTTGTGTGTAAATAAAGGAGCACAAAGCAATATGTTTAGTTTCACACAAATACTTCAAATATTAAATGGCCTCTGATGACACAAGGGCAGAAGGGTCTCTGCCTGGATAGCCTTCCAGAGTCTAGTTTCTGAGTTTTGGCAATTTCTTCTGAGATTTTTTTACTGTCTGCACAAGCCTAATTTTTCATTCCTAGTCCTGGTGTTCTTCCAGGATACCCTTCTTCCCTGGATCTCAAAACCTCCCTAGGTTCCTTAATTTCACAGTATTCAATGTGGCTTTGGAGCATTGCTCCTACCTTGTCCTTCAGTGTGACTCATCTTCTTGCTTCTTTGCTTGGCTCATAAGTTCAGCTACGATCCAGACCTTGCACTGGAAGGATCTTTGGCTACTGCAGTTCTTCAGCATGTCACATCCCAGCTTTGGCTCTACCCCAGCTCCAGCCTAGCCAGGACCATGGCTGGGCATCACTGCTGTGCTCCAGTTAAAATTCCGTGACATGCTAAAGATAGTTAATGACCATATAACTGACCTTGCACTGAAAGGTATTGGGAGTTGTCACATTGAATCTAACAGTTCCAGGAGCTGTTGTGCCTCAGAGATTCCTAAATTCTGTCTTTCAGTTGAAATCATTACCCGATTGTAACAGCTTGTATTGAAGTCTAATGTTAGTGTGAATGAAGCCTTGGTGTGCAAAGAAGGCATTTTGACCTGCATAGACATGACAAGAAACCAATGCAAGAGTAACTAAGTGTAAGTTAAGTAACTGTTGAAATTCAATAAAAAGTATCTTTCAAGCATATTTTGAGCAACACAAATAAACTTGCCTTTATGGTTGAAAAGAAAAAAATTTCTACTTTTAACTAAAACAATTTTTTAAAAAAGTTATTAGGCTCTGCCTTAAGTAGCTCAATTTTATTTTAAAAAAAGTAAGCCCCTCCACCCAAAGCAGCAATAGGTTCTTGTTCAGAAAAGCTTGGTTTGCAGTCTTGGATTCGTGAAGTGGTGGATAGAAGAGCACCATTTACAATAAGGGAAAAGTAAAATAATCAGTCCTTGGCTAATGGAGTTATTGTTGTAGCTTCAGCCATCTAGCCATGTAGACAGAGATAGCAAAGGTACAAATAGCAATATCCTCAGGATTTTCTGAAAATGCATGTTACATAGGATATTCTACCTTTAGCTTTCTCCAGACGGTCATCTGGATCTTTATCCAGGCTCACAAAAATCCAGGTTGATAAAATTGCTTGTACACTAATGATTCAGGCCTAAGCTGCAATCTCAGCACGTAGTGTAAGTGAAGAATAGCTGGGTTTGTGATGTGACTGGAAGAAGTCCAAAGAAAACTGCTGTTCCTCAGGAGCCAGTGGCTGGCATTCAGCAAACTCTGGGTCTCTGTTGAACAAACAATACCCCAGTGAGGCGGTAGGTAAAGCTCCACTGCTGGAGACAACCCTTTCTGAATACATGCCAAACTCTGGGACCCAGAGTGTGTGCTAATTAAAAATCCCATAGCAGTCTTGGTAGCAGCAAAATGTTCATTTCCACATTCTGGCTATCCAGCAGTCACTCTTTCATATTTTGTTTTTCTCAAAAGGTTAGATCAACCGCTCATATGACTTTCTCATTAGTTTGAGGATAAAATTTATTGCTGTTTTGGTGATCTGCTATGTTTTTAAGTGATTATGAGAAGGCTTTAATGTAAGAACAGGTAAATTACTATCAGAGAAAACCAGGGTCCTTTCAAAGAAGGAGCCGGATATCTACTTGCATCTCAGTCAGGACATTAACTCACTAAGTACCTAGCACTGCTATTGCTTTTTACCATTGCACAGAAGTCCGTTACCTGCCTGGGCAAGCAGCTGGGAACTGGGGGGGGGCAGTAGCAATGGGGAAAGGAGTGACAAAAGTGTGGGTGTGTGCAAAGGGAGGGGTAGTGTTGCAGGGAGGAGCAGCTGAGCTGAGCTGAACTGCTCAGGGGGTGCAGACTGGAACTGGATGGGGGAAGAGACAATAACTGGAATGATGGGTGGGAGGGAAAAGAGGGAAGATGGCTGTACAGGAACAGGTTGAAAGGATGGAAGAAGAGGTCTCTGCTGGGAACAGGCTGGGAGGAGCCCGTGGTCACTAAAGAACATGGTCTCCCAGAGCCTGGAAAGGGACCTGCAGCTCCACAGATTCTCTTGTGGCCTGTCTATGTTGTGGGCTTTTTCCATTTTTTCTTTTTTAGGTTTTGTCGTTGTTGTTTTTTGCTTTGTTTTGTTTTAAAGAAAACTAGAAGCACACACATACATGTAAACACAAAAAAAAATCTAAAGTGACTGTAAAAGACCATCAAGATTAAGTGCTCAGAATTTAGGAAAGGCCTTTGGGGGTACCTGTACAATGATATCTAGGTGCACATGCAATATGATTACAGAGGTTTGGTAATTTTCCAGGATATAATTAATGAGATAGTGTCAGAAACTGCTGATCCTTCAGAATTGAAATGGTTTGTAGAGCCCTATCAGACTGAATAGAATTAAGTCAAAAGGCAGTCAGAAAAGTTTCCTGCCCTTTTCACGGACAGGCTCATAGGAGCCTGGGATCGAACATCTGAACAATCTGCGACTGGCCAGCTGTGCAGCTTGTCTCAGCGCCCACATGCCCAGGTCTTCTCATGTCTGTCATTTTCTCTTTTCTTCATGCCAGACTGAGGGGTCCTGTGTCTCTTCTTCAGGGCACCCTAAGCCCCCACCTGCAAAAGCTTTAGTTTAAATGGGAGGGTGTAGGAGTATCTGCTATCTAAATTAGAGTCTAACAGCTCCGGCTCCCAGTGCTGAGGGTTCCAAGGGTCACCTTGGGATCTCTCTTGGGATCGATGTATTTCCAAATGTCTTTAAAGATTTAACATTAAATGTTTTTCTTCCCTCTTAGATTTTCTCATTCATTGGAATTTTGAAAATTGAAATATTTTTAAAAGGAGCACTTATTTTGTCTTTTTAAAGTCTGACCCTTGACCAGCTCTAGCTATGACAGTCTTAAATTACATTATCCTTCACTATTTTTTTCAGCCTTATTCTGTGTACAGGATAGATGGTAGCTACTTAATGAAATAGTACTTGATATTTGTTTCATGTTTAGTCATTTAGTTTATGACCCTTTGGGTATTTACTGCATACTACTGTGAAGAGAGAATTAACATGCTAGGGGCTTTTCATCACTGAATCTAAATGTTTCACAGTTACTAAAAAGTGATTGTTTTATTATGTAAACATTGAATAGTTGATACAAGCAAGGCCATTTCCCGTCTTTCACATGTTTGGCTTTCTAATCCTTTTTAAATATATCTAGCACATGTGCTTCAGAATCCAAGTGTAGAATAGATGTATTCTTCATGCTTTGCAAAATTTCATTAAAGAAGATGGCTATTCAGCATAAAATACTAAATATGTGAACAGACTACCTAAAATTTATGGTAAGGTTTCTACTACATAAGTATAAATCAAATAGTGCTAGAAATCTGAATATTTTCAAGCAAAGAGCAAACACAAGTGCTAACTGGGCCTAGAACGAATATACATTGTACAAAAAAGTCCCCCAATAGACATTACAAAAAAGGTTTTGGAGTTTTCCTTTTCTCATTTTTGTCCCCTTCACTGCACTGTAGAAAACAAAGAGGTGTTAAGGTACAGGCAGGCTAGTCCATACCTCAAAAGCTGATATGTCTGTGATGAGATTGATTTACATCTCTGTATGTAGGTGCACTGTTAGGTACTGTAGCTTAGAAGGTAGGTGATTGCCCTTGAAGGAACTTTCTACAGAGCAACGCAATGGAAACCAGATACATAAAAAGATGTTTCTAACTGAAAGGCCTAGAAACAATGATCACTCACTAAAATACTTTTTTTTACTTTTTAACTATTTTTCCCCAGACTCTCAAGAGAGTTTAAATTTCCATAGGGAAAAAAATCGCTTATACGAATATAATAAGTTACAGCATCATTCAAGTAAGACAAAATTAGGAATGAAAGTTCCTTCCATTCTTCCATTAGGCTAAAATTCCAAATTTAGGCAAGTTAAGGGGGAGAGTGAAGATACAAAATCACCAGAAAACAGTCTGGGATACTCAAGGTAGAATCAAGCCTGCTCTTCACTCGTGCTTTAATCAGCCTTTAAGAAACCTATGTTCCTCTTTTTGCAACACATATCACCAGGTTCCAAACTTCTGCCTCCAGTGGGATGGTGTTTAGCCATGTGTCCATAACAGATGGGCAGGCTGTGCCTATAGATACCCAAGTTGTGGACCTAAACCTCAGTGTCTCATTTTCAGATACAATGAAATCTGCTACTGTCACTGGCTCCTTATTTCAGCACTACTGACATTCAGCATCCCTCTGTCCAGTCATCAGTACATTTCTTCCAATTCATCTTTGTGTTATGTGGTGAGGTTGGTAAGAATATCTGCCCATAAGCATCCAATCATTCTCCTTTTGCAACTACTAGTTAGTCCCTGAACCTGTTCTCCAATATGATTCTTTTCTTGCTTTTGGTTTTTTTGGTGCTTTGGTGCTTTTTAGGTTATGGCTGCAATCTTTAGACAAACGAAATACCTCAGCATGGTATTCTCATCTGTTAGCAGTTTTTAGAATATTAAAATGAATTCTTCTCTTAATACAGCCTTGCATATGTGTACATGTACTTACTGCAGCATACAAATGAGTTAACTAAAAGCATCTTCCCTGACTGAAGTCAAACCCCTTATCTATGTATGAGTCTTCATGAGCTGTGTTTGTCTTCACTGAGATTCTTTTGCTATCGTTTTCCATTTTCTTAGCGGTGTTAAATCCTTCTGATATTCTTCATTTTCCCTGTTAGATTTGCCTAGTTAGACTCAATTAGCTTAATTAATTTTGCATTCTCTCTAACTCTTCCACCTCTTTATTCACCTGCTCTTCCAAGTCAGCAGTAAACATTCACCATCACGCTTCCTCCAAGAACCATGAGGCATCTGTGTTTTAACCTACTTCTCTTGCTTTCTGCAGACCTGTCATTGATCTTTTTGTGTCACCTAGCATGTGCAGCATCTTTCCTGCTCCCTCACAAGCAGCATGCTCATTAAAGTATGTAGGCTACTGAACGTGCAATGTGTTTTGCAGTGTATAACCCCAGAGACCATAACATTCAGGTTTGGTAGCAGCAGATCTCTGAGGCCCATATGTTTCTGAATTTAAGAGAAGATAAGGTGGGGACAAACACAGTGCAAGAAGAAGAGGTGTTGCACAGCCCTCTGCAAAAGCAAACAAACACACACACACAAAACCCCAGTTCCTGAGTGACATGTAAAAAGATTTAGTGGTTCTCCTTAAGCCAAGCAGCTTCCAAGACTGTCAGGAGCTCATTAAAATCAGGGAACTGTGGCAGTGAGACGTGATAGAGGTGAGCACAGTAAGGGGTAAGAGCCTGGAGAAATAAGCTCACAGGTGGGTGAAGTGTGGACTATTAATAGGCCTCTCAGAGAGGGAGATGTGACTTTTGAAATAAACCCTTGTAGAAAAAAAGGAGAGGCAGGGTTGGTATAAATACATATATAACATTTGTCTTAAAAGAATGTTTTGTCAGCACTAGATTTCAATCTCTACTTCAGGTGCTTAGTGCACTTTTTTGCCACTAGGTTTGTTTTAAAATTCTGAATTTTTTTCTTACAAAACATTTGCACTTTCAATTAAGGAGGGAATTTAAATTGCTGACAATCAGCTTAATTGAAGTGAAAATCTGAGAAGATCCTATGAGGAGAGAATTCCCTTATTGAGCCTTGTGAAACACAGCTGGATTTAAAAGACAGGATTAGAAACAAGTATTCAAAACATCCAGGAAATGTGACTGTCAAGGGAACGTCTGTAGCCCATCAGGACAAAGTTCTGCACAGGCGACAGCTCATGTTTTAAAGTGCTGGAAATCTTTGAAACCTGTTCAAAGTAGCCGCAGAGCAAATTAGGCTTATCAAAACTAAAGGAGAGGTCTTTTGTTAGAAGGCAACAGTGAGTCTATCCTGGGAAGGCTTAAAGGCAACTCATACCTGTGGTGGGAAGAATAATGCTGAAAAATGCCAGAACTCTAAGTTTTGCAGGCCTAAATATCATGGCATTTTTATTTTTTCATTCACATTCTCTCTTAAAGGGAGGTGACGTTACAAAAAGCAGACTAAGCAGCTGAATGGGCAAAGACATTTTTAAAAGGATTTTAGCTCAGGTGATCAATAACGAAATGAAACCAGCAAGTGGATTGGGGTGAAAAGGAGTCAAAATGGGCTGGGGAGGCACAAGAAGGTGCTTGTCACATATGCAGTTATTGAACTGCAAAAGCTGTGGGCTTCCACGTTGCAGGTGTACAGCCAGCCATTGCAGAAGTGATTACCCCCCCCCCCCCCCCCCCCAAATCAGGTGTCTAAGAGCAGTCTATAAGCAAAAGCTGCATCATGGGCTCTGTTAGTAAGCAAAGCCCTCATGTTGCTGATGTGATGATCCCAGCTGTGCTGTGCTGGTAACATGAACTGGATTCAAAAATCTACCCACAAAATATGGGCAGCAGAGACTGACCAGCCATGAAGAGGCAACTAATTGTTTTCTTTTTCTCAGCATATTAATTCTTTTCTCCCCTATTTGGCTGTAGAATAAGACTTTTGCTGAACTGAAATTCAGCTTTTCAACACTTCCATTTTGGGGATTTTCTAGTGAGTTAGTAGAGCATGCATCTTTTCATTGTGTTTTCTCAGATTGTTTCAGTCTTAGACTGACTTACAGAAGTACTCTTCCTCACTTCAGAGGAAAAACAAAGCAATTGTGAATTGTTGGCTTGATTTTTCCCTCTAAAGGCAGTTGAGAATGCTGTTCCAGCCAGGCTCATCAAGAACTTGGATAGCAAGATGTAAGTAGATTTTCTGCAGCTAACCTTTGGCAGAAAATGAAATGAATGTTGGGGGCCAACACTTAAAAGGTGAACTGGGCTGTCACTTGACAATGCAGCAATTTCTCCTCACCTTCATAGGTTCATCTACTAAGAGGTAAAACCTTACTGAAATGTAAGAGTCAGGACTCTATTTTGGCTGATGTGGTGTTGCAGATGGATTTGGCACATACAGCTACTACTACTGTAGTTTTACAATGCAAAATAAAATCTCTTTGGAGATGGAGGTTTAGAAATAAATGTTTCAACTAATTAAGCTTAATTGTGTCAGCCTGAGGTGGCTGATTAGTATAATATGCACAACTGTAAGCAGAAGACTGTACAGGATCTCCAAGGGTTCAGAGTAATTGAGTATGAAGTATGAATGAGGGCACTTTCAGGCAGGGGAGAGAATGCAAGTTAGTGTAATAAGAAGCTGAGGCAAGGCGAACCCGATTGATTACTTCCATAAGAGCTGGAGGCATGGTGGGTCTACATAGTCCCTGTATGTCCTGATTCTGAGACACAAAGAAGTCTTTTTGGTCTGGAACTGGAGTTACCCAACACTGTCAAGCATACACATGACAGGGAAGAAGTACCTGGCAGATTATGAGAGTGACAAGGACCATAACTCCTCTGGCTTATAGTGTGTGTTAATCACCTTGCTGTTGGAGTAACTAGGAAAGAGTGTTGTACAACTGGATTAGGATTCATGGGGTTTCTCTTTCTGCTTCCCATGGTACAGCTTGTGCTTTGACAGGGTATCAGATGCAGGGCACCAAAGCAGCTGTGGTACAGAATAAGTCCACCGTTTCACATAGTTGCTGATTTATATTCTGGCTTTGAACAAACTTAAGAATTTGCTCACTAAAGGTAGATGTGTCAGATGTCAGTATTACTCCTGTAGCTGACAGAATAATCTGTGTTTTAAAAAAGGGAGGTCATTTCTCCAGAATAGAGAAGGAATGAAAAAAACCCAACCCGTGATCATCTTTAATTCCCAAGTATGATGTCATTCAAACTGACTAATACAGGCATTGTAGTTCACTGCACAGAGGTTTGATATCCAGGCAAGCTGCCTTCTTGCTTTGTTGTTGAATGCATATGCTGGTTTGGACAGGGGTAGAGTTAGTTTTCTTCGTAGTAGCTAGTATGGGGCTGTGGTTTGGATTTGTGCTGAAAACAGTGTTGATAACACAGGGATGTTTTCGTTACTGCTGAGCAGTGCTTACCCAGAGCCAAGGGCTTTTCTGCTTCTCCCCCCACCCCACCAGCAGGAGGCTGGGGGGGCACAAGGAGCTGGGGGGGGACACAGCCGGGACAGCTGACCCCAACTGACCCAAGGGGTATCCCAGACCACAGGACGTCATGCTCAGCATGTAAAGCTGGGGGAAGGAGAAGGAAGGGGAGACGTTTGCAGTGATGGCGTTTGTCTTCCCAAGTCACCGTTAGGCGTGATGGAGCCCTGCTGTCCTGGAGATGGCTGAACACCTGCCTGCCCATGGGAAGTGGGGAATGAATCCCTTGGTTTGCTTTGCATGCATGTGTGGATTTTGCCTTACTTATTAGACTGTCTTTGTGTCAACCCACGTGTTTTCTCACTATTACTCTTCCAATTTTCTCCCCCATCCTGATGAGGGGGGAGTGAGCGATTGGCTGTGTGGTGCTTAGTTGCCCACTGGGGTTAAACCATGCCATTATACTAGTTTGTTTTGTTTATTTTAACTTGATACTGAGGCTAATAGACAGTTGGTCAAATGGCAATGCTAACAAACTGTTGCTCTGAAAAGTCAGAAAGGATTAATATCAGAAGTTTTCTTTGGTTTTAACATACAAATACAGACTATGCTGCTTGGTATGTCTGGTGCAAGTGTCGTGTATCTGCATGAATGATTATATTTTGGGGTGATCTTCTCTAAATACAAACCTACAGGTGAACTCTTTACAAAGTCTTTTTGTTTTCTACAGAGATATAGTAGAAAAAGCTCTGAGAACTGCCTCTCTAGAAAAATCCTGATATACAAAGACACTTGTTTTGATCTCTGCATGAGTCTGTATAAATTGTTCATACTTTTCTAAAGGCTCTTGTATCTAACCACTATGTCATCTTTTGTCCTCTACTATAAACTCTGCATCCCCTCTATTTCTCTTTCTCTGTCTTGTGGGCTCTGAAGACATGACAGCTTTCAGAAAAGAAGCAATACTAATGGAAGGCAATTTGGGGGACTATAATCTCCATCTGTATCTATTCCGATAACCTTCATGTGTGCCACAGCATGCCCTAAAATTCATGTCACCTGTAATATATTTCTAAATGTTAGACTGGGAGAATTTTTGTGTGTAGGGCACAGTGTGATCAATCTGGACCACCTTCAAAAGAACTGGTATTTCTCAGTGTGAGGAATTCTCTATTTCAGAGATAAGATGGACTACCTAAACTTGCACAGGTTTGGCTCATTCCTTGAAAAATGTGAGTCGACAATAGACAGCAACTATGCTATATTTCCTGAAAAGGTTTCATGTACCATCTTCTACCTATGAAAAATTTTGTAAATGGTTTACTTTTCAGCTCAATTGTAGGAATGAAACACTGTCAAGAAAACCCATGAAAAATGATAAATTGGAAAAAAAAAAATCAGGGGGATACTTGTTGCCAATGTATATGAAATATCACCTCAATTCAGCAATTGCTAACTTTTCTCAATATTGGAGAAATAAGAAAAGATGTCATGAAGCCTTCTTCAGGTCTTAGCAAGCAAAATTTCATACCTTACCACATCTTACCATACCACTGAGGTTTAAAGACAGTGAAGGGAGGAGAAAATAAGAAAGAATAATTTAAACTTTGGTCCTTTAGTTTTTCTTTTCTTTTTTTTTTTTTTTTTTTTAAATAAAAAGATCTGAGGAAAAAAGTATCAAAGAGGATGAAGTACTTCTTTTGTCCACCTAAATTTTTAAGGAAATCTACTTATAAAAGGTTATACCGACATCTTGAAGTACCACCTATTGCTGTGTAATTGACAGTGACTTCAACAACTGAAACTTGAAATAAGTTCACCCACACTTCCACTCCAATATTCTTCTTGTAGTATTTCACATCTCACACTGGGATTGTAATACATATGCTGAGCATAACATCATGGACTTGATATTATTCAACATGTTGGGGTCCTACTTCAAAGAATATGTCACTTAAATGCCTATGTGTCCAATTCCTTTATTTATTCATTCTGTTAACTGCAGTATAGAAGTAATATATATTTTACTCACACCCTTTCACCACTGAGTGTCTGATGACTGTGCATACATACATAATGCTAATCAGTCAGTGGCAGTATACATATTACATAGTGTAACAGAAAACATTCAGGTAAAACTTTGAGTTGTCTTTATGCAAGGTTTATATGGTCAGGTCGGCTTCTTTTACAAGGAAAATAATTCATGTGATGGTCAGTTCCTTCTGAAAAAAATCATTAAAAGAAATTTCACAGACACAGGGTGCTAGGATTTGCACATTTTGGTAGAAGAGAATGGATTTGACATCAATGGAGCAGGATGTGTGCAGTTGTGTTGGTCTTATGCAGCAAGGTTTTGGTAGCAGGGAGGCTGCAGGGGTGGCTTTTGTTGGAAGGTGCCAGAAGCTGCCCCCACATCCAACAGAGTCAATGCCAGCCAGCTCCAAGATGGACCCGTCACTGGCCAAGGCCAAGCCCATCAGTGATGTTGGTAGCACCTTTGTGGTAACGTAGTTAAGAAAGGATAAAAAATGCTGCACAACAGCAGCTGGGAGAGAGGAGTGAGAATACGTGAAAGTACTCTGCAGACACCAAGGTCGGTGCAGAAGGAAGGGGGAGAAGGTGCTCCAGGCACCGGAGCAGAGATTCCCCTGCAGCCCGTGGGGAAGACCATGGTGAGGCAGGCTGTCCCCCTGCAGCCCAGGGAGGTCCACGGTGGAGCAGATCTCCACCTGCAGCCTGGGGAGGACCCCACGCCGGAGCAGGTGGGTGAGTCCTGAAGGGAGCTGTAGTGGGGGAGAGCCTGCACTGGAGCAGGCTCCTGCCAGTGATTATGGCCCATGGAGAGGAGCCCACACTGGAGCAGGTTTACTGGCAGGACTTGTGACCCCATGGGGGACCCACGCTAGAGCAGTCCATTCCTGAAGGATTTACCCCATGTAAAGGACCCATGCTGGAGCAGTTCTTGAAGAACTGCAGCGGTGGGAAGGACCCATGCTGAAGAAGGTCATGAAGGACTGTATCCCACGAGAGGGACCACATGCTGGAGGAGGGGAAGAGCATGAGGAGGAAGGAGCAGCAGAGATAAAGCATTATGAACCAACTACAACCCCCATTACCTGTCCCCCTGCACTGCTTGGGAGGAGAAGGAGGTTGAAGCGTTGGGAGTGAAGTTGAGCCTGGGAAGAAGAGAGGGGTGGGGGGAAGGTGTTTTTTGATTTGTTCTTATTTCTTATTATCCTACTATGATTAATTGGAAATAAATTAAATTAATTTCCCTAAGTTGAGTCTGGTTTGCCCCTGATGGTAATCGGTGAGTGATCTCCCTGTCTTTATCTTGACCCACAAGCTTTTTGTCATGTTTTCTTCCCCCTGCCCTCTTGAGAAGGGAAAGTGATAGAGTGGCTTGGTGGGCACCTGGGGCCAGCCAAGTTCAACCCGCCACAGCAGTTTAGGTGTTTTATAACCCAGAACACTGTCTCTGGCGTACTTGATAGTGGGAGTAGCTCTACCCTCTGAACAAAACTTAGCACTGCAGCAGCTGGAAATTTCTGGGTTAGTACAGAATGCACTGTACTCTCTCATTCTCTGATGAAGAGTTTGCTAGACATATTTTTACTGTTGAAAAATAAGTGTAATTTAGAACATAGTACCCAGTTATACTTCAGTGAAACTATCTGCTTCATTGCCTCCTAGATGAATATATTTTCCCTGTGGTAGTTTCCAGAGACCTGATTCTGACTAAGAGGCTGTTGTATTACACTGTGTTATGTAGGGTGACATTTCCTACTGAGAGGAGATGACATTTAAAGATCCCAGTCCTGCAGAAATTTACGCTTGTGCTTGTTTTTTAGACCACTTAAGTGAGACTAACTTCATAAAGTTAAAAAGGTGGAGAAGTCCCTGAGGACCAGAATGTAATTCAGTAATTATTGAATAAAAGTTCAGAAGGCACAATAGACAGTAACCTAGAGCAACAGATTGCGGATAGTGGTAAAGTAATTGTGGTGTGCCTGACTATTCTGAAAGTTTTAGAAACCCGTGCTTCCAGCAACTGCTACTACTGAGAGGGGGCTTGAGTGGTAGGGTGGTAAGCAGTGTTGTGACTGTAGCATGGCAGTACTTGAGAATCATTGATTGATGCAAGAAATTCTAATGATTCAAAAGTCCAAAATTATCAAAATTTTCTGATGCTGCTGAGACCTTGGGAATGATATGGGTTTTCATGGGAAGACGCCAATAAGCACTTTTCTGCACCATCATTTTGTAATGCATTTTCCATAATTAGAAAAAAGCTGCCATAGAAAAGTTTTTAAAGCTATTACTTGGTATATACTCTTTATCCTACACCTCTGTCAGGCTCCCTTATCATTTTAATCAGTCACACCAGACACGAGAAGGAGAGAGAAACTTTATCAACTAATAGATTTTGCCATTCTAAAAAATGTCATTTTAGTTCATATATGTAAGTGCCAACATCTCCTGTCTGTTACCTTAGGATCTACTGAGCCTGGAAAGCAGAAGGATTTTCAGATTTGCAAAGGTTTGGTACATGTGTGGTGGTCATGTCAGGAAGTTACACCATTTGTCTATGACCTGAATATACTGGAGATAGTGACATCCATCCTAGGTCTAGAGGATATCCCAGCCAGACATGGCAGAGAGGCCATATGACCATGTCAAAGCTGTTGGAGGTCCACTTCATCTGTGGATCAGAACACTTTAGTTCTTCCAATGAATGTGTTGAAACAACACTTTACAGAGCTGGCATTGCCAAATGTGTGGACAGTAGGTATTTTGAAAAGCATGTGGCAGCTGAATATAATTCCAGAATCAATAACTCTTCCTTAACAGGTATTTTTACAGCCAGTTCCAGGATCTCCACTGTTGAGGAGGTAAACATCAATCAGGTAAAAATGTAATTCTCTTTCATTTGATAGAAAGCCCTACATTATGTATACCTTAAGCCAATTCCCCCTTGGGCTGGTCAGGGTGAAATCATAAACATTATTTAGAAGATAAGAGAGAACTTTGTAACCATGAATGGAGGAATATTTTGGTCTGGCTGATCATGCAGATGGAGGTTCAGATTTATTACAAAATCAGCGTGGGCCAGTTGACAGGTGTATGAGGCGTTCACATGCCATTTCCATGGATCTAGTGTGTACGTGAAAGCTAGCATTCCTGATTCATGTGGAGCAATACCTGAGAAGACTGCAAGCAAAAACATTCAAGTGGTGGTCTATTAGTAATATTACTGTTAATCTCCTGTAATTCTAGTGGCAAGTATGTGCATAAAAATTGTTACCGGATATTTGTCTATTTGAATGCAATTAATGCAAGATCAGCTTAAATAATTTGGTGGAAGACTGATAACATTCAGATGGCAGCTAACTGTGTAATGGTTGGGGGTCTGAACAGCATAGAGAATGGGATGGTGTCTGTATTGCTGAAATACAGAAAAGTGAAATACAGAAGGTTGGTTTGGATTTCATCTGTACTCCTACCAGGACTTTACAGCAGTGACAGGCATGTCAAGAAGGATTTATGGAAGACACAATAAAAAACTTGAAACTGGATGGTGAAGGCAAATACATTTACATTACATTTACATTTACAGCCCTCTCCTTATCTGCTCTAGGAATTAAGGGAGTTTCACTAAGATATATTTACTAGCTTTGAAATCAGTATTCCACTTAACTATAATATCATAGTGTCCCTGTTTTATGTTACTCACATCCACTATTTGGTCTTTAGTTTTGCATATTTTGCATATATTGAATAGAAGACTGGATCAGAACATCTGAGTCATTGGGTTCCCAGCAATTGCAGATAATTGCATGAGAACTGTAGTCCAGAATAGTTTCAGAAACCTTCATTCCAGTGTCACAGACTTGCCTTCACGTGCTGTAAGACATACCTAGAAAACTATGTTAAAATTAAGAAGCATTTCTGGGATGTTAGGGTCACTACAACTGTGATAAGTAGAAAAATGAGCATGTGCTACTGCATTGCTGAAAAATGGGAAATGAGGCAGGTGGGAGAATTCTGCAAGGATTTTGCATGCAATCCAAATGTGTTTGTGAGAGGAATAAAACAATTTCTCTTATATCAGTACTCATTATATTAAGTACATCTTTGTGGAACTGTCCTCCAGAAACTTCTCCTTAAAGAGTCAGCTAGCTTTCATTTTTTGGAAATGCTTTTTAATGTTTGTTATTCAGTGCTTTTGTAGAAAGCATTATTGGAAAGAGAAATCTAAGGGAGTAACAGCCAAGCTTGTTCTCTGTCATGCTTCCTGGAGTCAACTGTTGGCCCCTCAGTATCCAATATTTGTGTTAATTGGTGAGACTTCTGGAAGAAATAATTACTAGTTAGCTATCTTTTTCATTCTAGGATGTGTATCAGGATAGAAAGGAAACACATTTCATTCACTGTATTCTGACTTCATAAGTGCATGCTGATGTTTTCATCTCCCAAATCCCCTGAAAGTTCTTGATTTACTAAAAAGGTGACCATATAAGATACTTTCACATGGCATTAAAAATTACCTGGTAGTTTATTTTAGTCACATCTACTCTTTGTTACTGTGAACTTATAAATTGTCAGGAAAGAAGGCTTCACTTATGCAGCAGATAATACAAAACTGGCTGAAATCATGGGGAAAAGTTCATGAAATTTGTGTTGGATTAACTTCTTATCAAGAGCAGAATAAGAAGGATTTTCCTAGGTTGGGTAAGCATTCCTTCTGACCCAGTGATTATTCACTCTTTATGACTTTTCTCTCAGCAAAGGACTAAAATGTGTTTGAAAAAGACATGTTAAGCCTCAAATAGAAGTGGATCCAAACATCAGAATTCTGAAATATATCAAAGGAACATCAAGTGACACATCACTTCCCAAGCTGGATGGATCAGAAATTATCTAGATCTGAATCTGTGTGGACTAAATATTGGAAGTCATTGTTTAATTCAGCACAGTTTAAAGACAGATATCTAAAAATCACTAGTGTGGACACTGTTCCCAGTAAACATCCAGTGAATAAGTTTTGGTGAGGATGGTCTGCCTTGTGTCTTCCCAATGAGACGTGGCACTTTTGTATATCTCTCATTTTCAGAACTTGAGAAGAACCAAAGCTTTAATTTATTCTGTGCTACAATAAACATCCTATATGCATGACACTTACAATTCTTTCTGCAGCCTTTGCTGAGCTCTTATATGTGCTGAATTTACAGCTCCTTTAGGCCTTTTGAAGACACGTAATATAGGATGAACTATAGTAATAGCATGAGTCAGCTGTAGTGATGTATTTGAAGAAAAGATTTGTTGACAACCAGAACAAATGGCCGCATCAGTCTTGGCATTTTATATCAGCTCAACAGCATTAGTTCCAAAGCTTTAGAAATTGGGCAAGGGCAAGTATATTGGTTGTCATGACCACCGTCTCGGGCAATGTTGGTTGTTCCCTGCCAGATATTGGTAAAGCAGCAGGAGACTATCTTATTATCATTATTTTTAATAGCTTTCCACATCCTAGCACACCTTACGTAGTGTTGTAGAGACCAGGGATTGTGTGTTGAGCTCAATCCTGCTCTTGTCAAAACCTGTGTAGGAAATGAGGGTGGCTTTGGAGATTGACACACAATTAAAGATTAAATGGAACGTGCAGAAATACACCTAATGTATCACATCAGGGGAAGGAGGAAGGAAGGACAGGAATGGAGGAAACAATGGTTTAGCTTCCCAACTAATTGTAGCTAGTGGGCACAACAGTAAGAGTTTGGCTTTAGACACAAATGAATGGTTTATTGACATCTGAATGCTTTATTTTTGCTGCTTCTAGAGTTGTACAGAGAAAGAAGGGACAGAGTGGGGCAGGAAAAAAAAATGCCAGAGGAATTACTTGTTAAGGGGGGGGAGAAAGCAAATTCAGATTTCATAGGTAACCAAGGGGAGAGAGAGGGGGGAAGAGGGAGTTTGAGAGAGAGGGAGGGAAGGAGGGAGGGAGGGAGGAGTTCATTTAGTGCATCAGCTCATCAGCTATTTGAACCAATGCAGGAAGAGAGGTTTGGAGACTGATGACTAGAGGCAAAGATCTTGAATTAATTCTGTGCCCTCTCTACCCATAAATGTAAGCACCTTCCTTTCAGAAAGTGAAATTTGTAAGCAGACTCTTCTACTTTGCTTATTGTTAAATAAGCCACTGGTACATGCTGAGATACCATGGTGGTGTGACTTGCAATTGCTACAGGACATCATCTCCTTTGCTTTCTCTGAAGGATATTTTGAATGTAGAATTCTATTATTATTATTTGTCTTATTATATTTGTAATGAAGCTTGCATTTTGGAAACTATGGTAGGATCTCTCTCCTATCCCAGTTGCTGTGCCTTTTTCTGTTTGATGAAATGTTCATCTTACCTATCTTTCCTCCTTGGTACTGTTAAAGAAGAGGTAATCTTTAAAGTCAGGTGGATGCTGTAGGGCTAATTATTTGGGAAAAGTTCCCCTCTTGATGGTATTAATAAGAATGGTTAGAAGCTGTTTTTTTTTCTGAATTATTCTTACTTGAAAAATGGTGTAAGTACAGCAGATTTTACAGCCTCACCTTTGCTATTTCTCCAGATGAAATTCCTAACCTCTGTGCTGCAGTCATTCTCTTTGCTTGCTCTTCTACCTGCAGTGATTTTACATTCCTGGCTGACAGTAGCCCAGTTTCAACAGAAAACAGGTAATGTTCTACATGGGTTTGAATCCCTTCAGGCAAGGGGTCCACCTACTCATGATGGGAGTGCTCCAGCCAGTCAACTCTTATGGGAAAGGTGAGCAGTACTAGTACTATCTAAAGCTTCTGCCTTGTAAAAACAAAGGTACCAAACCATTAGGTGTCTTGAGGTTCTGCATCATACGCACACATACCTTAAGGATTCAGCGGGCAGCTGGGGATCTGAGCTCTAGGTACAGCAACTTTTTAACCCTGTGCTTGGTGTTACGTGCTGGCTAACGGTTCAGAGGTGGCTGACTTTCTATGCTGGCTGAAAGGGAGCTTATTTATCCAGCTGACAAGAGATCAGTTCAGAACTCCCAACTTATTTTTAGGTGCTGCATTATTTAAGTTGGGCACAGTTGGTCTCCTATATCTGGCTATACAAGCTGTTTGGAGAAGATGGATGTTTGGGGAAGAAGTTATGTGAGAAATTCAAAGTTTTTGAGGTTAAATGGAAGAATGTCCAGAGATAAAACAGCATACAGGTGAAGAAACTTGTAATATGAAAGAAAAAAAGGAAATTAAAAGATTCCCACTAAAGAGCTTTTTTGTAGGTAACCTAGTTAATCACAGACCATCAAAAACTCCATTCTGCACTCACTAACCAGGCCCAGGCCCCAATTCGTGCTTCTGAAGGGACTGAATGAGCACCTAATATCTTGCTTCCTACTGTTTCTATATGTTTTTAGATCTGTTCTTTCATGGGAAGTCTCACAAGAATGGGAATTTCTCTTAAAACTTGAGATCTCCTCTCATGCTTGGCAGTTATACCCTTCTGTTGATGGATGCAGTTTGTGTTTCTGCCTTTATATTTTGTCATGTGTATAAAGGAACTAACGGGGAAGAGGGAATCTTTAAATTTCATTTTAATGAAACCTAGTGGTTTTCCCATCTGTTCCCACTGCCAATGGCATCTATGCCCTCTTACAACCTTGTTTACCTCTTCTTTTGACAAGTGCTCTCTGCTTTGCCAATCAGCTTCTTTTTAACTGTCTGCTTTTTCAGTTCTAATGGAAAGTCAGCCCATTATGTGGAGATCATTAAATCTGTTCTTTCTTATGTTTTTCTTTTTTTCCCCCTATTTCTTTGACATGAAGAGAACTTTGCAGAAGGCTCTGGCAAAAGTGTCAAAACTTCAACTAATTTATTTACTTGTTTATAAAAATTCAAATAAAAAGAGTACATTATATGCAGTAGCATAAAATGATCTTAATGATAAAGAAATGTATGCAGACATCTCCCCCTCCCAACTTTCTTTCAAGACTCTGTAGTCTATGGACTTGATGGTTGCCAAGGTGAATGTTTGCCACCTTCTATGTTATTTTTTCACCTCTTTGATTTTATAGTTTTTGCAGCTGTTAAATTTCTGTATCTCCTCTATCATAGGCATCTTGGGAATCAGTATAGCACATTGCTGACTTTCTGTCTGCTCTTAAAATTTTTTTTCTGCACTAATGGTAATTTCTTAAGTGACTGTGAATATGAAGTCCTGTAACAAGTCACCTTTGAGAACAGCTATGTTAATCTAAAACTATGTCTTTATTTACTTCTTAAGTTGTCTTTTTTTTGCTTCCTTAACTACAGTCTATTTCTAGAACTCTGGACTCTTTAATAAAATTACATGTACAGGGGAAGGCAAATTTAATTATCTTAACATGGACTGCTGTGGGCTCAACTTTGAGGGCTCTGGCAGCTCAGCTCATGTTTACTCCAGCATAAGCTGAGAGCACAAGCTGTCATTTAAGACTACAGTCCAACATCCGAGGCAGCTTAACAGCTCTACTGACTGTTCATGTTATTTGAGACACATTTAAAACCTGATCTTGCATGCACCAGGGAGTCAATAGGAAACTAATGAAACTCGAGTACCCAGAGACGTAGAAGTAAACATATATAGAAGGATATGCAGGATTAGAGTGTTGCAAGTGTGCAAGGGAGATTTCTGAGTGTATATTAAATTCTGATTTGCTTGCTCTTCTTGTTCGCTCTTTCCCCCATAATTTACATAAGAGGTTATCACTATAGTATACACATGTGCAAGGTGAAAGTTCTCCAGGGAAGTGTAGTTTAGCTGAATTGGAGTTCTCTAAAATCAAAATCTTATGTTTTACTATTTTTATCAATAGATTTTATATGTCATGGGAAACTTAATCAGCAGGCTGGGTTGATTGAAATGTGATCGTTTGTCATATTAAACCTAAATGATTCCTTTTGGGACAGGTGTCTGCCTCATGAATATTTGGATCTGTTTCTTGAGATATATTTTCCTGATTTATTTGATTGAGACACAGATTTGAAATTCACTTTATCACATCTAAGTTAAGTAGTCCTAACTCTGGACCTCTTGGCTGCTCCAGGCCAAGGGAGGGATTGTGTTTCCCTTCTCTCCACTTTGACCTTCATTTCTGTTCTTGTTGAAGACAGAACATGTGTTACCATAGAGAGTTTAGCTTTTGATGAACTGGCATTTTCCATTTGTCAGGAGTTTTCTGACAAGCACCACACAATATGCGTTTCTCACATACCTGAACTCTTCATGCAATTCACTGGTGGCTTTGGCTACTACACAAGGAATGCAACATGGAGTTAAGTCTTAGATTCTTTCCAAGGAACATTAGCATTCAGTTTCAGCCTTACTATGCCAGCTTTTGCTTTTGAGTCATCAACACATATAAAAATCTTCCCATTGAAATTAAGTGTGTGTATGCTCAGGCAATATTTATTCACCACAAACCTTTATTCCTTCTTTCTCGCTCTTCCAGTAATGATATGAATATAAATGAATGCTGTGCCTCCTGATGACTTCATAATAGATCTCTATTTTATTTTTCTGTTTATGTTGTCCTAAAAAAACCCAAACTGTTTTGGGTTTTTTTGTTGTTGTTTTGGGTTGTTGTTTTTTTTTTTTTTTTTAAGAAACAAATCCATACAGTGAAGAGGGAATTCATTAACAGCTTAGGGTTTTTTTTTTTGAGGAATTTGTCCCATACTTTCTTTTTGACTATAAGAAACAGTCAGGTACTGGGACAGTGCAGATCAAGTTTATCAAGACAACATAAGCAGTAATGAAGCTTTAACTTGATTCTTGTTCTTACTGTGCTTGTACATCTGCAGTGTGCCTGCTGAACACAGCACCTTCAAGCAAGCTTATACCTGTACCCTTTTTTACCTATAATACAAGGGTACCTAATGGTGATCTGAGATAGTCTTACATATTTTGAACCCCCCACCCCTTACCCCAAAGTCTCCAAGAAAAAAAAGGATGCAATGGAAAGCAGCAGAACTTTTACATGCTACAAATCACCCTTCTATATCTGAGACATTCTGAGACATACCCAGATCCTTTTTTTCCACAATCTTTTAGTCTACAGAAGGTTGAACAACAGAGAATTATTTCTCTCTTCTTCACCTAAATGTCTGTTACACTTCCTTTTCCATTGCTGTCTGAAGCAGAAAGGAAAATAATTTTTTTCCTTCTTTTCTTTTTCTCTTGAAATGTTTTCCCTGTTCCTCTGAACTTTGATTTCTGGGGATAAATGATAAATGAAGAAATCACTGCTAAGTTCTTCAGAAATAGATTAACATGCATGTAAAGGACTTTAAAAAGTCAGGTTCCTTTCTATATAAATAGTGCTACACCTCCTAAAAGCCTGTCTTTTCAAATTAGAGAAGACTGAACACAGTTTCTTAGGAGCTCTTGTAAAATGTAAAGGTACAATTTATGTTGGGAAAAGTGACTGTGCTGATCTGGGATAAAGAGAGGCCCAGGTGGCTGAGCGGGTGAGTGACCTAGTGCCATGATAGACGACATCATTGAATTCTTTGTGCCTTACATTAAGGAAGACTCATTGCTAATAGAAAATAATTGTAGCAACCAGGAGAGACATAATTTCAAACTATGCCAGAAGAGAGCAAAGGGAGGAGCTGGAATGGAGAGTTCATTGAACTGATTGACTGTAGTCAATCTTTTGCAGTCATCCCCTTTCAAAGAATGTGTCTTCATGAATGCAGGAACTGTGACCCCTGTGGTGGGAGGCTCGCAGAATTCAGTGCCAATGATTCCCACTCCTGAACAGAAATCTCAAAACATCCCCGTGGTTACCAGACATGACTTGAGAAACAGCACAAGATAAACAGGCAAGTCTGTGTATGCTGCCATCAGTGCTTACAGGCATAAATTAAAATTTGTGTGTGAGTTACCAATAGGCTTTTTTTGTTGTGTTTAATTGGGAATGTGTTTGGCATTTCTCCAAGTCAGAAAATGATAAGAATTGTCTTTCTCCCTTTCATTATTTAATTAGTAACATGCTCATGCCAGTCTGTTTCTCAGACTCCTACATAGTACTGCAGTATTTGAGGTACAGCTCTGGAAGGAAATTGTGTGCTTGGTTTTTAAATCTTCCACTGCAAGTAAAGACTTTAGTTCAATGAGAGTCTGACCTTCCAGAGTAAAAGGTGAGTTTATTAAGCTTAATTGGGGGTGACATTTGCTTAATCCTCTGAAAATCCTCATGATTTCAATGCCCAAGAGAGGCCAAAAAAAGGAGAAAGAATGTTTCTTAAAGTGTTATTTGTACTTCCATCACTAGCCTGGCCTGTAGTCGCTTTTCTGAGCTGGATATTTAGTGTAATTCATCAGAGCTACTCTAAATGTTGTTTGCTGAGAAACTGTCTTGGTAGAGCAGTTCTCCCCCAAACAAGAAATGGATTATTAGGAGGAGGAATGAACTGAGCAAGGAGGGAGACAGCCTAAGGGGAATGAATCTTCTCCCCCATTTACACAGCCTGATGTGGAACATGTTTTGTCTGATGAGAAGAGGGAAGAGAAGCTGCTCTTGAAGTCATTGCTGACCTCTTCTTCCCTATCAGCATCATGTTTGCAACCTGCTTTTGTAAAAGGATGGATACTGACACCTCCTGATACCCTGATATCCCCCTGACACCACTCTAGCTGAATTAGCAAGGGTTATGCATGGTTCCACACAAAATATGAGCTGTCAGGATATATGCACTCCAACATAGTGGCTGTTTCAGATGTTCTTGTCACAGGCTTAGGGAATGTACCACACCTTGGATCCTGGTTTAGTCTGAGCAGCTCTGTGGTTTGAGAAGAAAAGCCTAAAATGCTTGTATTTCATACTCACAGTTATCCCCTGCAGCAATTTTGAAGGCGATAATACGGTAGACAATTCAGAACCATTTAAAATCGTAAGTCATGCCCTAAGAAATAATCCAATTAGGTTTTAATAATAATGTAGGATTGGGTTCTTTTTTATTATTTTATGGTTTTGAGTCTTCAAAAGTAATTCTTGTAATATGTTCAAGCTCCTTTTCCCCTTGAGATTGTATATTAAAAATTCCTCTTTATTTTTAATTGAGCTTGAGATTTCAGCTAAGACCCCGCCTCTTGAAGTAATGTAAGAAGGTTTTTCAAATGCCATATGACTTGAAATAAACATGATGGTTGGGAGAAAAAACAGGACAAACTACTTGAAGGAAAGTCTAGTCATCCACTGAAATTCTAGTTCTGTGTTCCAGCAGGAATAATGGGAGTAGGAGAGCACACTAATTACTTTAAAAAACTGAATTTGGTTAATTTATGAATAGGATTGGATTGTGTATGTTGTCAGATAGGTTATTTCTTGTTCTGTGCAGTACTGGATTTACATGGAATAGTGCAGGAATACTGTTTATTTTCTGCAGAAAATTTGAAAAAGGATTAAAACTCAGCTATAAAAAAATCCACATATTGAAACCAGTAAATGGTAGTAAGTGCCTGTCCCAGACTTCTGGTGTCTCTGCTTATGGGAGGGAGCAGGTGGGAAGGAAGGATTCTGGGTCATACAGCTGGGGAAGAGATTTGTCTTTGAGAAGAGTTTGAGGACTTGCAACATTTTATGATTTTACACCACTAGTACCTGGCATGTATGAAAACATGCCTTAAGTACCTGTATCCTCAGCTGTGCGGTCTGTTTGAGAAGTGCTTAATGGAAGGCTAGAAAGTAATCGACCTACTCATATGAATAAGTGCTACTCAGAGAGAGAGTTGTTGAATTGAGCCCTTTGGGAGGCAGAAGTCACAGACTGAAAGTTAATGATGCTCTGAGCATTATTTGCTTTCTTGAGGTTACAGGACAAATACTCCATATGTTTCCCAGGAAACACACTACCCGTGGTGACTGATTCCTGGCTTCAGCTGATCCAGCTGCCTAGTCACTGTCACCACGCTGAAACGCAAATATACTGAGCACAAAAAGGCTCCCATCATGTAGGAAGCATTGTAATTCAATAGAGAAAAATTAGTCATGCAGGTTCTGTATTCCAGTCACCTTACCAAAAGGAGAAAATAAAAAAAACCCAAGAGCCCGGTGCCTGTACTTTCCTGTACGTTCTGCTTGAATCAGAAATGAAACTGCAACCTGAGGACAACAAATCTAGTTTTCAAGCTGATGTTCTACTGATATGTGATAGCTGGAAGTTGGAGATAAGCTACCTATCTCCAATATTGAAATGTCTGCAGTACCTGAATGTCTAAGCATCTGTATATAACATGCAAAACTCTGGTCCTGTTCTTGAGACAAAAAGCTCCAAGTTGCCTTATTTCAGTTGTAGGCTTCAGCTTGACATTAAAAGCAGCCTACAGGTTTCCTCCAGCATGTGGATCTGGATCAGCCAGCACTGGCCAGCTCTTACTATCAGGTTCCCAATGTATTCAGAAAACAGACTGGGGTTTTTTAGCGTGGGGCTGAAGATTCAACAATGTCACTGGGTGCTTAGAATTTTGGCTTAAAGTTAAGGTGTAACCCAAATTTTTCTTATCTATGCAAAAAAGGCTAAAAGACCCTGTTTTATATGTGGTTATACAAGGAGCCTCTGGTGAAGAGAAGCTGGGTCACCATAAGTAAGCAACTCAAGCCTATGTCTTGGACACAAATTACTCACAGTTGTGTGCAACTGACCCTGAAACATTCACAGACTTGTCAAGCAAGTTAGTATACTCTAGGATACTGAAAATGCACCTGTGTAAAAAGGCTTTCAAAAAGTGACATACAGGACAGAAATAACTTGACTGTCTAAATATACGTATTTGGCGATGGTTTTAGATAGATAATGAAATTTTAGATATTCAGGATACTTGTGGATAGCACACAAGACATACAGGAAAACTGTCTTTCTGAAGAGGCATCTGGAGCCCAAAAGGGCTAACTGAGAGTTTCTAATGCCTACATTTAGGAAACTAAATACCAACAAAAGTTTCAGTCAGAACTTTCGCCATGGCTTTTAGTTATATGTAGATTTTTTGTAGCGATTATTTGTAGTGATACATCTCCTTTAGGTCTTTTTAAACAGTTGTTTTGTTTGGTTTTTTTTTTAAACACCATACATTAACAACATGTAGATCTAGAGAGAAAAGGATAGTTCCATATATTTTTAATTACATCATACTTACTGGGTTATGTTTAGCCAGAAAGTGAAGAAGTCTTTTTCAGTTTGACAAAGTAAAATACTTTCCTGGTTATGATGTGATTTGTTTTAATATTCTCTTCACATCTTGTTCTCTCCTTAAGGTATTAAAATTAAACTAGGAAGTATGAAGCCTCAGAATTTAATTTTATTAGGTTTAGTTGTTTTTTCACCCCTCGTTTTTAGTTACATCTAACTTCTTTGACAATTTATATCAATTGTCTAATGTTTACAGTTCAGCATTGGAGTGGTAACCAAATAATTAGGGGAAAGAAACAGCAGGAATACAAATAGAAATGGAAATGCGGATCCTGCATTCTTGGACTGCGCTATTCCATTAAGCTGTTGGGGAAGATGTGATTTGTGGATGGAGCCAATAGCTTAATATTAATTGAATCAAGAATTTACATCTTATGAGAAGACACACACAAGGAAGTGATATTACTCCATTCTGGAAAAAAGAGAACGATGGCTTTGCCTATAGTAGGCTCAAAAAGAGGATGTGGCAGCTGTCATTAGGAATATAAACTCCAGAACTCAGTCCTGAGTAGCAGGAAACTCCATCAAGCTCCTTGTGACAGACCAGCTAGAGAATGAACACCTCATGAGTAATGACACCCAAATCCACGCTCAGATCTCAAAGTTTTATGAAGGAAATAAACGCTGCACTCCCCACTTTCAAGAAGAGGAAGCACAGAACCGACCAGCGTGAAGAGAGGAGGAGGAAGGTCTCTGCTGAGTGCCCGCATTGTGTCAGGTCACCAGGCAGTGGGGGGTTAGCTAATCTGTTGCAAGACAGATGCTCTTTTCAGCAGCTACCAGATCCCGCATGTGTAAGAAAAGACAGGTGAAAAGACAGCCTCTGCCCATGCTGTGTTCATAGGGTATGGAAAGAAGATTCTTCCTTGCTTTTTGCCTCCGATACCATTTCTACACCATTTTCTGCAGCTCAGAAATTAAAGCCAAGAATTGGACTTCATCTTTTGATTTTAAAGGTTATGCAGGCTGATACACAGACTTTGTTATGCTGTCATGAATTTCATTCACACAAGGCATTATTCAGCTGGTTTAAATAGTAAAAAGTTACTCAATGAAACAGTATTTTTTCCTTGCAATTTAATGAGTGAAGACTATCCTTATAGTGCTTGAGATAAAGAAAAGCTCAGGAAAAGTGTATAAAATACAGCACAATTAGTGTAAATTCCTAAAATCTAGGAGTGTGTCAACAAAAGAAGAAGACTTTCAATAAAAAGTGAGCATCTTAGTTTTCAAAGTTTTCAACAGTCTAATGAGGGCTGTATGATGCAAACGCTAACTTAATTACATGACTGACTAACTCAATGGTTAACAAGTGGACCTGTTATAACAAATATTAATAAGTCCCTATTAATCAATTCTGTATTGCAGTATTTTCCTTTGGTAGGACAAAATATTCAAGTCCCAAAGAAAAAAGGCAAAAATTGTCCCTTATTTCCCCTGTTATGATTGCTCCACTCCTTTCCATATAAGCATAGTCCTCCAAGTATTTGAAACCTTCCAAAGATTTGCATCTTCCACATTAGCCATAATAGTGAGCCAGGAGGCTGCAATTAAAACAAGCTTCTCATCTGTTTTTTTATGCTATATAATGTATATATGTGATTACATTCTAATAATATGTGTGATGGTATTCTTGTTTTCTACCTTATACAACACTGAATATTGTACCAACACTTAGCAACAAAAGGACAAAAAATTCAGGAACATAAGAACTAAGTATTAGCTAATCTAGTCCACACATGTATCTCACATGGAATACATCCTCACAAACACTTTAAAATCAAAGCAAAAAGACCCAGAGTTTCTTGAAATCAAAGAAAAGCATTAATTCTCACCTTTTGAATTAAAAACTGGTCCAGAATCAATCAGTGGAAGCTGAATGAAATTCTCTCTGGATATCCATTTCTGAGAATGGCTATATAGCAGTTTTATGACAGTGGTTAAAGAAATTATATAAATAAATTTCCATAAAAATGTTTATGTTCACATTCTGTCACTGCAAAACCGTAGTTTTCACAACAGAAGAAATGCCAAGAACTTGTTTTGAATTTCAAAATTTAAGTCACCTCCTGTTCGGAATAAATTATGTTTTCCTTTTTAAAATACATGTGTCATACAGGGAGGGAACCTACTCTCGGACAACTGTTTTGGAAAATACTTTTTTACTATTTAAAGAACATTGTCTCTTGCCTTTAAATATTTATTGAAATGCAGAACTTCTGAGTTGTTCAGTCTTCACTGAAAATATTTTATTACTATCTAATATTATTTTAGATAGCACTTATTTTATTACTATCTAATCTTTCAGTGGTCCTGTGAAGGGCTTATTCACAAGGTTTTGTTCATGTTTTTATAAAGTGCAGAGATTCCCAGATAAAAAACGTGTGTAAATAAATTTATTTATATTTAGGAACTCTTTTGCTCCCCTGGGGGTGCAGATGCAATTACAGTTTAACCCAAAATGTTATATTTTAAAGAGGGCTTATCCAGGCCTTTACTTTGCACCTGTTCATTTCTGTATACAGACAACAGCAGTTGGATATAGAACTGCACTAGCCACTGGTGTTATCTGATTTTTTGCTAACAAAGAGACTGTTGTCATTTAATTTTGCATACAAATATGTCTAGTGCCCTTTTAAATGAATTAATTGCAGGACTCTGTGTATGCAGATCATAAAGTTTTTTTGAGAGCCTAGCTGTGCATTTTTACAAGGGGGTCACTTCTGTAGGTTCACTTGCATGGACATGACCTTGCACTTCCATTTATAGATGGAAATAAGGCCGATGCCTACCTAATTTCAGAAATTTATCAAAGCAGGATTTTGTTTTCTATCTATTGGCAAGATTTATAGGTTGATGCAGAAAAAAAATGGATGGAACTTTTGATGGGACCTTACTTGTTCTTTAATTACTGTGTCTGTTGCTCCTTGGTAAATAATTTATAGTCTGCTTGGGACTGCAAGCTGGAAAAATGCATTACCCCTTATTTGGTACATTCATTAGAGTTTTGCAAATGAGCATCAGGTTCACTATTGAACAGAAATTGAAGTTGTCAGAGCAATGGACTTGGGAATTGGTTATGGAAAGTAAGACAATTTTATCTTTAATGAATATTATGTGATCATTGGCTTTGTTGTTCACATGGGACAGAGAAATCACCTTTAGTAGATTACACAGCTAAACCAATTTACATAATAACATCATATGCATTAAAAATACATTGCCCTTGTGGAGGCAGGGTTCAACTGTTGGAGAGATAAAAATAACTACTACAAACCAGCACTTCGCAGCTACACAGATCAGTAGGGATCACAGAATTCTCTTGGACATCAGCTTTAGTAGATTTCAGCACTAAGCCAATTTCGTGAAGCACATTACGCACTTTGAAAGAGTTTGCTTTTTGAATCATACATGGCTCTCTCAGGAGGCAAGTTAAAATATATTTAATTCTATTAAAACTTTTCCTACTAACTCAGATCACAAGGGATCATGTAATCCTATGAAGATGGTCATGATGGAGGAAACTTGATCAGTAAACTAATATTCCTAGATAGGCTGGTACACTTGGGGCATACGTATGCATTATATTAATATTTCTTCTCAGTAGTCAGTTGTGACTTGTTTCCAGTGTTTAAGTACATTATCAGAAAGGACACTACCACAGCCTTGTATTAGACAATTTGAAGACATGTTTTGGTTGATGACCATCTTTCTCAAAGAAAGATTTTCTTTCATTTGAGGATCATTGCTTTGCCTATACCAAGAGGCAGATCAGAGTAGATCAAGGACTGGATTAATGAAATTATTTGGAATTCTTTATGTTTTTCTCTATAACACTTAGAAATTATATGATATAGTTCCTCTAAGAACCCCCAAGAACAGAATTCAAAAAGTGGTCTGCCCAGTTACCAGCAGAGGGGCTAGGGGAGCAATCACATACAGGGTTTTTTTAAGCCAATTGTTATGACACTGAGGAAAGGGTTGTGTAAATAATCTGTTTTACTCCTCTATTTAGTCAACAAATTCTTAGGAGGACTTACCCGTAAGCATCCAACTCCAGTCTACCTCATGAGTAGACTTCAGTAGCCCATGGCAACATATTTACATAAATCCTTATAATGAAAAATTGTGAGTTTGGCTAGAATAAGAAATAGGTGTCTTCAGGACTGGGGCTGTGTTACATATCTCCCCAAAAGCTGAGCAGGAAAGAATTTAGAAAGCTTCATAAGAATTACTGACAGATATGGACTAACAAAAATGTGCTGCTCGGAGCATATTTTACCCATATGTTTTTACTGAGTTAGTACTGAGATTGTTGCCTAACGTAGGCAGGCTGAGAATACAGTCATCATGGTCCAGGCTTTCTTACAGAGACAGCAAGACACCCTCTCACCCAGGGGGGATATGAAAATGTTCCACAATTTCTCAGGCTCTTCTGAAATAAAGCTTGTACATCCAGCAATAGATTTTAGTAACTTTCTTCTGTGCCACCCTTGTTGTGTTTTTGCCAGTCCTCGATGCTTGGGGCCCTTCATTATTACAAGCCTGACTAGTTTTGGCTGAGCCACGCTCAGGGTGTTACCATTTTCCCATTTTTGTTACTGTCCCCTCTGTGGTGCCCCCATCCCTTTGGTATTTTTGTACACATTTAACTTAAACCAATCCACCAGGCTGTGAATGTGAGCAACTGAGGCACAAATATACATTCTCACCTGCCCTGGGAGCGGTGAGCTCTAGCACAGGATGCCGTAGAAGTTAACAAGCAAGCTTCCCATTCAGGGCAGAATCAATCAGAAATAACTCACATCAGAGGCACAACAATGTTATGGGCACAGGCAGGCAATCTCTCTTGGACCTTGCTGAAGTGCTAAGGAAAATAACATTTTTTAACATACTTGAGTAGATCAAGACAACATCGTTTATTAATGAGGTTCAGGGCAGTTTACTAATCTCTTTACCATGGATCAATGGCAGCTAGAAAATAGTCTCTAAGATCTATCTGTAGCAATATACATTAAAAAGTGGAAAAAAACTGTAATGCGTTGTTTCAAACATGATTTTAATTTAAAAAAAAGTTTTAGCAAAAATTGTGTTCAAAGAGGTGGCTAGTTTTTCAAGATGAGGAGTCTTCTATGCAGTTTTTCAAAAATCATGCCATGTACAAAGTGCTTGTGACTGTTCTCAGTTCATTTGTTTAAAAATTCATAAACTAGAATTTCTTCTTGCTTATCGACAACCACACTTCATACCTAGAATATTTTATACCTTGCAATGAAAATGGAAAATAACACATAAAAGCCTGCATTTATAAAAAAAATCAGAGTGGAAAGAGAATTGGCTAGTTTTATTTCATATCAAGGTCTGAAGTAATTTCTTAATTTTTAGTATTGCGTCACCTAACTATACAACAGTATGTATGTATGTGTAAGTATTTGCATTTAATTATCTTTCTTCTAGTAGAATCACAAGTGCAAAAACCTTTATCCTATGAAATCTAAGGGATATATTACTCCAAGTTTTTTTACAGAGGATTTGTTCTAGTCTGCCTATTGAAGTATTTCAGGATTTAGCTTCATTAAATTCATCAGCAGTTTTACATATCTTTTTTTTACCATGAAGATTGAACAAGCTAGTCAGCTGTCATTCCTACACTATCAATACAAGTGTAATCAAACCTTGAATGCTCTTAGCCCTTTTGTACAAGAGAAGGAAGGAATTTTGAATTAAATGTGCAGTCAGTAGTAGATTCATAATACGATTTTCTACTGCTCATGCCCAGTCTGTCTTGCAAAATGCTGTTGTGAAAGTAATGTTATCTGAAGTGAAGCAAATGCATGATTTCCTTCAGATTTATCCCAACTATGAGGTTTAAAACAATTTGGGGGTATTCCTTTCAAATTGTATTCTATCTGTACTAACTATTTATACGTGTCCTAGATTTTTCTAGCAGCGTTCATGTTACAGAAATAAATGACTCGGATTTGTATGTTAAGCAAAAGAGCTAAATGTTCATTAACCAGAGAAATCTGATGAAACTCTTTGTCTTTCAAATCAGAGAATGGAAATGTGAACTCCAGAAGGTAAATTTTAGAAAATGAAAGGCTACACAAAAAGAACAGTGGAGAGAGATTTTGTTGTAAGCTTAATGTTGCATTTGGAAGCAGCCTGGTCATACAAAGTGTGATGGATTACTGGACTCAGCCTCTACTTTAATGTCTTCCTGTTTGATACTTGTGATCTGTGACCAGTACTGAGCAACTAAGGGAGCTTTTTGATTCGATAGAAAGACTCACACACTGTGATCTATATCTACAATATTATACTTTGCAGGGAAGCATAAAAGGCTTTTTTGTCTTCTTCTGAAATTAGACTTCCCCAGAGTTTGTTTGTGTTTGGGTTCAGGCTCCAGAGAACTGCACAATTTTTTGTTGCTTCAGTCAGCTGCTGTGTGGTTCTTTTCATGCAACACGAAAATATGGCACAGCTTATACCAGCTTTCCTGTCTTTGAAAATGTGGTGGCCTATGTTCAACAGACAATTCTTGGTTAAATATTTTAAATACATTTAAATAAATAAGTACTTCAAGGGTGATTTTTCATAAAGGCAGAGACAGGTATTCTCTCCCTGACAAGCCTGCCCTAGATTTTCTACATGCTGTATTAGCTCAAGTGGTGACTTCTTTTATTTTTCCTGAGCTCCCCAACTGAAGAGGGGTCTGTGCCAGGACCCCTTCTTGCCCGAAAGCTCTATTAGAGGATTGAAGAAAATAATTGGCTCAAAGACGTGGCCAAGAAGAATTAAGACATCAGCTGGTGAGCCCATTAAAATGTCAGGCATTATCTCCCCTAAGTGACAGGAGAAGGCTGAAATGCAGCCCTTAATCTGTTAATCATTAATTTCAGAAAATGAGTCCACAGTTCCCTCTCTAGCATGTCTGCGTGAAAACATACCTACTTGACCGGCCCTAGGCAAACCGTTTTGGTGCAGCACATATCTCCCACATGATGTAGTTCTCCGCCAACTCAGCCAGTGCTCATACCACCCTCCAACTCCTGCAGTCAGCAGCACAAGCAGCACTTCACCACCGCTCGCTCGAGGTCACCCATCACTCTCTTCTAGGCACTGCAGCAGCTGCGTGTGTCTCTAGCCCTTCCTAAATCAGGTTGCTATAGAAAGAATGGTTTCTGAGAGGCGTGTTTGCTTCAACAGCAGGGATGGAAATTAATCATCGCATGTGACTCGTGAAAGACCAGGAGAGGTATTTGTGGCAGCTGGAAGTTTAGCAGGATGAAGAAAATGTGAAGAGAAGGAAGGTGCGGCACAGGGATAAGGACAGGAATCCTTAACAGGGAGAAAGAGAGGGAGGGGGGAGTGGAGGAAGTCCAGGACTAGGTGAAGGAGAGGTGAAGTTTTAAGAAACTACAGAAAGGCAAGAAAAATGGGTAAGAAAATATAACAGAGGAGTGTGACAAGTAAAGCCAGAATTTATTAAAAAAAAAGAAAATGGAAGAATCAGAAAAGAGAAGCCTTAGTGAGCCAGGTCCCAGCTTTTGGCCACATAAACCCAGCACGCTAACCCCAGCCTTCTTCCTCTTCACTCCAGTATTCCTGTGGCCATTTGCAGTCCTCTTTTCTTCCTCTTCTTCCCTGTTCCAGAGCGTCCCATGCTCTCAGACCCCATGTCTCCATGCACTTCTCCGTGGTGTTTCAGCCTGAGCTGCTTTGTTCCATGCAATTTCACACTGCACTGTTTATTCCTGCGGGCTCCGTGCTCTCGTGGGAGGAAGATGGTGCTGGTAGACTGTAGTGATACTGTTGCATGTCAGGAGCCATGCAGTCAGAGGGAGAGGTTCATCAAAGATGCTGGGAGGAACTTTCTGGGGATGTGGGGACTGACAATGTGCCAGTCTGGTGGGGCTGATTAGGGAGGTGTGTGCAGGTTAGGGGTGGGAGAGACCAGCATGGGAGTCTGTTGTGGTTTAACCCCAGCTGGCAACTAAGCACCACACAGCCACTCGCTCAGTCCCCCCACCTCAGTGGGATGGGGGAGAGAATCAGAAGGGTAAAAGTGAGAAAACTCATGGATTGAAATAAAGACGGTTTAATAATTAAAGCAAAAGCTGTGTCCAACACCCAAAGCAAAAGAAGGAATTCATTCACCACTTCCCATCAGCAGGCAGGTGTTCAGCCATGTCCTGGTCTCGGCTGGGACAGAGTTAATTTTCTTCCTAGTAGCTGGTATAGTGTTATGTTTTGGATTTAGTACCGGAAGAATGTTGATAACACACTGATGTTTTCAGTTGTTGCTAAGTAGTGTTTAGACCAAGTCAAGGATTTTTCAGCTTCTCATGCCCAGCCAGCAAGAAGGCTGGAGGGGCACAAGAAGTTGGGAGGGGACACAGGCAGGACAGCTGACCCAAAGTGGCCAAAGGGGTATTCCATACCAGGTGATGTCATGTCTAGCATATAAACTGGGGGGAGTTGGCCTGGGCAGATTGCTGCTCGGGAACTAACTGGGCATCAGTTGGCAAGTGATGAGCAATTGCATTGTATATCACTTGTTTTGTATATTCTAATCCTTTTATTATTATTGTCATTTTATTATTATAATTATTAATTTCTTCCTTTCTGTTCTTATCTCAACTCACGAGTTTTACCTTTTTCCTCCCGATTCTCTCCCCCATTCCATTGGGTGGGAGGGAGGGACGTGCGTGAGTGGCTGTGTGGTGCTTAGCTGCTGCCTAGGGTTAAACCACAACAAGCCATCTCCAGGACAGCAGGGCTCCATCACACGTAACGGTTACTTGGGAAGACAAACGCCATCATTCCAAATATCCTCCCCTTTCTTCTCCTTCCCCCAGCTTTACATGCTGAGCATGACGTCCTGTGGTCTGGGATACCCCTTGGGTCAGTTGGGGTCAGCTGTCCCGGCTGTGTCCCCTCCCAACTCCTTGTGCCCCCCCAGCCTCCTCGCTGGTGGGGTGGGGTGAGGAGCAGAAAAGCCCTTGGCTCTGGGTAAGCACTGCTCAGCAGTAATGAAAACATCCCTGTGTTATCAACACTGTTTTCAGCACAAATCCAAAACATAGCCCCATACCTAGCTACTAGGAAGAAAATGAACTCTATCCCAGCCAAAACCAGCACAGGGTCTATGGAGTGCTGTGGCATGCAGGGGGTGGGATGGGGTACTTTGGGTGGTGTGGGAGCACTGCGCGGGGTGGCAGTGAGGAGGTGATGTGTGTGTTTTGTGAGGGACCCTGCACGCGGTACGAGGAGACACTGCCCCACAGGGCCCTCGGGGAGCCTGGGCTGATGCTGAAGCTCTGCTGATGGACAAGCAGGGAGAGGCTCCAGCTGCTGAATATCTTATACCAAACATAATTAAAAGCCTAATTTGACTGATTTGATAAGCAATACAGATCCCTTCTCCCAAAGAGTAGAGGAATGGAAATACTGATAGCTGGAAAGTTTTTTTGGTAGGGAGAGAAGAATATAGTATGTGGACCTCCAAGCTATGTGACAGGAGATTTTGATGCAGTTCCCAACTCAGACACCTGTGTGACCTTTAACATTTTACTCTCTGTATAATGGCCTTACATCCCTCAGTTGCAAGGAAATTTTCAGACTAAAAACCCTTTTAATGACAGCAACCTGCTCAGGCAGTACAGTAATGAAAGCTGTGCGGTTTTAGAAGTAGACAAGTAAGAGTCCAGGTTCCAGTCTTGCTAAGAGAAAAGTGGTGGTAAAATTTAATGCCTTTAGCTAATCTCTTTTTTGGGGTGTTTTGTTTTGGGTTTTTTTTGTGTGGAAGGCAGTGGAGAAATTCTTGTATGCACTCAGTCATTGTGCCATGTGGCCAAATGTAGACTGAAGACATTATTAATTTAGGGGAGACTTTTTAAAGGTGGTGGTGGGGGGAGAAACAGTTAAGCATTTGCCTCCTATCAAAATCTGATGCTTTGGATACCTAATTCCCATTTGCGTACCTGAAAATCTTTCTCTTTATTCCTATACAGAGGGAAATATGGAACAAAAAAGGATTTCTTTACCAGTTTTCCTGTCTTCATTTCCTGACAATGTTTGAAGATCAAATGCCCATATTTCCAGTGTTAGTCAGGTTATACAATTAGACTAGCTGTCAAGATCAAACTTAGGGTCAACTATGCTGCATCTAACGTACCAAGGAGTAATTCCTTTGACTTGGGGAATAGGAAGCACTTTCAAAGGCAGAGATACTCTACCTCATACTGGACAATGTGACAGTGAACACCTCTCAGTCACCCAGAGGCTTCCTTTCACTAGAACAAGTGACTAGAATGGACTCTCGAGTTGTTCCCAAACAGATAGTTAAAGCAGCTGTCTGTAACTCTGTAAATACCACAGTATGCATTTGTATTTCAAGCTGAGGTTGTATACCTAAAATCCATTGCAGTCTAAATTTTGAATCTGCATTCAAGCCTGGGAGGTTTACTCTACTCTAACCTGCCCCCTCCTCTTCCCTTCCCTTAACATTTCTGTTCCTCCATTGCTTCTGTTTGCACCAGAAAAGGATACAAACAAATGAACAAAAAAGATATTTGCTGCTATTAAGAGCTATTTCCTTTACCAAATCTAGGGGAATATACCCATGGTGAGCAGCTGGGACTAGCTGGGGGCAATGAAGATCAGTGTACTGCAGTGCTTGGTGACACAGTATTTAAATACTATTCTCCAGTGCAGTGAAGCTTTAGTAAACTCTGAACATGCTTAGCAGACTCGGGAAATTCAGGATCCCGAATGCTAAATAGGAAGGAGGACAAGAAGGCAACAGATGTTAGGGTGTGTAGGAATGTCACACGAAACCTCCAAAGTCTTGACAGCTATGGTATTCATCATTATGCCAATACTGAAGAAATTATACCTATTGTGCATGCTTTCTTTCACTATCACTTAAAAAAAATGTGCATTGTATCACTGGCAAGATTTTACACTAAAGTCTATTCAAAGGTTGACACAGTATTCTAAGACAAATATATCTTATAATATTTTTCTGCTAACAGTCTGATTTCACACAAAATATTTGTTATACTCTGTTATAGTTCAGGCACATTATGATTGAAATGGGGCAAAAAGGTTGAAATTTTTCTCTGCTATGATTATAATGACACTGCTGTGTTTTGAATGCTTTTGGGCTGGTTTACAAAGGTGAAATGATAATTCTATCCACGTTTTGTTTTTGTTGTACAAAAAGTGAAACATTAATTTGGAAAAGAAAAAAAGCCATAAAAATATACCATATATACAAGTTCCAGCAAGCAGTGATTTGTGGAAAAGCTGTGTTCAAAGAAGATTTGTTGCATGCATGTATTAAATTCAATTGATCATCTGCCCTTCTTACACTTACACCTAGTTTCTCAATGAAATGCATGAAATTATTTCCATTCTATGGAAGATGGCAGCCTCTTAATGTGGAAGGTTATAAAAAAATGCCAGTATCTTGACCTCCACCCTGATACAACAACCTTTTTGGAAGAGAGAACTCATTTCTGCAGGTGAATAATTTTGTTGAGGTCAAAGCCTCTTTAGAACTATTACTGATTCTTGGTATGTTTGCAGTGCTTGCGAGCATTTGTCAGGAGTAAGTAATTGAAAGTGGGAATGTGAGCACAGTCTGAATAAGTGACACTAACTCTTCTCAAAAACTTTCTATTTGATCATTTCATCTAGTGGTGACAAAACATTTTATTCTCAATATTTTCTCAACTACCTTTCTGAGCTAGAGCCTGCATAGGAAAGGACCAACCTGTTTGGAGTCTATGAAACCTCTGAAACAAAGAATTAAGCAACGTCTCCCTTCAGCCCATGATGTAGCAGGTTCTTGTGGTTTTGAGGATAGTACACTTTGACGTTACTTCTTGCATTGTTTTCTGGATCAAACAAGTCTAGGCAAGCCTTGTACATTGGATCTCTAAAAAGGAACAATCTAAGTCATTCAAGACTACTCTCAGCCTATCATTTCCAAATACTGTCCACGCCTCTCAGCAGTTCTTTGGTTGCTTGCACTTCTCTCGCCATGTGCCACAATTATTGGAATACTTTCTTCCTTTGAACAAGGACTCACTGCGTATTTCTAAGAGATTTGTGATGCAGGAATTAGACCTATAGGTGAAGAAATGTGAACATTAGGCTGATAAATCAGACAGCAAATATTCATTTTTTTTCAATTATAATTTCATTATTCCATTTTGTAGGCTTTAGGATTGCGATAATCACTGAGTGATAATCAATGTCTGCTAAGATCTATTCATCATTGGATTTGTCATGAAATTTCATGACAAAGAATGTATAACAGTACTCCATTAATTCATTCAGCAGATTCTACAAAGACTTACTGCTTTGGTTGCTGCCCTTTCTGTGTGTGACTCACAATTCTTGCAAATAATTGGTTCAGAGCCTGGCCACACCACTTTTTCAAAGAAAAGCTCAGGGCATGAGAAGACACTAAAGTTCTTAGCTGTAAATTCTAGGTTTACTTGACAGGTGGGACTTCTTCTGAACCTTTGCTAATTTAACTTTCATTAGTAAAAACAAGAGTAACATCAATGCTCCACCTAGCCCTGTAGTCTCTCTGTATTAGTGCTAATATAAGATGCTACTTACGGAGAGCAGGTGTGACTGGCCACAGTCTGTGGTATGCTTTACTTGTATCTTCCCAGCTTCCAGAATCAGTGGATTAGGGATTTTTGAGGGTATGTCCCTGTCTCTTCCCTTTACTGTATGTTCATGAACTTGTTCAATACATCTATCAGAGGGAAAAGTCCATTTCCCAGGTATCTTTTTATTACATGTATGTACAATGACTGTCACTATCAGAGCCTCTAGAAATGTTAATGTAATTAATAGTAATTTGTTATCCAGTCCTTTAATAGGTTTTCTAATAAAGGTGCAAAACTCAAATGTAGCACCTGCCTGTTTTCCACATACAAGTCTAAATGGAAATGGTTTTACAGCTTGTTTCAAGATCATGTTGAAAGAATGGTTTAAGTAGGAACTCTTTGTGCTATACCCAAACCAGAGACAGTCAGGGAAGTCTGGAGGGGTACAAGGAAAGACCTAGAGGTTTATACTGTGAGATTTGTGCAGTGGATTATGAATGCTGGCATTCCTCTGCTCTGGAAGAGTCCTTAGACCTGCTTGAAGTCACTGAGCTAAGGGGCTCTTGTGAAGGAGCATTCCTCCCGATCACCCTGGTGTTTGTGACAATGTTGATAGTATCATTTCTGAGGATAAAGCGTAACATGCTGCTGGTTAGACTTTGAACTATTGATCTCCACACTCTGAGCCCATCTGCCCAGTCAGTTGTCCACCACATCACAGTCTGCTCATCAAATGTATTTCTTTCCAATTTATCTTACCTAAGTAGTCCTTAGTTTCAACCTCCTCTGTTGTGTGTACCTTTCTCCTCCAGAACTTGCTACGAGGCGTGGAGACATGGGAGGCCTAGAACAGAACTTTCCAGTAAATAATGAGGCAAGAATTGCATCAGGTACCTTATCTGTTCCCGTGTTCCTCATCACTAGGTTGCCTGCCCAGCTCACCTGCAGGCTCATGCTTTCCTTGTTTTTCCTTTTGCCACTGATGTACCCACAGAAACTCATCTTGTTGCCCTTTCACAACTTTTGCCAGTTTCAGCTCCAGCCAAGCTTTGGCTTTCCCAATTTCACACCTGTATCAACAATGTAATGCCACCACTGTGCTTAAAAAGCCTATCTCATTGCCCTCTCCCTTACACTGAAAGTATTTTTTAAAATGAAATTTAAGGCACACACTTTTACAATTTGTCTCATATTTAGTCTCTCTTCTGAGTTTCTTATTTTTGTGCACATAGCCAAGGTTTTCTTACCAAACCAACTATGAAAGTGTCTTGCTGGGTTTTTTCTCTTCTTTTAGTCAAAGCAGACATTCTCCTGTGCACATTTGACTTATATTAGGGCATTAAGGAGAAAAGTTTTTGTGAATTTCAATGAAGTTTTGGCACTGAATTCTTCTACTATATTGGAATCAAAATATGAAGCTGGCTAAAATTCTGTAACTGGCTTACCCACCCAAATGGGAATGCTGGAAAAGCACTGAACATCTCTGAAAGGTATTCTTGGAAAGCCTTGTAAAGCATTTGTCTGTCCAGAGAACTGGCATTGACTTTAATAGGAATCCCATGTAAATCGGATTAAATGATCTGCACTCTAACAACTATTTCCATTGTAAGACACAGTAGAATTAAAAAGCAAGCCACAGAGAGTGCTTCTGAAATTCCCGTACTTCACACTGTTCAGGGGTAGGAAGGCTGCCAGGGGAGATAATGTATTGGAAAAGCAAACACATAAATTCAAACACAAATCTTATTTTTAATTGAACATTATTTTTATTTATTTGTTAGGGGTTTTTTCCTGTTTGGTTTTTTTGTTTATTTGTTTATAGCTGCAGACATATACTAAAGCCTTGCTTTCAGCACGGCCATAATGTGAATACAGAGTTGTAGGGTTTATTATATGCCTGTTCCTCCAGTCCCTCAAGCAGTCCACAGAGTCAAAACAGAATTACACTTCCTTACTG